>NC_053474.1:2555666-2891194 GCF_015227805.2 Hirundo rustica
AAACGAGGCCGCTCCGAGCTTCCTAGAAAAGCAAAGACGAGAGACTTTGCTGCAGCGGGAACCAGCAGAGACACAGAGGGTTGAGGGTTACAGGTGTGAGCCCCCAGCTCTGCTCGGAGACGGCCAAACTGAACAAGAGATCGGCCAAACTGAACAAGAGATCGGCTCCAAACTCTGGTGAAATCCCAGGATCACGGAATGGTTTGGGTTGGAAGGGACCTTGAAGCCCATCTTGGGGACACCCTTCACCAGGACAAGTGGCTCCGAGCCCTGTCCCAGCTCCTGTGGAGCTTCCTGGGCATCGGATCCTGTCCATTCCTCTGGTGCCATTGCTGGGCCTGGAGCAGAGCCTGGGGTTGCTCTGACCCTCCCTGCACACAGGGACGGACAGGGAGGGACAGACGGACAGGGACAGCCAGGGACACACAGGGGCACCCAGGGACACACAGGGACACACAGGGACACACAGGGACAGAAAGGGACAGATGGGGACACACAGGGACACCCAGGGACAGAAAGGGACACACAGGGGCACCCAGGGACAGAAAGGGACAGACAGGGACACCCAGGGACAGAAAGGGACACACAGGGACACACAGGGACACCCAGGGACACCCAGGGACAGAAAGGGACACACAGGGACACACAGGGACACACAGGGACACACAGGGACAGTCAGGGACACTCAGGGACACCCAGGGCTGAGGGCTCCTCTCAGCATCTCCTCAGCCCCATCTCCCTCCGCCTTTCCTGGGCAGGGAGCTGCTCCAGGCCCTTCCTCATCTCCAGGAGCTCCCTGTGCCCCTGTCCCGAGGAGTTCCATCCTCAGACATGAGGATCCATCTGCAGCCACAGTGGTCCCAGCCCCACGTGTCCCTACGCCCAGAGAGGGTGCCAGCCCCAGAAGAGTCTGGCAGCCTGAGCAGGGCCCAGCACCAGGACAGATGTTTGGGCATCTTTCCGCTTCCTCTGGGCTCAATTCACACTCCGAGGGAGAGGAGGGAGCAGGCTCACAGCTCACAGCTCACAGCTCACAGCTCACAGCTCACAGCTCACAGCTCCCTGCCCGTGCTGGGAATGAGAGGGGGAAAAAAAAAAATATATGGGTGGCTTCTCAATCTGGCGAGACAGCTCTGAGAGATGACGAGCTGTCAGCACGGGAAATGTCACCAGGGGCCAGGCTGCTGTCACCCAGCTGTGACACAGGGACAGGGCGATCTGCTCTGAGCTGCCCTCGTGTAGCTGGGGTGACCCTGCTGCCCCCAGAACAAACCCCCAGAGGTTCCCAGAGCAGGTTTTGCCCTTAAGGGAATAAGGAGGGAGGAGATCTCCTGCTTCTCCTACAAACCAAAGCAACCTCGTGAGCCCCGGTGGGTGAACACAAGGGTACAGCCAGCTGTGTCCATCACTGCTTCGTTACCTCGGGCAGAAAATTAATAAAGAAGTAAATAAAGTATTATATGTTATTTATAAATATGATATATGGTATATTATATGTATGGTTCAATACATATTTGTGTATAAAATATATATTTACACTCATGTATACATATACACATACATATACATATACATGTATATGTATACACCATATACAATATATTCTATATAAATATATAATGTAAAATAATATAAAATATAAAACATATATCATATCTCTTATAATATACATTATATCTTATATTTTAGATAACAGATAATAGTTAATAGATAATAGTTAATAGATAATATATTGTATATTGTATATTGTATATTGTATATTGTATTCTGTATATTGTATATTGTATTTTGTATCTTTATAAGAACATATATATTTATAATACTATATATTTTATATTTATTTATAGATAATATATAATATATAAGATATAAGATACAAGATATTATACATTATATATTTTATATTCTATATTTTATATTTTATATTCTATATTTTATATTTTATATGCTATATTTTCTATTTTCTATTTTATATTTTATATTATATAAAAACAAACAAATCAATAAATAACCTAAAGTCTTCACTGAAAATCTAGAAAGAACCCTAAAGCCAGGCTGGCATTCCTGCCCTGGGAGTGTTGGGGCTGCTGGTGGCTGGCAGCGCTGCGGCTGGGGAGGAGCCAGGAGCAGGGCTGGGGCGGGAGAGACGCAGGGGAAGGCAGAGCAGCAGCACCAAACCTTCCTCACGCCTTCCTCACTCCTTCCTCACTCCTTCCTCACACCTTCCTCACTCCTTTCTCACGCCTTCCTCACGCCTTCCTCACTCCTTCCTCACGCCTTCCTCACTCCTTCCTCACACCTTCCTCACTCCTTCCTCACACCTTCCTCACTCCTTCCTCACACCTTCCTCACGCCTTCCTCACGCCTTCCTCACACCTTCCTCACACCTTCCTCACTCCTTCCTCACGCCTTCCTCACACCTTCCTCACTCCTTCCTCACTCCTTCCTCACACCTTCCTCACTCCTTCCTCACACCTTCCTCACGCCTTCCTCACGCCTTCCTCACACCTTCCTCACACCTTCCTCACTCCTTCCTCACGCCTTCCTCACTCCTTCCTCACACCTTCCTCACTCCTTCCTCACACCTTCCTCACTCCTTCCTCACACCTTCCTCACTCCTTCCTCACACCTTCCTCACACCTTCCTCACTCCTTCCTCATGCCTTCCTCACCCCTTCCTCACTCCTTCCTCACTCCTTCCTCACACCTTCCTCAACCACTCCTCCCTCCAGCGCTGGGCGAGCACTGCCCTTTGCCCAGCAGGCAGGAAGAGGCCTGGAGGTGCCCAGCTCTCCTCCTTTCCATGCTGCTGCCCACCCAGCCCTTGCTCCCGACGGGAATTCCAGCCCAGGGCACCCTCCCGGGCCGGGCTCGGGCCGTCCCCGCAGGACCCAGGGTGGACATTCTCCAGCACCATCTGCTGGTTTTGTTTCTATTCACAGGCGAGGGACCACTCCGAGAGGGAGGAACTCGTGTGCCACCTGCACCAGGACCACCCAGGTGTTTCCCTGTGAAAAACGACAGGTTTTCTTAAATGAGGTGTTTTACCCGGGCAAATGCTTGTCTGTGCTTTTCAGAGTGGGATACTCCCGTGTGAGAGGAAAATGTTAATTTTCGCTGTATTTTTACTCTGCTGCTTCTTGGGAGTTATAAAATGAATTATTTTGATTATCTGGAAAGGTGATAAAGAAAGTATTTTGTGTTTTCTTTTTCTTTTCTTTTCTTTTCTTTTCTTTTCTTTTCTTTTCTTTTCTTTTCTTTTCTTTTCTTTTCTTTTCGCAGACGCTGTTTGCTGAATCTGACCCAAATTCACAGACAGCTTTGCCTCCTCCACCCCAAAACTGCATTTCTGGTGAGTAAAACCCTTTGTCACCCAAATTACCCAGGTCTGCTGCTGCCACTGAGCCACCATTCTCCTAGCTGAGCTCAGCCTGCCCGCTCCTGCTGGGCAAAACAAAGGGTTTAATTTGGAATTAATTCTCTTGGAGCTGAAGAGGGGAGGGAGGGAACATTTTTCAGGCAGCGCTGGTATCAGGAGGGCTGTCTGCACTTCTCTCATTCCCCGAGGATCACGGCTCTGGCTCAGCCAAGGCATCACTCAAATCCAGGTTCTCTTCCCTCAGTCCTTCTCGGTGCGTGAAGCAGAACAAAAATCCAGATTGCAGGCACGGAATTGGAAGGGAAAGTTCAGTTTGCAGTTCAGTGCCTCTCCTGGATGCTGCCACGGGTGAACCTGTGCCCAGCATCTTATTCCACACGGGGAGATTTATGGTTAGACTGGAGGTAAAACATTGCAACTCTCAGGAAACTCAAGCACAGAAATAAATCAGCGAGGGGTTGAGGAGCAGGTAACAAACTCTGCCACCTCTCTTGGGCAATGCAGCTGAACCCTTCACATATTTATTCACCATTTCACCTTTATCTGCTGAGGTAGAACAGGACAACTTTAAGTACAGCTTAGACAAGGAACCGTCCAAAATGACTTCACTGGGTTTGGATCAACCAGAATCCCAGTGCTGAACCTCCACCTCCACTTCCACCTGCACCTCCACCTCCACCTCAACCTGCACCTGCACCTCCACCTCCACCTCCACCACCCTTCCCCGAGCCCGTGCTGAGGAACTGGGACAGCAACGCTTCACACGCTCCGATGGCAGCGAGCACGGGAGGCACTGAGGAGCAGAAAACCAGGTCAAGAGGCAGAACTCTGGATGAATAAAGTCACTCCATGGGAGGACTCTTCAAGAGGGGTCCCGGAGTGCTGTCACTGCAGGGACCGAGCCCTCCACACACGGTTCCAGCCCGCCTCCCCTTTGTGCCCGAGCAGGGAACGCTGCCCAGAGAGAAACCTCGCCTTTAATCTGAGGCGAAACTTCACATATCACAGGGGACTTCACACACAATAGGGGGTGAATAAAGGATAAGGGGAAAAAAAGCAGATGGACCTAAACAGATGGATTCTATATTGGCATTAAAAGTCAAACCTCATTTTTCATCCAGTCCTGCCTGTAAAGCACTTCCGATGGAATCCGCTCAACGCAGTCGCTCCCTATTTTACCCTGTGTTAGTAAATCTTCCTTTGTGACAAGGCTGGAGATAGCAATCAGTAACCTCTCCGCTCCATTCTTCCTTCACAGGCCTCCTTTCGAGGGGGAATAAAGAAGAGCTCGCAGGAACAGGAGAAAAATGGGCTGATCTATTTTGCCATTAAAGCCGAGCTTGGCTTGGGGTTATCGTCAAAGCAGTTCCCCAGCGAAAAGCACATCTCACTTCACTTCTCCCCATCCCCAGCCCTGCTGCTGGCATACATCAAACCCTCCAAGCTGAGAAGTCAAAACAAGATTACCTTGTGCTAATAAATATTGATCACCTCACAAGCCCTTCTTTTAAAGTCCTTAATTAAACGCAGCGCCCAACTTTGCCTGTTTCCCCGTAGGAGGGGATCAATATTTTATCATCAATGCAGCCCACAAGGAAAGAGCCTGGTGCAAATTTTCCATCCTGTGCGTTCCAGGGGGGCTCCTGGTGAGACCCAGCCCCGCCTTGGAGCTGCGTTTGCTCCAACTCAACCAACACCAGGAGCAAGAGGCAGACCTTGGAGATCAATTAACCCATGAGAGGTGGCTCCATCAGCTCCCAGGGGCACGGGGGAGGTTCCCAAAGCCCACCCCAGTGCTCGGCACTCCTCCCCTCCCAGAAGAGCTCCGTGCACCCTCCTCACCCCCATTTGCACCTCTTTAGGCCGGGAAGGAGTCGCAGCAGCTCTCGCTGTTTGACAGCAGATATTACAGGTGTTGTCATGGCAATGATTTATGCAGGAATTAGTCACCGCAGCACTTCTACAATAGACCGAAGAACAATAGGAAAAACCACACATTTCCAAGTTCCTGTGATACAGAGGCTGAGGGTTGGGGAAAAGAGATTAAATTCCTTTCACCCCTCTGATTCCGGCGGTGACATTTAAACAGCTCAGGGACAAGTCAGTGCCTAATCACAAGTGTTATTAATAGCAATGTGACAATAACCCAAACTTCATATTAAACTCTGCTGGCAGTTGCAATTGTATATTCACTACTGGCCCATTTCTGAATTAATCAGGGATTGAGTAACAACTGGAGCAGAGAAGAAATTATTACATTTGCATTGTTATATAATGAGGAAAGAATCAGAGTTTACTGGCACTGGGGTGGTTTATCCCACGGGCCCCGCTGTCAAAAGTTCTGCTGACTGTTTTAAGCCATGGATCCACGCTGGGTTATATTAAGCTTTAGCAAAAGAAAAAAATAAAAATAAAAAATCACCTAAACTGTAAGAAAGAAAAAGGTTCAAAGCGTGAGCACTCAGAAGCTGGGAAACTCCAGTGCTGAAAGTGAAGCATGAGGACTTCCACTTTGTTATTGCTTATTGGAATGTGTTTTTTCACTGAAGGATGTACTGGTTCATACGTATTTTTTGGCAAAGGCACAGGCCAGGTCAGGCAGGGCTGGCACTCAGATTTAGAACCAGGTAATCCAGGGGAAATCCTTCCTCTCCTGCTGCTGTCCCCAGCACTGCTCCCTGGATGGGAGGACAGTTCCCCTCACCGTTCCCAACTCTTGGAATCAGCTCTGAGACTCGCAACAGGCAGCGTCAGACCAGAGCGAAACCCAGCCAAAGAGGTGAAAAGGTGATTTAGAGCTGAGCTTGGAAATCTGCACCTCCCGGTCTTCCCCTTCTCAGGGACTCGGGGCTCTCTTCTCCTCCCAATACCTGGAGCCTCAGCTGGAATTTTCCCTTTTTCGTGGAATCACAGGGAGGTTTAGGTTGGAAGGGAGCTCAAAGCTGGCCCAGCCTCCTGGGCAGGGACACCTTCCCCTGGCCCAGGCCGCCCCCAGGGTTTGAGTGGAGGCTCTGACAACAGGGTCACGCTTTCAAGCTCACTTCATGTTTAACAACTTTGGCTAAATCAGAGAATAAACCCAAAAGCTGCCGCTGCATTTCCCAGCCCATGGAATCAACAAGCCCCACATTTCACCATCATTCCTGAGACCAGAGGAGCTACTGCCACACTCTTCCTTCTTTGTTTTGGAAATATTTCCCAAGTTTTTTGTGGTTTCACCATCAAACTCAGCAGTTCTGCCCACTGAAAGCAGCCCAGCACAGAAGCTACTTGCCCAAATGACACCAGGTTGTGTGGATGCCTCTTCAGGAAAAAGAATTTTTTCTCTGGTTGCTTTTTATTTGTTTCCATTGAAATGTCTCTGAATTGAGGGAGCACCTGTTGGGGTGAGGACTGGGCAGGGAGTGGTGAGGCTTTGCCAATTTGAAGCTCTGAGCGGGGGAAAATAATCATCACTTTGTCTTTATTCTCCTTTATTCTTCCAGCCCTCTGCACCATTTCCATTCACAGGAGTGCTTTGTGCCCTCCAAATTTAACTCCTGACAGGAGAGAAAAAAATAAACACAGAGACAGCAGAGCAGCTGATGAGAATTTAGGGATCTCAATGTTCCACAGTAAACATGACAAGCTTTGATGATGGGTGGGAATGCCCTTTCCCTGGAAAATCCCCAACTTCAGGCATTTCACATTTGGAAAAAAACAAAACAAAACAAAACACAACCCACCCAAAACAACCAAAAACCAAAAGGATTTTAGAGGAAATATTTTGATAGGTGGCACATGGAGATGTAAATTTGGAAGACTCCAAACCAGCACTGGGCATCCCTGCGTCCTCTTGGCTGGAATTTCCTCTCTACCACATCTCTCGAGCACGGAAATTCTGCAGCTGCACTGAGCGTGCTGAGCTGTCCAAAACCTGGACAAAACCTGCTCAAAACCTGTTCAAAACCTGGACAAAAGCCAGCAGCAGGAACCCCGCGTGCAGCACGCAGGAATCCACGGAGCTGGACGGGGAACGACGCCCGCGTTTAGCAGAGGAAATGTTCTCCCGGCAGCGGGAAATGGAGCTGGCACCTCCATCCCGAGGGGCAGCAGATGGGACAGCAGAGCTGGCAGCCAGGTCCAGGCACTTCCAGGCTTTCAGCAAGAGGCTGCAAAGCAGAGGTGGGCAGGATAAAAACTGCCAAGCAACCTGCCCGCATCCCTGCACAGCCACAATCGCTCTGGCTCCGCGAGCAAATCTGTCACCTTGGCAAATTCCGAGGGGAAACGGAGCAGCGTGGCTTTGCAGCAAAGCTCAGTCTCCAGCCCAGGATCAGCTGCTGTGATGAACCCAGTGACCAAAGTCAAATCAGCAATCAGAGCCCCTGCAGAAAGAGCAGGCCAGGCTTTAGCTGGTGCAAGTTATAATTCCACCGATGTCAAAAAACCCTGGGCTGATTTGTGCCAGCTGAGAGCCAGCTCCTCATATTTTGCATTTTTCAGGCATTTTGTCTTTCTCTTCCAGCTCTCCTGCCGGCACCTGCCTGCAGCAGCGAGGGCTGGGGGCAGAACTGCCAGCCTGACCTGGGGCAGACCTGTTGGGATGATGCTGGCACGGATTTGCTGGATCACAGTAATTGCAGTAATTGCTGGATGTCCCCAGGTTTCCCCCTGGAGGAGTTGCTGGACACCTTGCATTTGCTCCGGGTGGATTTTAGAATCACAGAATGGCTTTTTTTAGGAGGGGAACTTAAAGATCCTCCAGTTCCAGCTCCTTCCAAGGGCAGGGACGTCGAAGTCCTTATGGTTATTTCAGTGAATGGCTTTGCTCTCCCTCCTTTCTGCTTTTTGACCTCTCATCCAAACCCATCCAGTGTGCGATTCGCTGGAGTGGAGGCTTCCAGACCTGCAGGTCAAGGACTCGTGTCAGGTACTCCACTTTCACAGATCTGCCACTTCCTCACACAAATATCTTGGCTGGGTGAATGAAGGAAAAGCATCCAAGGAGAACATCCCAAATATTTCCCCAGCTCTGAGGAACATAAATATTCCAGTGTGAAAATCTCATGTCTGGGCTATGGATGTATCAGGGCTTTTTTAATAATCCTGATCTGAATTACCTCAGCACTCCTTCCCAATTCCTTTTTCCAAGAAAAAAGGAGAGGAGAGGAGAGGAGAGGAGAGGAGAGGAGAGGAGAGGAGAGGAGAGGAGAGGAGAGGAGAGGAGAGGGAGAGGAGAGGAGAGGAGAGGAGAGGAGAGGAGAGGAGAGGAGAGGAGAGGAGAGGAGAGGAGAGGAGAGGAGAGGAGAGGAGAGGAGAGGAGAGGAGAGGAGAGGAGAGGAGAGGAGAGGAGAGGAGAGGAGAGGAGAGGAGAGGAGAGGAGAGGAGAGGAGAGGAGAGGAGAGGAGAGGAGAGGAGAGGAGAGGAGAGGAGAGGATCTCCTTTTACTTTTATTCCCCCAAAACTGCTCCCTTCCTACACGCTGACTGATTCAATGGGTTGATGGCTCCAAGCACAGCGCCTGGTGCTTTCCAGGAGGGAATAAAGGCAGGATTTGGTCTCACAGCCTGGCCCTGCCCTCCCCAAAGCTGGGTGTGGTGGCAGAGCCGCCTCTGTCACAGCACAGGGCACACGGGGCACCACCTGACACTGCCCAGCTGTGCCCAGCTGCAGCAGGGAAGGAGTTCAGAGCTGTCACTCCTCCAGTGGCCACTGCAGCCCAGCTGTGCCGACATTTGTCCATCCACACACACACACACACCACGGAGCTGCAGGAAAAGCAGGAGGAAAAGCTTGGCTGGGAACTGTGCTGCCTGGCAGGGGCTGGTGCTGAGCCTGAAAGCTGCAGCCTGAGCACACGAGCGCAGTGCAGCGGGGTGGGGAGGCTCGAACGGGCACAGAGCTGGAGCTGGGTGTTTTGTTTTGTTCCTGGGCAGTTTTTGGGGGGGCGGTTTCAGGGATAATTGGGATGGAAGAGGCAGAGGGAACTCGGTATGGAATCAGGGTGAAGTTGGATCCCTTAGAACAGGGAGCTGCTGTCCCCTCGGTCATTGTCATGGAAGGCGGGTGTGACAAAGTGACAGCTGCAGGAGCCAGGCAGCAGGAGAGCCCTCACCTGCAGCAATTCCCTGATGGAAACCCCTCCTGAACCACTGATGGAACACAGCCAGGGCTCCAGGGGACACACGTGAGCCAGAAATGACCAAAGGAGAGCTGCGGGCCTGGGTACCTGAGTGAGCCACCCAGGTGACCCCCAGCAGCACTGGGGAGATCCCACAGTGACCCCCAGCACTGGGGAGACCCCACAGTGACCCCCAAAACTGAGGAGATCCCACAGTGACCCCCCCAGAGTCCCACAGAGTCCCTACAATGATGCCCAGCACTGAGGAGATCCCACAGTGACCCCATCAGCGCCGGGGAGTCCCTACAGTGATCCCCAGAACTCAGGAGATCCCACAGTGTCCCCCAACACCAGAGAGATCCCACAGTGACCCCCAGCACTGGGGAGCTCCTGAAATGACCCCCAGCACTGGACACTTCCCACAGTGACCCCCAGCACTGGGGAGCTCCCAGAATGACCCCCAGCACTGGGGAGCTCCCGAAATGACCCCCAGCACTATGGAGATCCCACAATGACCCCCCAAAACTGAGGAGCTCCCAGAGTGCCCCCAGCACGGGCAGGTTCTGCTGCAGGGAGCTGATTCACCACAGCCTCCCCTGGCCCTGGCACAGTTCAGGGGATCTGTGGCACGGTCACAATGGGTCACTCTCCATTCTCAGAGCGAGGGAGCGAGCACAAACACTCCCAGGGGAAAATGCCGTTCCCTCTCCCTCTCTAATGCCATCGAGGTGGGGTATGCAAAACTCCGTGAGCAGTAACGAGGTAATTACATCCCTGCTAATGTCTTCAACTGGTCTGGCAACACACGTTGGCACGGGACCAGAAAGTTATAGCAGCGAGGTGATTAGGGACAGGTAACAGCTAAAAATACAGAGGAAGATTAATTAATAATTGATGGTGTAGGTAGAACACTGCAGAAAGTATAATTAATGCTGAACAAACTTGATATAACTCTGTCTCGTTAAAGGCTAATAAAATGTTTCGGTGCTCTTTTGGATCTGGGCTTTAGAAGCTCCTGGGATCAGCCCATCCACCACAGGGGTGTGCAGAGCCCCCTGCTCTGTCACCTGGGGGTCACATCTGGCCAAATCTCACACAGAGCCACACACAATCCTGCTGGACCTTCTGGACAGAGCCCAGAGGAGGCTCCAGGATGAGCAGAGGGATGCAGCAGCTCTGCTGGGAGAGCTGGAAGTCCTCAGCCCAGAGAAAAGATCAGAGGTGACCTCATTGTGACCTTCCAGGACCCAAGGGAACTTACAAGAAGGATGGGGAGAGACTTTACAAGGGCCTGGAGTGAGAGGATGAGGGGGAAAGGGTCCAGAGAGGAAAAGGGGAGATCTGGGTGGGATATGGGGAGGAAATTGTTCTGTGTGAGGGTGGGGAGGCCCTGGCACAGGGTGCCCAGAAGAAGCTGTGGCTGCCCCTGGATCCCTGGGAGTGTCCAAGGCCGGGTTGGATGGGGCTTGGAGCAGCCTGGGATCGTGGATGGTGTCCCTATCCATGGCAGGGGGCAGAACTGGAAAATCTTTGAGGTCCTTCTCAACCCAAACCATCCCACGACTCTGCATACGCAGCCCTTAGTTCTCAGACTCTGGTTTTACCCAGAGGCCTTTTGCAAACCGAATTAATTCCTGTGGAAAAAGACAAATTTGAGTTATCTCACTCACTGCCTCATGGCTGGAGCTGCTGGTGAATGATTTGAATTGGCCAAAAGCAGCCAAGGATGGAGAGAATCCGAGCCCTGAATCCTCACCCGAGTCAGTGAGAACCCAGGGGCTGTAATTGCTGGATTCTGAGCAGCCAGACCCTGCTTGGAGCTGCCTGATGCCTTAAGTTTTATCTTTCATATATTTCATGTTCTGTGCTGCCCAGGTGCAGCTCTGAGCTCACACTCAGGGTCACTCAGCTCTCTGCACACAGCAGGGACACAAAACAAATCCTGCTCCTGCTGCACACCAAGGACAACTGGGACAAGTGTTCAGCCCCAAAGCACAAACAGCGGTGGCTGGAGGGAGAAAACAAGGATGGGACTGCAGAACCTGGAGCTGGAATTGGACAATGAAACCCCAATGTGCAAATGGACCAAAACTTATGAAAGTGTGAGACCTCGTGACCATTTGTCCATTTTGTGTCCATTTTGTGCCCATTTTGGTTCCACCTTGGGTGCAGCCCTGGCCAGGCTCTTGTCCTGCCCAAGGTGGCTCCTAAAGGCCTTTTAATAAATATTTACTTTATTCTCCAGCTGTTCCCAGTCTCTGTTCCAGCTCAGCCCTCCCAAGGCTCCAGAGCAGCAGCATTTACAAATCTCACAAGAGCCGATGGGCAGGAGAACCCTGCAGCTGCCTGTGAAGCTCCCAGTGCCGGCGGTTCTCTGATCCCCAGGGCACTCCCAGGGCTGGTAGCGCTGCTTCCATCCTCAGCTGCAACAAACGGGACCTGGACAGCAGCAAAATCTCTGTCCTGAGGATCAGCATCGTCCTGTTCAGATCAAAGAGCTGAGCTGCTCTCCTCGGATCACAAAATGGAAGAAAAAAGCCCCTCTCTGACTAAGAGCCAATATGAAGTATTCATTCAGCTACAAGAGGAGCATTAAAACATTCAAGAGTTGCTGTGATTATGGAGAGAGCTGTGAAATCCTGACATTTCCATGTGCTACAATGGCACAGAGCACAGGGACCGTCCTCGGAGAAGGTGACGCTCACAGAAGAGCAGAGACAACCAGGCCACCCCCTCACCAAGACAAGAAACCCTCCCTGCTTGCTATTAATTCTGTAATTGATTGATTGATTGATTGATTGATTGTCTGTGTCTGCCTGGGCTCCTGCCTGTGCCATGGCTCTGGAATCAGCACTGCTGTGATCATCCCCCGTCCCCAAACCTTGCTGGAAACGGTCCCAGACCTCAAGTCTGGGCCTTGAAGAGGCTCCAAGTGAGGAGCCAGACAGAAATGGAGCAATGAAAGGAGCCAAGCTCCCAGCAGCCCAGCTCAGTCATGCTCTGGGTGGGATTGGGGTGTCCTGTGCAGGGCCAGGACTCGCACAGGATGATCCTGGGGGTCCCTTCCAGCTCTGGACATTCCATGATGCCCTGATTCATGGCTCAGCTGCCACCACCCCCTTATTCGGTGTGGTGACCCCAAACTGTGGCACTCAGGACATCCTCACGGTGACTTTGCTCTGCCCCTGAAGGGGCCCAACGCTCCCCACCGGGGCGCTGTGAGGGTTAATCACGAAATATTGACCGAGTGCTCTGAACACGGGAAACTTGAGCTGCTGTGCCTTTTGTTTACTCATCTGCTAAATCAGGAGTGGAACACCCAGCCCAGAGGGCTCAGAGGAGCCTCATTGGGGTTTTGTTTGCAGAGCGCTCCTGCAGGATCATCAAGGGTTGTTGTGAGCAGCCAGCCAGGCACTGCAGACTCCTTGGCCAGCTCTGGATTCCAGGAATAAAGTGGGAACAAATCAAGGCCGGCTCTCAACCCTGGGCCAGCTTCTTTGTTTTATCAGAGAATAAAGGGCAGCTGGTGGAGGGGGTTTGTTCTCCCCACGGCGGCAGGGAAGGATTCCAGCCGAGGACGGCTGGGAATGTGATGGGCTCCCAGTAACCTCCACCACCAGGCCTGACTAAAGCAGCACCCCCTCACCTGCTGTGCAGCAAAACAGCAAATAAAGGGTTTTTAAACAGCTTTGGTGGCTATTTTCTGCCTTATTTCCCTCAGCACATGAACCACGAGGCTTTACTTTCATCGCCACGAGCCAAGGGATGCACCAAGGTGTTTGCTTCCATCATGGGGCCTTCAGGCTCCTGAGGAGAGCAGTGATGAAGAGGATGGCAGGAGGGCTGGGGCTGCCTCTTGTTCTTGCTCTGAAGAGAAATTCATCTCCTTCCTGGAGACATCTCGCCCCAGCAAAGCCTCCTCTGCTCGGCATAATGAGGGCATCACTCTTCGCAGGTAGTTTTTGAAGCAGCTAATTATGCTGTGCTGTGGGAAGCTGCTGCGTGCATTCCTCGTGTTCTGGGTGATCCAGGAGAGTTTAACTAGGAAAAATGGCACAAAACTGTGAGGGGAATATATTTAGCTGAGCATCAGGCAGAACCTCCTAGCAGGAGAGGGATCATTTTATACTGGGCAGGAAGGGAACATCTCCCAGGGGTGCAGGGGCTGTTATTTAATCCCTTTGGGCGCCTGATATTGGGACAGCTTTCACTGAAGAAAGGGCAAACTGAAGGGAACGAAGGAGACCAGCGTCACACAGTTAAAAATGTGCACCCACTCGGAAGGAGTAAAAGGCAAATTAATACTGAAAGAACGGCCTGGAATGGGAGAGTTTGGAAAGGGAAAACAAGAAACAGATTGTGTGTTCACTGAGCAAGGGATCACAAAGTAACCTCTGCCTCATCTCATTTCGAAATCCCTGCGGGCAGAGGAGGAGAGGGCACACAGGATTTCTCTGAATCTCCAGCTCCAGAGGGAGGAATCTCACTGAGCTCACAGGGCTCCTTTCCCCAGTTTTGGGAGGCTTTGCAACACAGAGCTTGGAAAAAGCTCCGGGAGCTCTTGAGTCAAATCAGGAGGAAGTGAAACACGCTTTTTGGCGAGCTCTGACAGCAGCAGAAAGCAAAGCGTGCAAAGGCATTCAGGAGTTTGTGTCCAAGTTTTCTGCTGTCCCCCTCCCTCCCAGTGCAGACACAAGGCCGGGGAGAAAGGAACATTTCTCTGCCTGGTGACATCTCTCTCATATCCTCCACATTATGTGTGGAAGGAAGAAATCCCTTTTTATCCTGAACTTTTTTTTTTTTTTTTTTAAACCCTGCAAGTCACATCACTCCTTTTCACTCCTGGCTGAACACCACGAAGTGTCAGCAGCGCAGCAGTGTTTTAACTGCTAATAACAGACAGCAGCAAATGCACCCTGCGAGAGCTGCTCTGCACTAATGCTCCTGACAGCCGCTTTCACAACCTCTTCACACCTACCCCAGCCGAGCTGGCCTCGCACAGCCGACCTGGGCTTGTTGTCTGCGGCTCCTTGCGATCCTCACCCGAATGCAAAATGCGCCTCGAGTCAGCCCTTCGCCGCTCCAAACGCTGCAGTTCTCCAGGGGAGCCTACCAGATGCACTCTGATGGATTTTCGGATGAGGTTCCAGCAGGGCTGGGTCTAATCAGCGAATCAGGACTTTGCTTCCTAAGGGGTTTTGTTTGCCTGTTTGTTTAACGTGAAAGGCAGAGCAGAACATTTGAATAACGCAGGATTAAAGGAAGGATAAACCTGACCGGCACAACTGAACAATCGCAGAGCCAAAGACTCAGTATCAGGAATCTCAGGGAGCTCTGAGCACAGCAGAACCTGGGGTTCTTGCTTCAGAGATGCTCTGCCCTCCTTCATCCCGGGAAACCCAGCGAAAAACAGGGAATCACAGAATCCCAGACTGCTCTGGATCCAAAGGGACCTTAAAGATCACTTCGTGGGCAGGGACACCTCCCACTAGACCAGGTATCTCTGCCCCATCCAAACTCGGGGTCGGTGCTTGAGTGGCTCAACAAGAAACTGCCACAAAAATGTCCCCACTCACTCGGCAGAGTGAGGGTCTTGCAACGCCTGATTCCTTTATCACACGTGATGGTTCACGTCAGCTTTGCTTCCTTCAGAGCCGAGCTAAGACCGTGGGAGCACAGAGAGCACGTGCCCCGTTTGGGTCACTGTCCCAAATCACGGCCTGAAACGTTCCCCAAAAACAATAAAAACAGAGCCCCAACCTGAATCCCAGCACCCTGCAGCACAGAGCCACCTCCACCTGCTGGATGTGAGCCTCACCTATCACTCCCCGCCCCAGGGAGGATGAAGGGTGTGAGGCTGCAAGCGAACACAAAAGGTTATTTTCATGTTTTATGCGTTTCAGGCTTTGCCTGAGGCACTCCGAGGCAGTCTGCAAAGCTGCCTGGAGTCCCTTGGTGGTTGTTAGCAGCTGGCAGGCCCAGCAAGTGGCAGCGAAACGAAGAGTTTAAGTGGAAGAGTGAATTTAAACAAAAACAAAGTAAAAAACAAACCCCAAAACAACGCCAAAACCAAGTGGCAGCCAAGGTTCCCAGCACGGAGATGGCTCCACACAACCGCAGGCACTGGGCCTTGAATCATCCTCATCCTCATCCTCATCCTCATCCTCATCCTCATCCTCATCCTCATCCTCATCCTCATCCTCATCCTCATCCTCATCCTCATCCTCATCCTCCTCCAGGGCTGTCCCAGCAAAGGACGGGAGCCACAGCCACGTCCTCACCTCCAGGAGCCCTCGGCTTTACAAGAAGGTAGAAATGTTGATTTTTGGCAAGGCAAGGATGCGGATGAGCACATGCAGGTGCCTGCCCTCAGCTCCGCTGCCCACGGCCTCTGCCCCAGCTGGGCTCAGCAGGGAGAGGTCCCCTCTTGGACCAGCAACACCTGCAACAGCAACGTGACTTCTCTCCAGGGAGAACGGGACGGAAATCATCCGAGACGTTTGGATTTTTGTTCTTTGCCTGTGAAATCTGACAGCTCCGCGCTGCCTGCGCGGGGATTCTGCTCACCAGACCCTCAGAAAAAGGAGGGGCAGCAGTAAACTGACAGTCAGGAAGTTTTGTATCTCTTGGAGCGAGGTTTGGGTGGCCGAAATCCCATCCAAAAACCCTTCTGTCACCTCCAGGTTTCACGAGCATCTTTCTCAAGGAAACGTGGCCCTGTGGCTCTGGCTGTGGCCCAGGTGACCCCCAGGGCAGAACACAGCCCCCAGCCCTGGGCTCTCCATCCCCACCAGCCCCTAAGTACATTTTTCAGACACAACTCCAGACCAGCTTCCATGGGCAAGGCCATCGATTCTGCCCAAATAAAAATTAATGATGCTAATAACGAAGGGAACCCACAAATCTTCAGTGAAGCCGGTGAGCATTTGGGGAGACAAATGACTCAATCAGGGAGGCTGTGGAGGAGCCCTGAACCACGGCCAAGGTGAGCACGAGGTCCTGCTGCTCCCTGCGGCCGAGGGAACGGGGCCACTTTGCTTCCTGAGAGGGTCTGGCTCCTCCTGGGTTCTCCAAAAAAGCCTTTAATGGCTCTACATGGTCTGTGCATGTCCCTGAGCCACTGCAAATGACAATAAATAATCACCACCCTGTCGCAGCCAAGGTTCTGCATTGTGCAATCAACAGGAGGAGGGAAGAAAAGGGAAAAAAAAACAACCAAAAAAACCACCAACAAACCCCAAAATGAGAATCCATGTACTCTGCAAGGCAGGTCCAGCAGAGATTATCCCCAGGACAGCTTCTGCAGTCTGTCATGCAGGGGCCAGGAGCATGAGAGAGCAACAACTCCCACTCCAACAACGTCTGCTGCAGCTGCATCCCTGCCATGGCACTGATGCCTTTGGGGCTGCCTAAAAACAGAGGACAGACAAAATTAAGGGGATAAAAAGCAGTTCTATTTATTGAAGGGACTTCAGGTACACCCAGGGCAGAGAAAAACCCCCAGGGGCTGCACCCAGAAATGGACAATGGTCACGGGTTTTCACACTTTTGTGAGTTTGGTCCATTTGCACATTGGGGGTTCATCCTCCAATTACAGCTTCAGGTAATGAAGTCATTCACCCCAAGTTTGCTGCCCCCAACTCACTTTTGTTCCCATCTCTCAGGCCTGAGGCAGTGAGGTGTCCTTGATCCCCAGCCTGGAGAGGAATTGTTGTGTGTGAGCAAAATGGGGAAGCAGCGGCTCACACTGTGTGTGGAGTTTGGAGTTACACACTAAAGAACTGCAGGGTTACAAACGGATGAAGAATATAAAAGCTAAAATCCTAAGGCATCAGCAGGGGTGGAACTGGATGAGCTTTAAGGCCCCTTCCAACCCAAACCACCCCACAATTCTGTGATCTCCATCACGATCTGCAGCTCCAGAATCTTCCCCTGAAACGGAGGAAGGCAGAGGAGAGGAGGGAGCAGGAGACGTCCCCATCTCTTTCTCCTCGTTGCCCTTCCTCTGAGCAGGCTCAGCACGGTGACATGTGAGACACAAAAGCAATTTCCAGCACTACAAGGCAAATCTGCCCATCTGCAATGTCCCGGTAAGTGAATACATCCAGGGCCTCCCCTGCTGCTGGGAAATTTCCATGGAAATGGGGCTGTGGATGCCACCTCACAGGCTCTGTTCCCTGGGGCCCAGAATGATGCAGAATGGCCCCTTCCAGACAGAAAAATCTGCCACTTTTGGCCTCTCTGTGAAGCGAATTCTCCAGCTGCACAAGGAGTGACAGACAGGCTGAGGAACAGTGATTGGCAGAGTCATTGAAGCAGCGTCCCCTCAGCCAGAAAGGGATCGTGCAGCACCTGTATCCTCCCCAAGGATTCCGTGTCCAATCTTCCCTCTCCTGCTGCCTGGGTACAGCTCCTCAGCGCCCAAAGGAGTCAGACACGAAGGGAAAAACAAAAAAACCCTAAAGCCTCAGCACACAGCAGGATGGCAGATCCGGGATGTGCTGGAAATAAATCACAGAATCATCACGGAATGGTTTGGGTGGGAAGGGATCTTAAAGATCATTCCATGGGACATTTTCCCCTAGCCCAGGGTGCTCCGAGCCCCATCCAGCCTGGCCTTGGGCACTTCCAGGGATCCAGGGGCAGCCACGGCTGCTCTGGGCACTTGAGTGTTCAGCAGATCTCTCTCAAAAAGAATTTATTGAATGTACATGTATATATGCAAGCAAACCAGCGGAGATAAGACCTGTACCTGTTTGTGCCTGCACGTAGAACCCCGTGGCCGTGCAGAGCTCAGTGTCCCGAGGAAACAGAGCTGAGTGTTCCAGAATGGCCGAGCCTGGCACGGGATCAGAGGCCAGAGATGAGGAGGCTTCAGGAGCAGAGACAGCCCTTGTTTCTAGCAGCGAGGTCTCCAGAGAAACCCCCAAATCCTCCCCACCCCAGATGACAAACCTTGGCAGCACTGGCTGGATGCCGTGCTGGATTCAGAGACACCACGAGGCCTTGGGATGTCACCACCTGCCACCTCAGCAGCAGGACCCAAAGGCCACATCCTCTCCCTGGCAGAGCTCCAGAGCCTTGCTCCATCTGCCCCTGCTCAGGGGAGCACTGCAGGTCCCCGGGCTTTGGTTACACTATCAAAAACAGAAATGAAAACAGCCCCTGAGCTCATCCATTCTCAGAGCAGCTAATTTGTCCCCAGGGAGCGGCTGGAGGCGATCGGGGAAGGGAACCAGGCGCTCTCCCTTCTGTTATAAAAATAACAAAAAGTGATGAATGACCCTCAGAGCCCAGGATGGGAAGCAGCAGCTTTTTCCAGCCCGAGATAAATTACTGCTGTCACCGCAGGTAGAGCCGTGATTTACCCACCATGTACCCGAGCCAGCTCCTCGGCGACCCGGCTTTGCCAGCCCCGCTTATCTCATCTCCAAAGGCTTTGTCTGGTTTGAAAACCCAAACGAGAGCAAGTGGGGGACAAGAGGAGAGGCAGCGCCAGGCAGGACGGCCAGGGCTGGCAGGAGGAGCATCCACCCATCCCCGCGCTTCCCGGGAGCAGCAGACCCAGGAGCTCACTGAGGAAGGTTTTTGCGGCGCACGAGGACAAGTCTCCATCGCTCCCACCGAACCTATTCCCTGCTTGCTCCCCGCATTCCCAAGCGCCATCTGTTGGCATTTCTCCCCGTTAACTTTCCCTAACCCGACCCCAGGCAGGGAACATCCTCCTGGCAGGCAGCAGCTCGAAAATCGTGGCTCAGGTGGAAAAGCCGACGGCACACAGGAGACAATCCCAGCGCTCAGCGCCGGGTTTGCACAGGCCTGGCTGGGTTTTCCTTCCCCATCTGACGTGGAACACCCCTTATCTGCCAGGCATCTCACCCCACCTTAATGGATTCATTTATTCAGCACGGGGAATTGATAGATTTAGTCTGATTTTCGTTTCATAAGCCTTCCTCCCCGAGCTACGTTTCCCTTTTCATTAATGTGCTGATGGAGGAATAAACTTTTAACTCTGAGGATCAGCCCTGTCAAACAGAATCTCCTCTGCTGCCCGGGAAGGGGAGGGAGCCGGGCTGGAAAAGGGCTCTCAGCCAAGGGAGCAGCCTGGCAGGTGATTTTATTAGAGCCTGCTGAGTCCCATTTCCTTCATTCTCCATCCGCTTCTTCCATGGAAGTTTTAGTCGTGGTTTTTAACTCTCTCCTCTGCGGTGTCTGCTGCAAAACAGGAGTCACAGAATGTCCCGGGGACTGGAATCTGGGAAAGGTACGGAAAAACTGAGGTTTGGGCAAATATAAATGGGAGAAGGATAGCCTGGGCGTATAGCAAGGGAAATCACAAAAACAAATCCAGCTGAAGAACTGAAAGTGTCTCTTCTGAGCCAGTAATGATGCCCCAAAAGAGATTCCTCCCGAACCTGCCCTCAGGCACTGGGCTTTCTCCCCAGACCTTTGGGACTGGGCTTGGGTGAGCTTTCCTTAGTGCTCCTGCACGTGAGCCACGGAAAGCACGATCCCTCTTCTCCCACTTTGCATAAAAGATGGAGTTTTCCCATGTTCATGCAGGCACACGGCCTCTGCTCATGCATACATTCATTCAGCTCCTCTTCCAGAGTGGATTCCTTCGGAGAGCAGATCTGCTATGCCAATGCAAACACGAAACGCGCAAAGATGTTTCCAGATTTTTCCGACCCCCCTCAAATTCTCTTTCCAGACGAGACATAAATCTGTGGGTGATCTGTTCACGTCCCCCACTCACCATGGAAATGAAAGGTCCCCAGCAAAAGCCCCACTCGACTCAGCCTCGTGAAAGCAGCTCATGTTATCCCTCGCTCCATGTTTTTCTTCCACTTTAGCGGCTTTAAGGCCGAGCTCTGATCAATAGGAACTGACAGCAAAGCCAGCAGCCCTTTTTCACTCCTCTGCTCAACTTTGGGTCTTCCCATTGCTGTGCTGCGATGGAAAAGGATCCAGACCCCTCTCCTGAAGGATCCAGGCTGGAGAGCACGTGGCGATGGAGCCTTGCTGATGAGAGCAGGACCAGCTTTATCCACACAAATAAAAATCCCTGGGGAGTCCGGAGTTCAGCTCTGAGTCACAGCCAGGAATTCGGGCAAAGAATAAAAGGCTGAAGCAAATTAGTAAGGAAATAATAAAAAATTTCGAGCTGGGGATTATTTCCACGTAGGAGCTGTCAGACCCAAGGGGAGAGGCCGGCAGAGCCCCACAGACCCCTCAGGGAGGCAGATTGGCGCTTGATTAAATCAAATTTTCTCCTTAAAACAAATTCCCCTGAGCAGAGCGAAAGGCATGTCCCATGTCTCCATGAAGGTGTTAATTCCTCTGTAAATAGGGTGCGAAATGCCACAACATCAGATGGGGTTTCTACTCACTTTGCTAATTATGTTCGTCTGTCATCGTTCCGTGCAGCAGGAGAAGGGCTCGGCTCCGGGAAGCAACACACAATTTTTAGACTTGAGTGGAAAATTTGCCAGGGGCTGTTTTGTCAGAAGACGGAGGGGGGAAAAAAAAAAAAATCTAACATACGATCTACCAGCATTGCTGCAAGGAGTTATTTTTCAGAGTCCTAAGTCACAAATCCTGCTTGGGCTTACGGAGATGGACAAACAGGGGAAGCAAGGAAGGAGCTCCTGGTGTCAGCCAGAAGCTGTACCCTGACAGAACCTCACACCGTTCCCAGCAAATTTTGTGTGCAAATTTGGCTTTTTAGCTTCACCTTGGAGCTGGCCCAGGTGCAAGGGTGTGACAAAACTCGGTGGCTGCGCAGTGCAGGGGTCTCTCAGGTGGATCGCTGAGCACTGGTGGCCCCAACAGCTCCAGCTTGTCCAAATTCCCACTTATTTTCCCGGGATGGGCATTGGAAATGTCACTGAGCTGTGTTGGTTTGATGCAGGACCTGGAAATTTGGGAAGTTTTGCCCTTTTACAAGGGCCTGGAGTGACAGGATGAGGGGGAATGGCCTTAAACTGAAGGAGGGCAGGCTTAGACAGGATATTGGGAAGGAATTCCTCCCTGTGAGGGTGGGGAGGGGCTGGAATGGATTTCCCAGAGAAGCTGGAAGTGTCCAGGGCCAGGCTGGACGGGGCTTGGAGCAGCCTGGAACAGTGGAAGATGTCCCTGCCATGGCAGGGGTGGGACAAATCTTCAGCGTCCCTTCCCACCCAAACCATTCCATGATTCCACGCCTGCTGCCATGACTTTCATGCAGGGGTGGGGGGCAGGAATGAATTCCTTCATTTGCCACGCTCAGCTCTCCCTCTGAGCCTGGCCCCGGCTGCAGTGATCCAAGAGAGGTGGGATCACCCTGCCTCAGCCTTCCCTGGCCCATTTAGTGCCTCCTCCTCAGCCACCTGGAACTCTCCAAAATGCTCCTGCCCTCCCCAGGCTCTCCCAGGGTTAACAAGGCGGGAGGTTTGTTTCTCACTTGTGTGCAAGGAGTAAATGATGCTCATTTAGGATGAAGCTCTGCCTACCACAGGCCAGGGACCTTCCTCCCTGCTCACCCCTGCTCGAACAAGGATAGGCTCAGGGAGCGAGACGAGCTTGAGAAAAGAAGTCTGCAGTCCCAGCGAGTCCATTACAGCCCCTGGTCAGTTGTTCTGTCACTAATTATCCTCAGAAGCAAAAATATTCACCTCCTTGCTTTGAGTTTCTCTCGGCCGAGGTCCTCACTCTTGTTTTATCCCAGGAAAGTAGGGAGAAAATTACCTTTATTGACTTACAGCAGGTTACTCCTCGTTTATTGCAGGTATACACGGGGAGAATCAGCCCCTCTGGAGTTATTGCTGATTTACAACAGGGAGGGAGGCACACAATTACTTGTGGTGATTTACAACCGAGTTACCTGTTATTTATTCTAGGTATTTAAGGGTATATCCACATGGGGGCCCTAAGGAAAATTAAACCAAATTAATTTTAAAGTAGATTAGTTAAACTGTGTGAGACCATGACACAAACCTTCCTCTTCTGAATTAAAGAGGCCTTAATGCTTTTGAGTTCATCTTAACTCCTTCCCCAGCGAGGAGCGGCTCGGCCCAGGTGGTGCTGCCAAGGAATTGCCACGGCCAAGGAGGAGGAAAACCGGCACTGCTCGTTGGAAAAGGGATCAGTGCTGCTTTCCAACGGGAAAAAGAAAGTGAATCCCACAAAATTCAGTGGTGCTACACCTCTGGCTTGCACTGAGAGTCCGGGCAGGTTGATGAAGCACAGAACTGATCACAATCTTTCTCAAATACCCATCAGCTCGTTCCCTCAGCACTTTCCAGCCTGCTGTTCCAGAGGAGGATGGGGCTGTTACTCTGTTTAATGTTCCTCTTTAACATTCCCTGGTTTGGCTGCTTCATTTCGCCTCCCAGAGCTTCAGTTTTTCTCAGAGGTTGAGGACTACAGAATTCTCAAATCTTTAAGATTGGAAAAAGCCTCCAAGATCAAATCCAACCACAGCTGGACTTGCTGTGCCAAAGCCCCACCATGGCCCTGCCAGAACCACTTTGGTGCCCTGGGGATGGACAGGGACAGTGGAGGCTCTGGAAAAGGAGAGCATGGATCTCCTGCACCCACAGTGGCCTCCAGCCCCACAACAATCCGTGATCCGGGGGCCCTGGGAAGGGATGGGATGGCCCAGGGAGGCTCCTGGCAGAAGGAACGAGGGGAGCTCCAGGGGAGTTCCAGTTGGAGCATCAGCCTGGCTGGTGCACCCAGATCCCCTCCAGATCTCCAGACCCAAGGCCAGACCTCATTCCCAGGCAGGAAGGGCAGTGCCAGCCTGGAGGTGGATGGAAGAGAGGGATGAGATCCCAAGAAGGAGATCCTTCATTCCCAGCTGAGAGATGAGATCCAAAAGAGGGAGATCCCTCATTCCCATCTGAGAGATGAGATCCCAGAGAGGGAGATCCCTCATTCCCAGCTGAGAGAACAGTGCAGAGCTGACCATGGAAAGCCTCCATTTGCTTCCACCTTTCTTCCAAACTCCCTTTTACCTCCTTACTCTGTTTCTTGCTCCACATCTCCCTCTCCCTTTCCTCTTCACTCTCACACCACGTTTTCCTCCTGTGCCTCAGCTGACTCACATTATTCCTTGTGCAAGACACCAAAACCTCCTCCTGTCTCCTCCACTTACTCCTCTCTTCTCTCACATCTTCCCCGTCTTTCCTGTGACCTTTTCCTCCTGCTGCTGCTCTCCCAGGCGTGCCCAGGGAATCAGCCAGGGCTGGGAGAAGTTCTCAGGCAAAATCCCCTCCCAGCCAGCCAAGGTGAGAGATGGAGGGGGACAGAGAAACACCAACAAATGCTCCCCAACAAAACCAGCTTCTGCCAAGCTGAGAAGGAACATTTTCCAGCAGAAAGAGCAAAACCTTGCTGTTCTCTGCAAGCACTTAAGATTTATGAAGCTCCCCATCCATCACCAGGCTGGAACCTGGGCTGGAGGTGGAACTGGCGATTGCCACGTGACAAAAGCTTCCTCACGGCCTTTTCTTCCCCTCACTTAATGAACAGCCACCTCCTGGACAGAGGGAAAATGCTTCCTGCACTAATTATATTTGTAAGCAGTGCGCCAAACTGGGCTGCGCTGGGGCCGCTGGTGATGACCTCAGTGATGGTCCAAAAAAAGCCCTGAGAGCGGCTCAGGCCTGGCTCTGGGGCAGCTCATGGGTCCCAAAGACTCCCTGTACTCATCTCAGAGTCGTGAATTCCAAATGGTCAGGTATTAATTAAAATTCCCCTTTTGATTCCAGGGCAGGAATGAGTCTGGGAGCATGGCAGGATGGATGAGGGGACTGATGTGCCCAAGCAAGGGCAGGCCACTGGTGGCTGTGGAAAAGGGCAGCATTTCCAGGGGTGCTTCACCTGTTTGAGTCAGACTTCAGTGTGGCTCATCCTCGTTCTGCCCACCTGGGACAGCACTCATTTATTTTAAAAAAAAAAAAAGGGTTTAATGCCTGCAAAGGGATTTGGTTGGGGGTTTTTTTTTGCCCTTTCACAATAAGCTGTGAGTGTACATTACTCACAAATTCGGGGGAAGCAGAGCTCTCAGATGTGCGAGGCTCTGAGGACATAGCAGTGTGACCACTGCTGCAGATACAAATCAAATAAGGCATTTGCCCAATCTAACAGACTCTGCCACCTTTGATCATGTTAATTTTTCTGCTCCCAGTTCCTGCCGTAATGTTATTTCATGAGAAACTCAGCCTTCAAAAGAGCAGAACAGAAATTCAGCTTCCCATCCTCAGGCCTTTGAAGAAAGTCTTGGCAATGCAACTCCAGTGGCAGCGTTCAAAATCCAGGGGCTGAGAGGAGAGGTCACACTTGGAGGAAGGCTGACCTGCATTTTAAAGGGTGCTGCTGGCTGGGACAAACTTTAAATGTAAGGACTGCTCCAGTCATGTTGTCTGAGAGCTGGATTTAAATTCAGCTCAAGCCCTTGGGGTTCAAGGAGCTCCTCAGCTTCCTCTGGAGTGTGGTTTGGGGTGTTTGGATACCGAGGGTAAGCGTGAAGCACAACCTCCCCTCTGCACAGCAGCTGCACAAGGCATTCACCTCTTCCAGGAGATAAATTCATATCCCAAACCTCTGCAGCTTTCCAACACAAGAGGTCTGGCTGGAATGCAGCCTCTGAAATCAAAACCTGGTGCTCCTGGAGGTTGGGTTCTGCCCAGGGTGTAGCTGCCTCATCCCTGGAAGTGTCCAAGGCCAGCTTGGATGGGGCTTGGAGCAGCCTGGGACAGTGGAAGATGTCCCTGCCCACAGCAAGGATGTGAAATGGGATTTTTGAGGTTCCTTCCAAGCCAAGCCATGCTGTGACTCCACAATTCTCCATGGACAAAAGGAACGTGTCCGTGCTGCAAACACCACGAAAATCAACAGGCAGGAAGTTTTACAGAACCCAGCACTGCAGAACAGGGGTGAGCTTCACCTTCAGTGAGTTACAGCACAGCTCAACTCCGCTCTTTTGTGTTTCTTTTTTTTTAACTTAATACACAACCTAATTGCAATCTGAGCGCGGCAGCAGAGCAGCCCGGCAGTAGCTCTTCAGAGCTGCTGGGTTATGAGCAGGGAGATGTTTATTGCCCCATCCATTCCTGGGAAAATCACTTCACTGACTCATCCCCTGCTCCATACTTCCTAAATAATGGGCTGGAGCATCCCCGAGCAGCTCGGATGCACCTTGTGAGCAGCTTTGAAATGCAGAGGTGAGGAGTACACGGAGTCCAAGCTACTGCAGCCTGCTCCATCCAGAGGAAAAACCCCTTAAAGACAAGGAATAGGAGGTTTGGTTCTTTCAAAAGCACAAATTAAATTGGCAAGGCCCAGTCCCTGCTGGATTTTAATGAGATTTAAGCACTTAGGCTGCCTGGGAAATCCCCACTGACAACGACGGCACCGTGGGGTTCTCAGGGATCCCGCTGGATGTTTGGGAAGCAGGAAAAGCAGCTGAATAAATGCTCTTCCCTCTCCCACCACAGCCTCAGGCCCTGCTGAGTGCAACAGAAAATCCAGGAGACCCCCCCAAACTCTTGGATTTCCCTTCCTGCTCCACTCCCAGCTCTGCTGGAGGTGTGGCTGCACCCCTTTCACCACTCCTGCTTTGCTCCTCTCCTCATCCCACCTCACAGCAGAAAAAGAGTGAACGATTCCAGTGGGCACTCAACGCGCCACATTATTATCGAAAAATTGGAGAACCAAACCCACCACGCTCCTCCTGGTCTCTCCTGCCTCCAGGAAGGCTGAGGGCTCCTGAGGGACCCAAAATGCGTTTCTCACGGGGCAGAGCACGGTGGGCTGATGTCCTGCGGTCTCACACTCCCGCTTGTCCCAAGCAAAGTCACAGAATCCCAGAGTTTAGGTTAGAAAAGCTCCCCAAGATCACCAAGTCCAAGCCGTGACCCATCCCCACGTCACCCCCAGCCCAGAGCACTGAGTGCCACGTCCAGAACTTCCTTGGACACCTCCAGGGACGGAGACTCCACCACAAGGTGCAGACCCCGTGGAAGACCCCGTGAACGGTCTGTCCGGGCAGAGAACCATCCCTGAGGGGTCACTGGCGAGGCTCAGACCCCTCACCTGCCGTGTGAGCCCCGCAAACGAGGCTTCTGCTCAGAGCAGCTGCTCTTTGGCCCATCTCCATTTCATTTTCCTTTCATTCCCAGCAGAGGGAAGGCAGGCAGAGCTGTTTCTCCCCGAGTTTGCTGCAGGATCAAGCTCTCGGTGCGAGGCAGCTCTGATCCGGCTCCCCTGCCCTCCCAGGGCCATCTCCTCGGAACACCTGCCGGCTCCTCGGCGGAGGAGGCTCCGTTCTGCCACCAGGATTGTTTATTCTCCGCGGGAGCCGAGTGATAAATCAAGCTGACGCCTCCCGGGCCCCGCGAAGCCTCCTCAGCTGCGGCGAGAGTTGCGCGAGGTTTTGTCGGCGCCGCTCGGAACATTCCCAACATTTAACTTCCCTTTGCAGCAGTGACTCGGGCACGGGGAGATGGATGAGGGTGACAACGCCAGCACCTCCCTGCCCGTCCCCAGGCACGCCGAGCCAGGAGCTCCACGCTGGCTGTGCTGCCACAGCCTTCTCTATAGAAGCCCAGCCGAGGCCAAAAGGCGGATTTTAAATCCGAAATCCCGGCGGAAATCTGTGGGAAATGGATTTGTAGGGAATTCTCAAAGCCTGACAGAAGGCTCACAGGGTCTTGTGCACCTGTGTGCAAACCTTGAGATAAAATATGCTGACTTAGAAACTGGACAGACGCTGTTGGGAGAGAAATTGAACCAGAAACAAGCTTCGAATGATGACTTTGCAAATAGATTAGATGTTTTGGAGAAACAGCGCTATGAAAGATGCATTGTAGTAGGACCCACAAAGGTTATTTTTAGATGATTTGCTTTAAGGCCTTAGCAGCGTTGTGTAGCAAAAGCTGACAGGCCAAGAAACGCTTATAATGTGCTGGAATTAGGAAATTGTTTGGCTTCTGATTGTGAATTGTAACACCTGTGCTGTCTCACCCTTCTCATGAGACTGAAAATGGGATAAAAGTTTTTTAAAACGCTTCTCAAGAGCCCCATCTCTGTGTCAAGAAAAGGAATAATCCAACAAAAATCCTCAGGGCACAGCCACCCTGGAGTCCCCTGGGAATGTGGGTGATATTCCCAGCAGGAAAACAGCTCTGGCTGGCACCAGGGAGAATTCCAGACTAGATTCTAGTTCCTTCCGTGGACAAAAGCTACAAGGAACTCACTTGTGTCCTGTGTGAATTTAACAGCTGAGATTGTCCAGAGAGGATCGCACCAGACACAAGGATTGTCCAACCCTTACATGCTGATTCGCAGTTACAAATATTCATATTTTATTCATATATTCACATTTCTTGTTGGATTTTCTTCCCTTACAACAGAGGAGAGCAAGGTAAATTCAACCAGCACCCTGAATTTAAGCCACCCTAAACCTGTCCTACAGAGCCTAATCCTTGTTCCAGAGCTCCAGAGATTATTCTGAAGCAAAAGCAACCAAAAAGCTGCTGTGGCACCACCCCTTGCTCAGAGAACCTGAATTTTCAGAGTTCTTCGAACAGAAACTCGTTCATTCTTGGAAATCTGGGAGAGGCACAAGGTGCAAGCCCTAATCCAGGTGGCAGGACCCCTGGGGTCCCGGCTGTGATTTCCAAAAACTCACATTTCCTCAGGAAATGGGCAGCTGAGTTTGCACAAGCCTTTAATCCCTGGGTGGAAGATCCCCATTATCTGTCCAGGACAAGACACATTATTAACGGATTATGTTTGCAGCAGGTAAAGGTCACTTTTAATGCTTTTAATGATTTTAAAATGGATTTTTCTTTTCGGATTTACTATTTTCAAGCAGCCTGCCTGGGAAAAACCTGCCCAGTAAGTAATATGAATTAAAAGGGAGAGCTTCACTTGCTCAGTTCTCTCAAAAGAGAGCCCCAAAGGGATCAATTGTAATATATGGCGGCCCAGTGCAGATGTGGGAGCCAGAAAACACAGGCCAGGATTCCAAAAACCCTCCAAAATTAAAAACCTTTCCCTTTAAAGGCCAAGTTCAGACACATTTGCTGTCCTCCCAGGGAGTAACAAGTGGCTCTGGATGGCGAAAATCCCTTTTTTGGCTGCACAAATGTCACAGGGCCTCGTTTGTTTGGTCTCTTCTGCACGTGAAGCGCAGACACCTCCCAGGCTGCTGAGTCTGTCCCGTGACACTTGTCCATGCTGAGCCCCAGGGAAATTCCACTGAAAGGAGAGGAGAGACAATCTCAGCTTTGTCACCCAGCTCCACCCGTCCTTTCTCCCTTTTCCCTGCCTCTCCAGTGGGATAATGGGATAATCCCTGCTGCTGAGGAACCCTCCTGCGCCTCCTTCGTGCTGGGAAGCCAGGAAAGCCTCAGGTGAGCAGCCAGGCTGACCCAGTGACAAAGGACAACTCGTTTAGGGTGAGCACAGTTTGGTTCTGTCACACCCACGCACCGAAGAAGAGCTCAGCGGGAGCTTGAGGCCTTCTGAGATCCAGCAATTCCCTCTTCCCAAAGAGTCTGGGCTTGGTAAAGCCGGAGTATCACAGCCAGGCATGGCAAAGCTCCCAAAGCCTTGCCAGAAAATCCCAACCTGTGCTGAGCCCTCGGCTGAGGTCAGAGCAAACTCAGACTTCCAGGAGCTGTAAAATCCTCCTCGTGCACAGGGCTCAGACCTCGGTGCAAACACAAATGTTGTCATTTTAGGGAGCCTCACTAATGCAAGACACCAAGAGATAAACAAAGAGGGAAGCAAACAGGTGACTCCATGGAGCTGAAAATCAGCTCCTGGGTGGGACTGGGCTCCATCTTCCCCGTGGATTCTCCTTCTGCTGGGACCATGGGAGCCACGGCCCTGCCTTCCCACGGGCTGGAGATGCGGCAGGAGGCAGCAGCTCTGCTGTTCCACCAGCTCTGGGCTGTCCAAGGAAATCAACTCATCTGAGCAAAGGCAGAGCTCCCTGGCCAGGGCCAGGCTCCGTGCCAAGCCAGGAGAATCCACGGGAAGGAGTGGAGGAGCTGATGGTGATGCCTTTTTGGTGCTGCCTAAAAACAGAGGCCAGACAAAATTAAGGGGATAAAAAGCAGTTCTATTTATTGAAGGGCCTTCAGGTACACCCAGGGCAGACAAAAACCCCCAGGGGCTGCACCCAAAAATGGACAATGGTCACAGGTTTTCACACTTTGATCAGTTTGGTTCATTTGCGTGTTGGGGGTTAATCTTCCAATTACAGCTTCAGCTAATGAAGTCATTCACCCCAAGTTTGCTCCCCTCAGCTCATTTTTGTTCCCATCTCTCAGGCCTGAGGCAGTGAGGTGTCCTTGATCCCCGGCCTGGAGAGGAATTGTTGTGTGTGAGCAAAATGGGGAAGCAGCAGCTCACACTGTGTGTGGAGTTTGGAGTTACACACTAAACAACTGCAGGGTTACAAATAGACTAAGAATATAAAAGCTAAAATCCTGAGGCATCCCTGGCAGCACCTGGCCGAGCCCCCTCAGCAGACGCTCAGGGGATTTACGGATGTGGCATTTTCCCTCAGCGGTCACATCACCCCTGGTGCCCTGATGCTCCCGTTTGCAGCGGCACAGGACCCCGGGGTGTGTGACGGGGCTGTCACCGGAGCACTTGGAGGATTTTCCCTCCAGAACAAATCCCAGCTGCTCAGGGCTGCTGGCAGGCAGTGCCCAGAGCTGATCCCCAGCACCGCTCTCTGCAAATCACCTCTGCAGGGACAAGTGCTCGCTGTCACACACTGACATTTGTCCCCTGGAACACCGAGTGGGTGTTCCAAGAGCTGCTCAGGATCCAGGGGTTCCTGGAACGGGGCAGGTGCAGGGCTGTCAGAAGCCAGCACATGAGAGCTGTCCCTGACACCCACAGCAGGAGCAGGAAACCTCCTGGCCAGGGCTGGGGCTCAGGATGGTGCAGAGCAGATCCCCAAGAGATCAGCCGGGCTGTGGGACATGCAGCGATGCACTGGAGATCTGCACCAGCACAGGCGGCACAGGAGGGGAAACTCAGGGTCTGCTCTGAAGGCCAGGGGTCCAGAGTGACCATTCCTGCAGCACAGAGCTGTTTCAGGAGCTCCAGGATCTCTGAGCTTGCACTGAGCTCTTTCTGAGACTGTCCACATGGAGAGAGCAGCACAGTTCCCTTGATTCTCACCTGTAGCTTGAACAGGTACAGTAATCATGGAATCCCAGAATGGTTTATTTGGGAAGAACGTTAAAATCTCATCCTGTGCCACCCCTGCTGTGGACAGGGACAGCTCCCACTGTCCCAGGCTGCTCCAAGTCCCAATGTCCAACCTGGCCTTGGGCACTGCCAGGGATCCAGGGGCAGCCACAGCTGCTCCGGGCACCTGTGCCCGGGCCTGCCCACCCTCACAGGGAACAATTCCTTCCCAAATCCCATCCACTGCTGCCCTCTGGCAGTTTGGAGCCATTCCCTCTGTCCTGTCCCTCCAGCCCTTGTCCAAAGTCTCTCTCCACGTTTCCTGCTGGCTCCTTCAGGCTCTGGAAGGCCACACTGAGGTCACCCAAATCTGTAGGATCGGGACAGGGGGTTTAGGGCATGTCCAGCCCCTCATCCCCCAACATCCCCAAACCCCCCTCCCCAGGATCCCCTTCTCCCAAACCCTCCTCCCCAGAGCTGTCCCCGACCTGTCCATCTGACAATCACTGCATTTCCCATAACGTCCAGCATTAATTCCAAACCCCTCCCTAACAGCCCTGGGAAGTGCTTTGGGATAAGGGAACATCAAAACATCAGCAAGTCACCTCGAACTGCTCACACACAATTTTCTATTATCCATAACAATCACTAATGTTGGATGGAGCTGTGTGGCTTTTTAACGGAATGCGTTTTAAAGCAAGTAATCCCTTCCCTTTGTAATTTTTCCAACACTACATAAAAGTATCATAATGCATCAAGTCTGCACAACTGTTCTATGGACTATTATGCACTTTAAACTACCCCCGAGATGAGGCATATTTAAACAAAAAAGGAGCTTTTAAAAATAAAATCATTTTGCATCGAGGCAGCATCTCCTTGCTCCGCCGGTGCTTCACGAACTCAAATCGTCCTTTGATTGCCAAGTAAATGAAGAACAGTGGCTAATGACCACCAAACACTGGAGCACTGGGAATGGATGGTGAGTGCAGCTCAATCAGGCAGGAAAAACGATTTGAAGTTCTTTCATTCCCGGACATCCACCTCTCCCAGGCACCTGAGAACTTGGACAAGGCTCTCGACAGAATTCCACACCCGCTGGAGCTGGACATTCAGGCCCAGGGTGCTGCAGGGAGAAGGAACAGCAGAAACGCTGCTCAGCACCATCCTCTGTCGCTAAGGAACCTGCCAGGTTTCTTAGACAGGTCCTAAAGGACGTTTGGGACTTCAGACAGGTCCTAAAGGATGTTTGGGACTGCTGCTGGTGCCTTGTGTCTGTCCTGGCCCCACGGCTCAGGGCATTACACACGGCAATCATTAAGCGGTTTGCTGTTACATTTCAACTTGTAACGCTAAATGAACATTACAGCGTTCCAGCCCAGCTCAGAGAGTCACAGTTATTTACCCCAGCCACAGATCTCAGAGCCCTGGGGGTTTATTTGCAATGTCAGCCGTGTCCTGGAATGAAGGAAAGCCGCTCGTTCCTGTAGGCACCTTCCCTGCCTCGAATCCGCGGCTGCAGTCAGACAGCCGGAGTCAAGAATCATCACATTCCCTGGCAGCTGAAAAGTTACATAAGGAATTTGTTTACCCCTGACTCGTGCATTTGGCAAACTGTTATCTGCTCTTTTCAGCCTTCTGATTGTTTGCATTTTTGTCGCGGAGTTTTCTCACGGACTGTAACACAAACAAAGCGATTGTTTTTGCGTTCCTCTCTGAGGAGGCACAATTGATGGACTTCTAGTTTGAAACCAGTGGGGTCAGAGAGGTGACAACCTCATTCTCCAAGCCCTGGTCATTGGCCAGGCTCTATAGAAATCGAGGTCGAAAATAAACTTCTTTTTTTATTTTTTTTCCCCCGACTGCTTGACTGCGTGATTGTTGCTTTTTTCGTGTCCTCTAGCGACAGCAAACAACTCTGGCTGTGCAGAGGCCAGGCAGGAAGGGGACAGCAGAGAGTGGCAGCAGGGCCAGCACAGGGCAAGGAACCTCCCTGAGCTGGGAGCTGGCACTGCACACGCCGGGTTCTGCACCTCTGCCATCGTGTAAGGCCGGGAGCGTCGGGATTGTCCAGCCTGGAGAAGGGAAAACACTTGGGGGGACCTCATCGCCCTTTCCAAAAAATTGGAGAGAGGTTTTGGAGGAGGAATGGAAGGACAGGACACAGGGAATGGCTTCAGACTGGAAAAAGAGGAGATTTGGGGTGGGATACTAGGAAGGAATTGTTCCCTGTGAAGGTGGGGAGGGATGAGAATTCCCAGAGCAGCTGTGGCTGCCCCTGGATCCCTGGGAATGCCCAAGGCCAGGCTGGACAGGGCTTGGAGCAGCCTGGGACAGTGGGAAGTGTCCCCATGGCTGGGGTGGCACTGGAGGGGCTTTAAGGTCCCTCCCAGTCCATCCTGGGGTTCCCTTGGTGAGGTGCTGAGAAGGATACATTGAACACCACAACCTCAGACCCACAAATCAGCTTTTTATGGTTCATTTTCAGGGCTGGAGGGTTTCCAGCTGGCTGGGCACAGCTTCCTGGTTTCCCTTCACCTCATTACTCTTTTCTCCAGTTTGCTGGTGGTGAGGAAATCAATCCATGGGGTTCTGGGTTTTCAGGAGCTCCCTCCCAGCTGTGACATCAGAACCGGCAGCTCCAGCTGGGTTTATAAAACAGGAGAATGTTCCCCTTTCCTGAAGAGATCTCCATTGCAGTTGTGACCCCCTGAAACATTTTAAGAGCCCTTTTCAGCACAAGACACCCTTGCTGGTGTCTTGTGCTGAAACGCTTTCAGGCATGGGGCAGATGCAGGTTTTTTGGGCAGCAGAGATATTTTTAGAGGGTGTTCCAGGAATTACTGGGTTTTGCAGCATTTCTGCAGCACTGCCTCGTTTGCTGTCCCACTGATTATCATCAGCTCCCAGTCCAGCCTCTGCAGCGTCCATCCTTTGGTCCAGCTCTGGCAATTCAGGAATGGAGCAGGGATCCAGCTCCTGTCCTCAATTCGGTGTCAATCCAACCCCAGGATTGGATTTTTGCTCTCTCTTCTTCACAGCAGCTTTCAGGCCATTTCTGACCTGCCCAGATAAAATCCTGGAGGATGAACCCGCTGTCCCCAGCCCCGAGATTCCCCTCCAGACTCTCTGGACACTGAACACCACCCACAGAAGGTTTTTTCCTCCATCCTACCGGACTTTCACTTCCTGCTTGGAGCGGTGACCCCAAACCCTTCTGCTCCGGCCGATTTTAATGAAGATTTAGTGATTTCTCTCCAGCCTCAAGACTCATAAATACTCTTAAATACAAATCTCTTCCTGGGATTTGCCACATCCACCCAGATGTCCCCAAGAGCCACAAGCAAGGGTGGGAGGTTTGGGAAAGGACAGCCCTGGCACATTTGCAGGGATGCACCTAAAACCTTCCTTTGGTCAGCCTGTGATGACATGATTTAATTCCCTAAAAATGGTGGTGGGAGCATAAAGAAAAGGGGACGCTGGAATGAAATGTTTGCCTAAAAATGGCTGCAGGTCAAAGCACGAGGGAAAGGGAACACTGGGATAAAATGTAGGGAAAGAGAAACACACGGAAAAAGAGAGCTGGGGAAAAAAAATAAAATCAAATCAACAACAGCCATGTCGGTGTGTCCTATTCTCTGAGGATGTTCAGTGACCTTAAAGTCACTAAAAAGCACTTGTGTGCTGCCTCTGTCACTGACTGAATGTTCAAAAGCTTCAAATCTTGTTTTCCTTTTGTGTTCAAGTCCTAAGAGAGGAAGGACAGATCGAGCTACTCCTTACCCTTCCCTTCGTACATAATTTATCAAAAATAACAACTCCCTTTTCCCTACAACTGCTTTGAAGGTTCTCTTGTGTTGTGTCACAAGGAACACACACAAAAAAGGAGACCATTTCTATAAACATTGACGAGATTCGCACCAAGATGCAAAAATCAAAGCCTAAATCCAACTGAAATCACCTCATTATGTAACTTTCCGTTGGCAGCAATGGTGTGGATGAAGTTTGGTTGGTTTTATTTGGGGTTTTTTTTGGGGGGGTGAGGTCTTGAGGTTATTTTTCACGTGATTTGTATTAATGCCGTGGTCAGGTTCATTTATTTTCTTGGTCTTTGTTGTATGGCAGCCTCTAAGAGCCACTGGGATGATTTTTTGTTTTGGGGGGAGAAGCTGCATTTGCGCTTGTTGCACAAGGAAAACTCTCACTGCACAGGCACAAACCTTAATCTCCACCTCCTGGACTCTCCAGCACAAAAAATACCCCATTCCACATGGATTTTTCAAAGGTAAAATGCCTGCCAAACGTCCTGAGATCAGCTCCTGCTCTTCCCTGCAACAGCTAAAAATACTGCAGCGGCAAAATTCTAGGTTTAATCTAACACTGGAAGAGAAAAAAAAAATGATCAGTCTCCTCTTGTGCTTCTGCGAAAATAAAAATGTCTAAGGAGAGAACTCCCAAAAGAGTTCCCAAACGGAGCAAACTCCAAAATTCAGAGTTTGCTCCGTTTGAAGATTTGATGGAAAACTTTCCAGGTCCCCTGTGAGGAGCTGGTGCAGGATGGAGGAACCTCCAGGAATGGAGAGGTGGCACAGGATCAGTGGGGCTGGAAAAAGCCCCCCAAGGTCACCAAATCCAGCCTGTGCCCCATCCCCACCCTGACCCCAGAGCGCTGAGTGCCACCTCCAGGAATTCCTTGGGCATCTCCAGGGATGGACTCTCCAAACCTCCCTGGGCACTTCCAAGGCCTGGCCACCCTTTCCATGCAGAAATTTTCCCTGATATCCAGTTTAAACCTCTCCTGGTTCAACTGGAGGCCGTTCCCTCTCCTCCTGTCCCTGTCCCCTGTTCACAGAGCCCGACCCCCCTGGCTGTCCCCTCCTGCAGAGCCAGAAATTCCCCCTGAGCCTCCTTTTCTCCAGGCTGAGCCCCCTCAGCTCCATCAGGAATTCTCCAGCTCCGTTCCCTGCCCTGCACACGCTCCAGCCCCTCCGTGAGTGACCAGAGCTGTCCCCAGGGGTGGAGGTGCCCGGTCAGTGCCAGCCCAGGGGACAGTCCCTGCCCTGTCCCGCTGTCACACCCTCGGCCTCTTGCCCACCTGGTGCCCAACCACGGCACCTTGTGCTGCTGCAGTGACACCAGTACAGAACTGTCCCCTGCCCAGAGCTCCCTCCCGTCCCTGGATCGTTCCAGACACAAATCCCAGCTGATCTGGATCCTTTGCAGGACCGGTGAGCTTCGTTAGGAGCTGCCCTGTGGGGACAGGTCAGGATTATCCTCCTTTCACAGCTGGAAGGTGGGATGACTACAAAGGGAGGCTTGCCCCATGCTCGTAACTACGTTAGAATTTCATCTGCTGCCCAGCTGGGCCTCAAAGACACCTCAGCAAGGTCCATTCTATGGTGGGTGTGAGGAGGAAGATGAGGGTGGACGTTCCTGAAGGATTCAGCTTTGAGCCCACCTCCACATGAAAGATCCCCAGAGATGCTTTTATGCACCTCAGGTTTGGAAAGGCAATAAATAAATAAATGAGAATTTCAAGCTCTGAACCTTTGGGGCAGAGCACCCCTTGTCACACTCAGGTTGTGCAGGGCAGAACCCCCAGCGTGTGACAGTGACAGCAGGACACGGGGACAGCTGAGTGAGATCTCCCCTGCCCTAAACTGCCTCATCTCTGGAAAAAGGAAAGGTAAAAACCTGGGTCCAGATGCAACATCTTAAAGAGGAAAAGGCTGGGGCTGTGCAGAACAGGATGGCAATTCCAGAGACATCTGCTTTTGGAATATAAAAAAGATCTTTATTTCTGCTCTAAAGTGCCCATAAAACTATAAGGATCCATGAGAGGCTACAATAAATGCATCAGTCCTTTCCTATAGAGCGTGCAGAAGGATTTTTTTTTTTTTTAAAGCACATTTTTAATTATTAAAGTCATGAAAGCAGCACATTTCTCTGTGCAGCAGCAGCCTCACACCACAAGGATGTTTTGGGGAGGGAAAGGGCTGTTTTAGGTGCAACCCAGTTTGATGAAGGTGAATCCTTTCAGGGAAAGGAGAGAAATTGCACTAGTGAAACAGCTCCCGGTGCTGTTCCATTTCAAAAGAGTTCCTCAGAAAAGAATGATTCAGGGCAGGTGATGCCCTGTCTTTGGTCTTAAAACTGAGGGCCAGACATAGTTAAGGGATATACAGAAAAAAAGGGGAAAAAAAAAAATCATCATGGCATCACAGGAATGGACCCACACAGGCAACAACAGCTAAAAAAATACCCCCAAAAATACACAAGAACTTGTCCTGGAAGTAAGAGCCACCTTAAAGAACAGGGGTGGAAATGACTGTCACCACTTTGTCCCTGGAAATGGCCAGTGCAGTGGAGAAACTCCACAGAGTGCTGATCACACAGAAACACAGAATCACACAGAAACATAGAGAATCACAGAGAAACACAGATTCACAGAATCACACAGAAACACAGAAACACACAGAAACACAGAAACACACAATCACACAAGCACACAGAAACACACAGAATCACAGAGAAACACAGATTCACAGAATCACACAGAAACACAGAAACACACAATCACACAGAAACACACAGAATCACACAGAAACACAGAGAATCACACAGAATTACAGAATCACAGAGAATCTCACAATCACACAATCACTGGGCTGGAAGAGACTGAGACTCACCAGGGGCTGCAGCTCCGATCTCTGCTCCCTGGGACAGGGACGGGACCCAGGGAAGGGCTGGAGCTGTGCCAGGGGAGGCTTTAGGTTGGATTCAGGGAAAAGTTCTTCCCCCAGAGGGTGCTGGGGCACTGCCCAGGCTCCCCAGGGAATGGGAACATTCCCAAAGCTGCCAGAGCTCCAGGAGCCTGTGGACAGCGCTCCCAGGGTGGGATCTGGGGGTGTCTGTGCAGGGCCAGGAGATGGAATCAACGATCCTTCATCCCTTCCAGCCCAGGACATTCCATGATTCAACAAACCCACCCCAAAGAACCCAGCAGAGGTAGCACAAGGCTGAGGCTCAGGCAGGAATCCCTCACAAGGATCCTTCCCCATCCTCACGCAGCTGTCCCTGCAGCCTCCTGGTTCCTCCAACTCAAAAACAAAGTTAACAGCAGTTTTCATCTGCAGGAGGCACAGTGAGTGTAATTTAACTGAACTCTAAAAGGTGTTCACATCTGCTGATAATTAAGTTCAGCTGAGTTTCAATAAGCTGCTGAATCTGCCCAAGGAAACCCAGGAGTCCAGGGCAGAGGAGCTGGAAATTCAAAGCTGATTCCCCAGTTCAAGAGCTCAAATGGAATATTAGCTGTCCTCTTTTTTAAAAGAGAGGAAAAGACACATTTACCAGACTGAAGAAACATATAGAAAACAAACAAACAACCAAAAAAAAAAAAAAAAACCCTGACAAAATGATACAGCTTCCCAAACAGACAAGAAATAAAAAATTTAAACGCCGTTCCCTGAAATGCAACTTGCTCCTCAACAGATGAAACAAGGGAGGGGGTGTAGAATCAAAGCCCAGAACTCTGGAGAGCGCCAAGCACTTCCCTGCTCAAGAATAAAACGCTCTCTGAAAAGGTTTTGTTGAACTCATTTATGGGTAATGTAAGTTACAGCTTAGTAGTGTGGCATAAATATTTTACATGCCACCGCAACGAGCTTTGTGCTGATAGCCCAGGAAATGTGGGGGTTGATTTGCCACTGTTCTGCAGGAATCAATTCCAATTGATCCATCTGGAAGTGCCTGTGCTGCCCCCGAGGTTCTCACGGGTCCTGCTGTTGGTTCAGCTGGGTAAACGGTGGGAATGGAAATGGCTTTTTTGTGGATGCGCAAGCAGCAAACAGGAATTGCTTCCTTCACCTCCTCCAAGGGAGGGTGTGAGATTTGTAGGGAGTGCTGGAGGTGCTTTGGAAGTGACAGGGGAAGGACATGGAGCTGATGGAGCAAAGCCAGAGGGGGCTCCAAGATGAGCAGAGGGATGGAGCAACTCTGCTGGGAGAGCTGGGAATGCTCAGCCTGGAGAAGAGACCAGACGTGATCTCATTGTGACCTTCCAGGACCCAAAGGGAACTTACAGGAAAGATGGGGAGAGACTTTGGATAAGGGACAGGACACGGGGAATGGCTTCAGACGGGGAAAGGGGAGATTTGGGTGGGATACTGGGAAGGAATTGTTCCCTGTGAGGGTGGGCAGCCCTGGCACAGGGTGCCCAGAGAAGCTGTGGCTGCCCCTGGATCCCTGGGAGTGTCCAGGACCAGGCTGGACGGGGCTTGGAGCAGCCTGGGATCATGGATGGTGTCCCTGCCATGGCAGGGGTGGGACAAGATCTTTAATTTCCCTCCCAACACAAACCATTCCAGGATGTGCAACACTGCTGGGAAGCACCAGCACCACCAGGAATGAGCTTTTATTTAAGCCACAGGACGTCACTGATCCTAAAACCCCCTAAAGCCCCAGCAGGACCTGGCTGCCCCTGAGCTCTGTGTCCCCCTCAGGTGGCTGCAGATCCCCTCCCCTGTGAGTTACAGCTGAGATCAGCTCCTGCTCCGCTTCCTGCGGGCTCCAAGCAGCAATCCCTGCCCACAGGGCAGGAGAGTCTCAATCCTGGAGGAGAACAGGGTGGGAAGAGCTCCAGCAGCTGGAGAGCCACAGCACCCTGCCCTGCCAGTGCCACCTGTGCCACCCAAGCACAGCCCTGCCAGGCCTGCTAAAAGTGAGAGCTGCTGCCTCTTCCCCTCCATAAATGATCAGATCCCAGAGCTCCAGCTCTGCTGGCTCTGAGGTGGCATCAGCGACCTTCAAGGTCTGCACAGGCACAGAGCGTGAGCACCACGGAGCAGTGACAAATTCCAACCAAACGACAAATCCGTCACAAAGCCAGGACAGAAGTCACTTCAGAGTCCCTCAGTCCTCACCCTCTCCTACTTCCCAGAATAAACTTCCATCCCAGCCTCATTGAATGCAGTTGTTTAAACAAGGACAGCTATTTTTACATTTCAATTTGTCTTGGCACGTGTCTAAGCAAAGCAACAGCAACAAAAGGGACCTGTCTTCAGCTGATCATAATGCCATCAAATTAAAAGTTTATGTTCTTTAAACACAGCAATGCCTGCCTTTGATGCCTCCAGAAAAACAAAACAAAACAAAAAAATTGGTTCGACAGCGGAAATCAGAGCGTGAGCAGGAGTGGAGGTGGGAACCAGGTGCATCAAAAGGAGGGAAACAAGCACTGAGCTAATGAATGTAAAGGCTCTGACTTGGCTGAGTGGGATGGGATTTGTCATCCTCCAAAGCATTGTCTTTGTAGTGGAAAAACAGAATATTTCAAGCTTTGGTTTTTGGTTTTTTTTTTATTATTATTCCTAACAGGACAAAAAGATGAGATGCACCTCTGGCTGCCACTCAGAGCCAGGAGTTGGTGCTGAATTTATCACCTCGATATAAGAATTTCCCCTGGATTTCTTGTCGCTTTAATACCAGTCTATTACACAGCAGGAAGCCCCACACTCATTCCCAACAGAAAACTGCATCCTGAAGGCCGGGGAATGGAGTGGGGAGTGATGAACCACGGGAAGCACCTCAGCAGGGAACGAGGCTGCCTCATCCTCACCTGGAGGATCTGAATCCCCCCTGGGAGGGGACAGGGCCACACTCCCTGTCAGTCTGTAGCTCATCCTCATCCTAAAAATCTCAGATTCCGTGGCAGCATTTCCCAGGATGCATGTGCTAAAATTAGTGGGGGGGGAGAAAAAAAGGTGTTCTGATTTAAATTCACCCTCCAGGCAGGCTCATTTCAGAAACTGCAGCTACGTCCCCTGAAAACATTTTGGTCTGGAAATCTTATGAGATTCCAAAATGTTTTATACATTTCACTGCTGAGTGGGCAAGAAATACACACTTGTCCTTTCAATTTTATCAGCTCGTGCTCGAAATGATGGAGAACAGGGAGAGCTGTGACAGGGAGGCTCTTGGAGCTCTGCTGCAATTTGGGAAGCGTTGGGGTTCTCATCAAGCCCCTGCTAAAGATTTAGGGCTGCTCTTATTTCAGCGGAACCATCTTTACCAAGCCTCACTCCTGCATCCCACAGTTCGCTGGAATTGTGTCCTGTACTGGGAACAAGAGAAATAAATAATCCCAAACCAGACACAAAATAAAAGTCACCTCCATGACGAGCACCCTTCCCTGGCAACGGCCTCATTGCCTTCTTCTCTCATCTGTTAAAAAAAAAAAAAATAAAAAATTTAATTGCAGCAGCGCATTTAGAAGGGAAAATAAAAGGCTTTTTGCTGCTGCTGCCCACAGGGTTAACACTTGCAAAGGACTGAGAAAGAGCCTGAGGACATTGTAATTAACAGCTCTGAGGGCTCCTCCCAGCACTCACGGGGTCACCGCAGTTCCTGCAGCTCTCTGGGCTCCACACAACTCCAGATTGTTCCAAAAAACCCCCCAGGATCCTGGCTGGGGCTCGGTGCTGAGGAGACGCCGAGCTGCAGCGCCCAGCAGCATCACCCGTGCTCCAGGACGTGCCTCAAGTCGTGCCACGGGAAGGATTAGATCACAAATCAGGGACAAAAATTGGCACGCAAAGGGCTGTAAAGCATTGCAACGGGCTGCCCAGGGCAGTGGTGGAGCCACCATCCATGAGAAGGTTGGGAAAACGTGTGGATGTGGCGCTGGGGACGTGGCTTGGGGTGATGAACACCATGGTGGTGTGTTGTATGGTCCAACAGCGTGTCCCTGAGGGCCACCTGGGCCTTTGGGGCCTGGAGCACCCTGCGAGGAAAGGCTGATGGTAAAGGTGAGGAGACAGAGGTCCTGCTTGGAAATCCGTGTGGGAACCGGCGGAAAATAGATTCTTAGGCTCCAGGCAGTAGCTTGAATCCGGTGGGAAAAGCCAAGCCTCTCTCACTTGGGCCTGGGAAATCATAAGGAAGAACCCAAAGGAATCCTTGCAGATATCCTCTTCCTGACACCTGGTGTTTTTCCAAGCTGCTGGTAAAGACGTTTACATGAAGGTGTGGGTCTGAAATGACCAATAATATTCATTGTACCAAAATACCGTGTAAAAGACCTTGTCTTTCAATAAACCTTTGCTATACTGCCTTCTGAAGGAACTGGAATTATATGTATCATTATTTGAGGTGTCCTGAATGGTAACAATAAATCCGAGTGCTGTTTATTTTGGGGCATGCACAGGAGACAGTCTGGAATGTTCCAGGGATGAGAGAGCCAGGACCAGGCCGAGGGCACAGGGTTAAGTACGGGGTGGATCTGAGGGATAGGGTGCAGTAGGGACAGGGAAAAGTGGTAAAAAGGGATAAATAAGAACCAGGGGGTCTAATAGGGTCACAGGGGTGGGGTACTGAGGCAAAAATAACCCAGTGGGGTCCAAGGGAAGGAAGAACATCCCAGGAGGGTGCATGTATGGTGAAAGAGGCTGAACAGGGGGACATAAACTTAACAAAACAATGGAACAACACAACCTAAGAGATACTAACGTGTGGCTGCAAAGGCCCACGGGAGGGAGGTTTTCCTCACCCTGATTTATAGGGGAGTTTCTGCCTGGCTGCATCAGCCCCTCCAGGGTTGAGGCAGAATTATCCTGGGGCCTGGGCCTCCACAGTGCTGCTGGGCTGAGGGTCAGACTTGGAGACCTGCAAGGTTTTTTTCCAGCCGTATGGATTTAAGAACCACCTCCCAGAGGCCTTGGGATCTCCCTTGAGCTCTCCTCAGGGACAGCAGCACCCTCCCCTGCATCCCAGGAGGGAGAAGAGGGTGACAGCCACCCCGTGTCCCTGCCCTCCCTCCAGGCACCCCGGAGGAGCACGGCTCCATCCTGGCCTGGCTCTCAAAGCAATTCTGGTTCCTGCCTCTAAACCCAACAGGTTTGCTAGGATGGAATCAAAGAAGGATTAACATGGAGCATTCAGGAGAAATTTCCATCCCTAACACACCTCCTTCGCTCTCCCGTGCCTGCCTCATTAAGGAGGCTTCAAGGAAATCCTTTCAAAAACACACGGTGCAAAAACAATGGAGTGATTGCGGTTTGTGAGGAACTGGGATGCAATTAGCATATGAACACCAAGATGGTTCTGCAACCTCCAGCAGCTCCCTGCTCTCTATATCCTTTTGAATTCCCAGGTTTTAGGGTTTTGGGTTTGTTTGGTTGGTTTTTTTTTGCAGTTCTATGCCAATTCTTACCCCTCAACTGAAGTTCAAACAACCAGCTTGGCCAGGGCTTGGAACTGGTCTAGTGCAAGATGTCCCTGCCTTGGAATGAGATGGGTTTTGAGGTCTCTTCCAACCCAAACCATTCTAGGACTGGAAAACCAACCAAGGGAGCGGTGCCAAGCAGCACAAACTCCCAGTGGGTTTTCCAGGAGTTCCTGGGCACAGGGAATGGTTCAGGTGTGAATAAATCACCTGGAAGTCACTAGAGAGCCTTGGAACATGTTCCCAGTTCATCAGAGGGTCTGGGAACAGCTGCTTCTCCTGGGATCTGTCAGACAACAGCTCAGGGGGGTTGGATCTTCATTCCCTGTGACCCACACAGGTGTTTTCCTGGGGACAGACCAGGGCAGGTGACAGGGACAGCTCCCAGCCCATCCCTGCAGCCCAGAGAAGCTCACAGCGCAATTACACAGAGCCGGGTATTCATCAGCTCATTAAATAATCCACAGTTATCTTGTGAGGAGGCTTCCTGTTTCCTCTGCACATCTCATCCTGCACATCCCTGTGCCCTGAAGCAAAGGAGGAGACTTCTCTGAGACTTCTCTGAGTCTCACTTGGCACAGTGGTGCCTCAGCTCTGGCCGCAGCAGATGGGAGGACGCTGAGGAGCCAATAAACGTTTCCCTCCAGACACCTGGCTTCATTTCTCTTTTCTCTATGAATTAAGAAGATTTCTCCTGCCCTGTCCAGGACTTCCTCTGGCCCCATGCACTGGGTCACTTGGACACTCTTAGGCCTGGTTTAAACACAGATACTCTGCCTCAGTGCTCCTGGTGGCCACATCATCGTTTCCTGTGCAAGTGCTTTACACTCTGCATTTACACAGGAATTTTTAAAGCAAGGAATTGCGCAGCACCTTGGCCACTCCTGTGCCCCACCACCACTATTTCATTTACTGTCAATAACTGCTTACTTCAGGCAAAAAAGGAATTAATCCCTCGCGCCCTGCCAGGGGGTTTAAAATCAGGATTTTCAGAGTTAAACCACACAGCCGAAACCAATGAAACAAGGCCATCAGCCAGGAGCAGCAGCCAGCTAACACAATTGTTACAAAGGTGAACAGTTTCCCCTGCTCTCCAAAGACTGCAAAGACAATCCACCTTAATGAAGAGGCACTGAAAGCAATTCCAGGCCCACGCAGCCCTGAGGTGACGGAGCTGCGCTGGCATTGAGCTCAGAGCTGTTCTGCTCTCAGCAACCCCTCGTTTCTGCCCCTCATTTCTGCCTCCTCTGGCTCTCTGCTGTTCCACGGTGTCGCTGAAGTGTCAGAGCTGTGAATATTCCAGCCTTTCCAGCTGTTCCGTGGAAGGGGTTCCCCTCTTCCCCAGCCACAGCCGGAGGGAAGGTCATCTCTGCCTCCGCTGCCATCCCTGCCTGAGAGGAGGTTAATAAATATTTATGGGGCTAAAATGCTCAGGGGTGCAAACAAGCAAGCCTTTTGCAAATGTCACCGAATGTCATATGGAGTGTGCAGATCCCTGAGTGTGACACAGTGTGCACATCCCTGGGTGTGATTTGGAGTGTGCAGATCCCTGGGTGTGACAGTGTGCAGATCCCTGGGTGTCACACAGTGTGCAGATCCCTGGGTGTGACACAGTGTGCACATCCCTGGGTGTGATTTGGTGTGTGCACATCCCTGGGTGTGACACAGTGTGCACATCCCTGGGTGTGACAGTGCACAGATCCCTGGGTGTGGTCTGAAGTGTGCAGATCCCTGTGTGTGACAGTGTGCACATCCCTGGGTGTGATTTGGAGCGTGCACATCCCTGGGTGTGATTTGGAGGGTGCACATCCCTGGGTGTGCCCAGCAGGGTGGGCAGCTCCCACCTTTGCTCACACAGAGGAACACGAGCTGCTCTGCCACATCCGCACAGCTCCAGAGCAGCCCTGCCCAGGAGGGATGGCGGGATGAGGGGCTGGCAGTGCCCAGGGCCGGGCTGGACGGGGCTTGGAGCAGTCTGGGACAGTGGAAGGGGTCCCTGCCATGGCAGGGGTGGCACTGGGTGGGGTTTCATGTCCCTTCCAAGCCAGGCTGTTCTACGAGAATTATTCCATGGAGATGACTTCCATCGGCTCAACTCCCACTCTGAACATCGAAACAAAACTCTCCCAGACCCTTTCAGGAACCACTGATATCCGTGACAGAGCAATTCCAAAAGAACACAATTCCAGGACCTCACTGTGTACTGCAGACACACAACAGGCTCTGTCCAAGCAGTCTGGAAACCAAACAGACAAAAAGGGTGGCATTGCTCCAATTTTCCGACAAGAAAAACACTCAAAATTCTACAGGGCCTCGTGCTCTGCCTCAATAAAACTGCCTCAATCCCAGCATTTCACTTACAAACTCACATTTCAAGGTATTGGGTGACTCCCCAAGCGCTGCGTCCATGGCTGCATTTTGGCTGCTGGGATCTTGTCCTGTATCTGCTGCTCTGCATCTCATTGTGCATGTTCAAAAGCACTTTGTGCCTCTGCAGAAGGAGTCAGAGGTGCTGGTCCTTCCATCCAGCACAGGATCGAAACAGCACCCCCCTCAAATTGCCCCAAAATGCAGGGTGTGGCTTTTACTGGAGTGGAACTTGTCATTTGGACAACAGAGGGCTCAGTCCTTATGTGGAAAATCACACACACTGCAAAGGGCACTGGGGAACGTGCAAACACCAGGGGGAAAAAAGGCAGAAATTGCAGTTGTTGAGTGAACAAGGTGAAAGGAAAAATCTGTGACCTCCTCCAGGCTGTTGTGTGCTCTGAGAGCTGCAAGTGTTTGTGCTGCGGCTTCAATAGCGCCGGATTCCAGGGCTGCTTTGCACTGAGAAATGACAATAATTTCTTTGTTTGTGCATTAACAGAAAGGGGAGGAATCAATCTGACCAGCTTGGGGATGAATCTTTAATGCAAAGCACAAAAATGTGCTGTCACTGGGTGAGGGTGAGCCATGAATGAGATGTTTGCATCTCAGGCCATGTGCAGTGACACTCAGAAATTCGCAGTTCCCAATCTGTGTGTCCTGGGCCTTCCAAAATGGAAGCATTTCTAATTTCCTGCTAATTAGCTGCGTCGTTTCTACTCCTGGTAGATTTAAAGTGAGTTTTGAAATGAACACAAGGAGTTTTGCAGCCTCTTTTTGTTTCCCCCACGCTGTCCAAAGTGTGCAGGGCGTTTATTTGAATCATTTAAGCCCATTTGAAGTCACCTGAATGCCAGAATCTTCCAAAAATTACATCAGTGCCCGGGAACTGCTCCCAGTGTCGGCCTTCCGAACTCAGCCACGGAAGAACTCTGGGGAAATGGAATTGGAATGGGAATGTTGAATTTTCCCCATGGATTTCCAGATGGAGACCAGTTGTAAAGGCACGGGGTGGGGGGCGAGATTTCTGGGTTCCTTTGGTTTGGGTGGCTCCAAAAAAGGTGCTGAGTGACATCCAAGGGGAGCAGTGACTGAGGTGGGATCCGGGGAAGATGTACCATCCTGGGATGCCATATCAGCTGGATTTTCCATCCTGGGATGTGATATCAGTCAGATTTTCCATCCTGGGATGTGATATCAGTCAGATTTGCCATCCTGGGATGCCATATCAGCTGGATTTTCCATCCTGGGATGCCATATCAGCTGGATTTTCCATCCTGGGATGCGATATCAGTCAGATTTGCCATCCTGGAATGTGAATAACAGCCGGATTTGCCATCCTGCCTCCTGAGCACTGCTAACACCTGGAGACTGACCTTCCTCATGTAATTCCCACACTCCAGAGGGTCAGTCCTGTGCTAAAGCCCTGAACTCATCTGGCCCAGAGGAGTGGACACAGCATCTTTTGGACACTGAAGAGAGACACAGGGTTGAATCCCACACGTGGATTTTGTCCAGAGCTCAGCCGAGTCCCGCAGAGTCCTCACACCCCAAAAGCCAGAATCCTCCACAAAACCAGGACAAATATTCAGAATTCCATTGTGGTTCTCTCCCCAAAGCCGATTCCAGAATTTTCCAGGGGGACTTCCTTGGAGCACACAAATCCCGCCCTCCCCACCTCTGGCACCACGGGCAAACCAGGAATCCTGGCTGCTGGAGCTCAGTGGTGCTGCTGGTTCCGTGAGGATTCTTCTGAAGTTCTTTCCAAGCCCTGTTTTGGAAACCAGCCAGCACTATTTCCTTCTCGGGCAGAGGATATGGAATTACCGTAAATTATATTGAAAAATTAGATTTATTCACCGCTGTGATAATTGATCTCCCAATCGGTCTCGGAGAGTCAGCAGCTGGTAAGAAAATAAATTCAATTTAAATTTGTATTTATTTTTAAAAACCCCCCGCTTTTATTCAAGCGTGACAACAAATAAGGGGGAGAGCGGAGGGCGAGTTTCTCACTTGCCAGTCCTCCTATTAAATCCTGACGATGAGAAGACGAAGCAAGAGGTGATTGCAGAGGTGTTTGAGACATTCACAGTGCGCTGGCATTAAGCAGCACAGGCTCTGCAGGGGGGGTTGATACCCTTGCACATAATTATGTGTAATTGTACCTCAGCCCTGAGCAAGGGGATTATGGCCAAGAACGTGCCTGGAGTAGAATCCCCGGGCTGGGCTGTCACTCTGCTGGAGCTGCTGCTATTGGTGTTGACAAACCGACATTCCACAAGTGACTCCAGGAATTCAGCTCCTCTGTCAAAGCCTCTGTAACTGGGCCCATCAAATCCCTGACTGTCTTCTCCCAGGCCCTCAGAGGGAGAAGAACCAGCCCCAAAATCTGGCGCTGGTGATGGCTCCTCTCATTAAGGCTCTTCTCTGTCAGCCCCTGCTCAAATCACATCACACATTACAGATGGAGACAGGATTTGGGTTTTACACCGAGATTAGCTCGGAGGAAATGTATTTTTATCTGCTGGGAGCAGAAAGAAAGAACTCCATAATTCACCATAACCCAATCACTTACAAAGTGATCGGCCAAACAGTGTTTGCAGGCCCTGAAAAATCTCATGCTGTCACCGGTAATAAAATAAGAATGATAATCCTGCTCCCTGGCTGAAGGGGAGCACAGGGATGGACAGGACATTAAAAGGCAGGATAATGGTGTGAGGGAGAGGGGGAGATCCTGGCTGGAGCCAGGGCAGTCTGGCAGCCCCATTTCCAGCAGCAGGCAAACACCACGAGTTCCTAAAATCGCCAACCCCGGAACTTCCAAGGTGGAGCAACTTCATTTCACAGACCCACCGAGGCTGGAAAAGCCCTCCAAGGTCATCAAATCCGAGCTGTGATCAATCCCCACCGTGTCCCCAACCCAGAGCACCGAGTGCCACCTCCAGGGATGGACACTCCAAACCTCCCAGGGCAGCCACTTCCCATTTCCCTCTGTCCCTCCTGGGGATGAGGAGCAGGGAGGTTTGGGGGAATCGGGCACTGAAAGGGAGGTCTGGGAAAACCCAGTTCTCCCCCAGCCAGATGAGGAAATAGAGAATGGGAAACGGAAGGAAATAGAAGGATACAGAGGGAAATAGAAGGAAATAGACGGATACAGAAGGAAACAGAAGGAAATAAAAGGATACAGAAGGAAATGGAAATAGAAGCAAACAGAAAGAGATAAACAGAAGAAAATACAAGGAAACAGAAGGAAATAGAAAGAAATAGGAGCAAACAGAAAGAAACAGAGGGAGACAAACAAACAAACAAACAAACATATGGAAACAGAAGGAAACAGAAGGCCTCACCCTGACACTCAGGCCAGCAAGTCAGTCTGAAATGTTTCACCAATAATTCATGACTGTTGGACAAATATAATTCAACCTGACTGTGTTAGAAGCTTTGATACATCAGGAAACAAATTATTAGCTGGAGTGACCTTTTATTTTCTAATTACACCGGTAAATAATAAAAAGTGGCGCAGAGAATCCCAGCGTAGCAGCAGTGCCACTAAAATCAAACCTTTCTGGTGGCACGGGGAGGGTTAATCAGGCTGAGAATTCAAAATAGTTTCCTTCCACACTTGTGCTGTGGCATTTGCAGAGATTATCAGGGGGGTACAGCGACAAGAGCAGCTCATGTAGCTTAAAAAAGTACATTATTTTTATATATATATAAAATATATATATATATATAATAACATATAATAAAATAACAAGCACCCAGGCAGGCCAAGTGTAGTTTTGTTCTCTAATCTTCACATCCAGAAGCCACCTCACTTGCAGGATCATCCTTCTCCGTCTGCAGCATTGTTCCAGCCGTTGAGTAGGTTAAGAACATTTGTATTATTATTATTATTCCCACCCTTTCGGATTTGCATGCTAATAGTTATCTAGCAGTTCAAATCTCAATTAGGAGCCCACACAGGCAAGAGCAGCACAATTCACGGCGAGGTTGTAAATGTGGAAATGTACTCGGGCTCACAATGAAGGCAGCTCATCACCCAGCGCTGGGGTTTAGTATCATTAATTTGGTGTCATTGAAAGGCTTCAGAGTGCTTGCTTCAGTTAATGCACGTTCCTGGATACATTGGCTGCTTTTTATTGTGATGGATTTTATGTTTCAATCACACAAAGTTGCCCAGGGCCTTTCAGCAGGGCTTTTTTTTTTTTTTTTTTTCCTTTCACAGAATCAAGGAAAATGAAATGTGTCGCTCCATCAGCACCTCTCCAACAGGATTTGCCTCGCCGGTACCTGGGATGGAACAAACCCTGCAAAACTTCTATTAAAAAAAAAACAAATAGAATTCCCCAAGCCAGTCCTGAGCAAGAGCAGTGGTGAGGGGGCTAAATGGGCATTAATTAGTGCCTGAATAAATTCACATCATCATCATCACCTCACACCCCAAGTCCCCATCCTGAGCTTCCCAGTTCTGCCCTACATCTTGCGTACGCCTTTGGAAAAATCCTGTCGTGCCTCCAGCACTCCGTTTTCCCTGGTTTTCCCTTTCTTGTGGGTTTTTTTTTTTTGGCTTCTCAGTATGGACAGCGTGCCTGGCAGCGCACTGAGGGCTGTGAAAACAGGAGACTCAGAGCCAAGGGCAGCAACAACCTGTGCAGAGAAACCACAAACGCTGAGAACGGAGGGGAATTTTGCCTGGCTGAGGACGGAGCCGACTCGTCCCGCTCCTTTCGGATGTTTTAGTAACGGTGCCAACAGGTTATCGGGACGGGATTTCAGCGCTGCGTCCCCCGGCACGGTGACAACGGCCACCTCAGCAGCTCCTGACACGCAGGAACCTCTCCTTCCTCCCTTCCTGCACTCGGCAGCAACCTCCAGGTAATTATCCACAAGGGCACAGCCCCGGGAAAAGCCATTTCTCACTCCGCTGCTGCTCCAGGGCCACCAGGTTAAACAAGTGATGGAAAACCTCCGGGAGCCGCTCTCCTGCTTCCCCTCGTGCACACGGGGGTCGTGTCCTCCACCCCGGGCAGGCTTTGGAGGGGGTTTATGGCACCTTGGGGAGGCAATAAATTGGCAGCAGCACGGGAGACGTCCAGCTCGCGGTCAAATGACGGCTGCAAAGAGGGAGGAGATGGGTAAAAGAACCGCTGAAAATGTTTTTGTAGCAGCCACTAAGCAAAGAAACCCCAGGTTTTTGGGGAAATCACATTCCAGTTTAGCCAACTCCAGCAGTGGGAAGTGTTTAAGGATCAGTGCAACCACGCTGGAGTCAGTCCCATCCCTGGGACAAGGGGAATTTGCAGATGGAAAATCCGCGGTTCCTCCCACCAACCACCTCTGAAGGACTCTAAAAATGCTGATAACACCCCCAAAAAGGCAACAAAGCAAACAGCGGGAATGCAGCACGGAGCGACGGCTCCTCCAGGATTCCTGCCTGGATTTTGACACCTCCTGAGCAAAGAAAAGGATCCAAGCGCTGGTGTGCTCACCAGACCCCTCCGGTCCTCAGCCCCGCCAGGACTCCACGGGATTAAACACGGCTCAAAGAAGGTTTCTTAATCGTGACTTATTACTATGGTAACACCAGGCAGTCAAAGGGAATTATGCAATGTCCGCCCCAGGGGTGGGAGAGGGAGAGGCAGCTCCACGCATGGAGCACCTGGAGCTCAACAGGTGAGGCAGGGAGGGAGAACCGAGAGAAAAATCTGGTTTTCTCTACTAATTAGCAACTCAACAATTAATATTGCAGAGCCACCTGGAAGCCCAACCTTTCCTTGAACCACTGGGCCTGGTGCTGTACAAAGCACAGGCAGCGCAGAGACAGAACTGGGGTTGCAAATCAAAACGCTGAGGGAATTGGGATTGCTCAGAATGGGAAACAGAAGTTTTGGGGTGTCCTAATTTTGGCCTTCCGGTGCCTGAAGGGAACCCACAAGAGGATGGCAGGGGGTGCAAGGAGATGATCCTCACGCTCCCTTCTAACCCAAACCATCCTGTGATCACATTCTGCAATAAACACCAAGTTTCTCACTCCTGAAAGCGAAAGAGAAGGAATTTATCCCAAACCACAGCATGGATTTCCCCACTTGGACATTCCCTTAGAGCCTGACTTGGGTAGGGCACTCTCCCTGGGGTGTCAGCACAGAAATTGACCTATTATTGTTATTTCTGGGCTTTGTTTCTCACCACAGCCTCCAAAAAGCACCTGTTGCTTCATAGGAGGGAAATAACCCCCCTTTTATATCCCTACAAGGAAATGATTAAATAATTACTCAGCGGTAAAGCAGAACATATACGAAAGTGCTGTTCTCATCATCATTCCTTGAAGCATCTTGTCATTATTATTAGGAAATGATCTATTTGTGCCAGGCTAATTCATATGGATTGTAATTCCAGGACATAAATTACGCTGCCGTGTGTACTCAGAGCAGAGAAACAGCAGCAGAGGTGCTGAACGTTCAAACCAATTTGTTCACAGGCTTTTCCTCCCCAACCTACTGCCCTCCTTTCTAATCTGCTGCATCCCAAAGAGTTCCCAAGGGCAGATATCCATATATATTTATTAGCAAGCCGTGCCCTAAAACATTTGAGGTTACCTCTTGGAACTTATTCACAGGCTCTGTCACAGGGAGAGTGGTTTAATGGTGCAGGAAATGCATCTCTATAAAGCTGTGTACATCCCGCTTTAGCGGTGACAGAGAGATTATGGTCCATCAAATAAGTAAATTAATTTAGTGCATGCGAAGGAGCAAAGGGGGAATTCCTCTTGTGAAACTCATTCCAAGCACCAAGCTCCTTTTTCCTCGTCTACAACCATTGTACGGCTTCCAAGAGTTTTCCAGAGTGGCCAAAACACCCCCACAAAGTGTTTGGAAGGTTTTGGGAAGGTTGGGGCAGAATCTCTTGTCCCTCAAGTCTCAGCGTTCAAATGACTTTTCTTCCTTGCCCGCCTGGTTCTCACTCCAAAGTGAAGAGCTGCCGGGACTTCTCCCCACAAAAGGAGGACAAATTCCTCATCCCACCAGAACTTTCTCCTCATGCTCTGAACACACACGGGTCAGCTCTCACCGCCTTGGGTCTTTTTTTAGGTCTTTTTTTTTGGGTGGTTTTTTTTTTTTTTTGGCCATGTTTCACTTTCTTCAACAATTTCTCACCGAGGGGGCGAAGAGAGGCGAATTTCGAACAACCCCGAGCTGTGATTTCGGTGCCTTTGGCATTTCCCAGCCCCGTTCTCACTCTGTTAAACGGCAGGGAGGGAACGGGGGGCTGACAATCCGTGGCTTTGCATAACAAAAACCCCGTTTAGTCGAGCAGTGGGGGACGGAGACACTTCAGGAAACCAGATAATCCTGAAACTGGTGCTAATAAGTTATTGACTTTCCCACTGCTCTTCCAGGAGCAGCTCATGGCTTCCGGTAATCGCTTTGCTTCCACCCTCAGAGTCCAGCTGCGGCTCTTGGAAGAGCTCGTTTATGGCAGCTTGCGATAATGGGATATTTTAGCAATGTCAGCTTTTGCACAAGATATAAAAATCCGGCGATTTGCTACCCCCCGCTCCCAGCGCAATCAGAAAGAAACCCATAAAGCGTGTCTCGGTCACGTTGAGGTGAACACGGCTGCCCTTTCCTGTCCTGCCCGGCTTTGGATGGAGTTCCCTGCCTGGCGCAGAGGATCTGAGCGTCCTTCCTGCCCTGGGGCTGCTGTGCCAGGAGCTCAGCTCGGGTCCAGGTGCGGCAGGTGGGATGCTGCGACCCGACAGCTGGGAGAGGTGATTTCTGCTCGGGTATCTGACTCCCTCCCTCTTTGTGCTGCCCAAAAAGCAATTTGTTAACAGACGAAATCACCCCAGGGCTGGAAGGACCACGCCAGGTCCTGTTCTCCCCACAGCCTGTCCAGGTTCCTGGGGTTTTTCCTCCCCTGGTGCAGGGTCTGCTTTTCCCCTTGCTGAATTCCAGACAGTTCCTCTGTGCCCACCTCTCTGGCACCCTGGGGTCCTCCTCCCAGTTTTGTGCCCCCAAAAGAAGTCGCTGAGGAGGCTCCTGCCCCTTCATCAAGGCACTGATAAATAAATTAACCCTGGGCCCAGCACTGAACCTTGAATAATCACGGAACTGCTTCTGATTCTGGTACTGACCTGGCTCTCCAGGACACCCTCGCTGCCGGAGCTAAATTTTAAATCTGAGGCTTTAAATCAGGCAGCTTGAGCAGAGCCAGATCAGGTTTTGGAAGTGCTGGTTCCAGGATTTATCTGTGTGAAATCCCGGGCAGTTCTCAGGGCTGCAGCTGTGAGCAGATGTGACACAGGCAGCTCTCCCCTCTAATTGCACCAGACTGCATCTTCTTGGGGACCTGGAGTCTGTTCTGCTGCCTTTCCAAAGCACCTGGCACAGCAACATGTTGATGCAAGGAGGCTCCCAGGCAAGGATCTGATGCTAATTAAAAAGATGAGCACGCCAGACCTTCAGTCTATAAATCAACAACATCCCCTGCCACAACCACGCAGTCAATTTACAGCAGCTGAGTTCTTACTGTGGGGAGTGATGCTCCAGCACCAGCCAGAGCTGCCCACAGGTAACCCCAAAAATGCTTCACGTGGACCAGGATAAAAAACCAGCTTTGATAGCAGGGCTGGAGGAGAACAGAGGGAGCACGTTGTGGGCTGGTGGCACTTGGAAAGCACTCCTGTAACGTGGGAAGGTCAGCAAAGGCTTTCCAAGAGCCAGGGTCTCTCCAGCAGCTGCCCTGCTAATGAGGCACATCCATCTCCACCCAGCACACCCAGCGTCTTTCTGCCTTTGGTGCAGCAGATTTAGGAAAACTGAGATTTGCACATCGGTGTTTTCAATGAATCCTGACTAAATAATCACAGCTGGGCCCTTCTGCCCTTAAAAGCCGAACATTTTCTACAGTAGCGAGGAAAGTTTCTTGATATGCTGGCAGGAGGGAAAAGGGGGGCAGGGAAGACTTTCTGGAGTTGGAAGGAGAGAATAATAAATATATTTTTCCCCTTTAACCGAGGCAGCTTTTACAGCGAAGCTAAAACACTGCGGGGACTCCTGGGGATCAGATCCTGTCAAAGGTTTGCATTTCATGGCTGAGCTTTGAAAGGTGAGGGCAGTGCATTTGCTGGGAGACAGAATGATAACTTCGTCCTTCAGGCTGAAATAACAGAGCTGAGCATATTTCCATTCAAACAGGAGAGAATCTCTGGGATAAAGGGGAAGTGGGTGTGGATGTGTGCGCTGGAGGAGAAGCAGAACACAGAACATAACAGTGAGGGTCACTGGGGAGATTCTGTGCCCCTGGCAGGATGCACTCGGGGGTCGGGCAGTGCTCGACCTCCTGGGCTCTAGAAAGCAGGAATTGTTTAACACGGAATCATCATGGAATGGTTCGGGCTGGGAGGGGACTTAAATCCCATCCACCCCCTGCCGTGGGAAGGGACAGCTTCCACTATCCCAAATTATCCCAAGCCCCATCCAGCCCAGCTTTGGACACTTCCAGGGGTGGGAATGACGAGACCCGGTAACAACGCTGCCCTTCAGGGTTCAAAGTTTGCCCGATGAGCTGAAGGAGGAAGAGCTGATCCACCAAAAGCCCTCAAATGGCTCCGTCCCAGCGAGAGCAGCAGGGGAGGAATCAATAACCCGAGCAAGAAACTGTAATAACAGCTGACATTTATCCAGCATGGGCAGCCAGGTGTCCCCAAACACTTGACAGATATTACAGGCTGAGCTGATTTACAAGCAGGGATCTGGCTCCTTGCACAGCATCGATTGCCACGCCGAGGAGAAGGAACTCCTGTGGATTTTGTGTAACCTTCAGCCCCCCGTGCGCTCCGGGGAGGAGCGATGGGATGCTCTGGCCTCCCACATCCCGCATGGTTCAGCGTGGACGTTGCCTCCACCGGGAACGGGGCAGCTCCCATTCGGGGGAGGCAAACGTTTGTTTTGGGCAGCTGCACAGAAAACATCCAAATCTTGTGAGAGAGGCTCAGCAGCTCCTTCACGGTGCTCTGCTCACCTTGCAATCTCCTCCTTCCCATCAGGAGCCCAGGCTACACATCCCTCTGCTTTCCATTAGACAGGGAACTATTCCAGGCAGCTCCTCGCCCTGGATTTGCCTTTGGCACAGCAGCTCAGCACGAGCAAGCAGCGACACTTCGAACAAGGTGTTTCCTTGTCTCTGCCTCAGCCTTACATCCCTTCTACGAAAGGGAAAAAAAGCAAATCGGGAGGGGATAAGAACGGCATTCAAAGGCCCAGAAAATAAAAAACAACAAAACAAAACAAAGAACGACCCCACTGCCTTGGAGCTGGCAGGGCAAGCACGGGTCTGACGGCACTGAGGGCTCCAGGACCCCAAATTCTTGTTGGGCTGGAGGCACTGAAGTGACACCACCCCGTGTGACACTGCCCACCTGCAGCAGGTGATGCTCTGTGCCTGCTGGAGCCCAAAGAGCTCCAGCAACAGGAGGGAGCGCTGAAACCTCTGTCACTTAAAGAGATCTGAAGGGCAAACGTGTTGGGTTTGCATGTCCTGGGTTTTGGTAGCAGGAGCGGCTTCGGTGGGAGGCTGCCAGAAGCTTCCTCCATGTCCAGCAGAGCCAATCCCTGCTGGATCCGAGGTGGACGTGCTGCTGGCCAGGCCTGGGCCCCTTAGAAATGGTGGGGACGCCTCTGGGGTAACAGATTTAATAAAAAAAATCGAAAGGAAAAGTTGTTGCACGGTTGGAATTGCAGCCAGAGGAGAGTGGGGTGAGAACACGTGAGAGGAACAATTCTGCAGACACCGAGGGCAGGGGAGAAGGAGGGACAGGAGCTGCTCCAGGCACCGGAGCTGGGATTCCTCTGCAGGCTGGGGTGAAGACCATGGTGAGGCAGCCGTGCCCTCTGCTCCATGGGGGAGCAGAGATCCCCCCACAGCCCCTGGAAATCCATGGGATTGCAGGGATCCCCCCACAGCCCCTGGAAATCCATGGGATTGCAGAGATCCCCCCACAGCCCCTGGAAATCCATGGGATTGCAGGGATCCCCCCACAGCCCCTGGAAATCCATGGGATTGCAGAGATCCCCCCACAGCCCCTGGAAATCCATGGGATTGCAGAGATCCCCCCACAGCCCCTGGAAATCCATGGGATTGCAGAGATCCCCCCACAGCCCCTGGAAATCCATGAGATTGCAGAGATCCCCCCACAGCCCCTGGAAATCCATGGGATTGCAGAGATCCCCCCACAGCCCCTGGAAATCCATGGGATTGCGGAGATCCACCCACAGCTTGTGGAGGTCCACAGGCATTTTTAAGGGTTTATTTTACTTCTCATTATCCTGCTCTGATTCTGTTAGCAATAAATTGACTTCATATCTCTAATTAGAGCCTGTTCTGCCCGCGGTGAGTGATCTCTCCTGGTCTGGATCTCAACCCATGAACTGTTCATTAAATTTTCTCTCCCCTGCCCAGCTGTGGAGGGGAGTGAGGGAATGGATTTGGTGGGTGCACATCTGCCCCACATCTCAGCCTCTGCAGAGCTCAGGGTTCTTACGGGAGGTCACAGACCCCAAGCCAGGCGCTGCTCACACCCTGCAAGATGCCCAAGGTGAGGAGCCACAGATCTCTACAAGCCGTGGCACAGCTGCCTCGTGTTCCTCTGCACTCCAGAACCGCTCTGGAGAGGGATTTCCACTCCACATCCACCACGGAAACACCACATCCCCACCTCTCCCTCAAGGCTTGGAGCTGCCGCAGCTGTTTGCTTCCAATAACCACGTAAACAGATGGGGGTTTATTCTGATGATCGATAAAATAATCCTTGAATTTTTCATGTGTTTTTCGCCTCGTGTTTTCCTCCTCAGGGCTGCACGAGGAGCGTGGGAGGGAGGGAGGGAGGGAAGGAAGCTGGAGCAAGGAGGCAGCAGGGCTGGGAATCCCAGGATCACCTTTTGCACCGGGATTGATACCTTGGGAAGGCAGCAGGAGCAGCACCACTGCCTGGTGCAACAGAGGGAAAACATCGAGGTCTGAAACTCCTCTGTGCTCCTCCTTTCCCTGCACAGAGCCTGGGTTGGATCCCTCATGTTTCTCTTGTCCCTGGACACAGCAGTGGCTGAAGCATCATCCCTGCTGCCAGCCCTGGAATCAGCCCTTCCCACAGCCCCCTCCCTGCTCATTTCCCCCTGCTCCTTCCAGAGATTCCCGATTTTCAAATTAGAGGTGGGCATCCCAGCCTCTTCAAGGGCTTCCTGAATTCCCACTTCACATTCCTCCCTCAGAACTTCAGTGCTGCTGTGGGCTCTGCCACTCTGGGACGTGTGACAATTCTTCTGCTATCTCCATAAATCCTGGGAGAGGAGTGGAGGATGGATTTGCATGGAACTGCTGCAAAGCTTCCCAGCTCGCTGCGGCTTGAAATCAGAAAAGAGGAGCTCGATGGGAGGTTGTTGAGACAGATAAAACACAAAACACTCCTCCTTTCGCGAAACAGATTCTCTTCCAGGCCTTGGGTTGCTGCAAAGAAAGAGAAAAACTGCTCTAAACTCTCCAGTGATTGTTCCATCAGCATCAGCTCCAACCCATCAATCAGGCTGAACTTCCGACTTGGAATTCACAGCAAACCAAGACACTGGGAAAAACCCTGAAGAAATGGGGATAAAAACAATCCCTTTGCCAAGAAATCATCTCCCAAAGCGTTTGCATTTCACCCCTCCAAACCCTGAGGGACGGAGTGAAGCTTTCCCAGCTGATCCTGCTGCTGGCGCTCTGATTGCTGCTCATGTCCTCGCCATACTCGAGCTCCTTCCCAATAAACAAACCCGGATTAAGTTTTCCAGTATCATAATCATAATTGGGGAAGAAAATTAAAATCTCGCTGCTATTTGTTCAGCAGGGTAAAAGTGACTGTGTCAGGCCTAACAAGCATCATTAGTTCCACTGAGAAGCCTTTCAGCTCCATGCAGGAGCCGGAGTTTGGTTAAACACCCGTGGAGATGTCGCTGCCCGACTCAAATTTCGCAGCTGGGCGACTCAACAGGCTCTCCCTAATTTGCCAGTCCCCTAAACTCCCCCAAAAAAGAGCGCACAGAAGGGTTTTGGGCAGCTCCCAGTGCCTAACACAGGGCTGGGGTGAGTTCATGTGCTCTCCTTATATTAAAAGCTCTGCGCACAAGGGATGTAACTGAGGGGAATGACAAGATTTGTCTTTACAAACGAGCCCCGGGTCTGCTGGTAGATAAAACCAGCGCTGAGAGACGAGAGAAACAATGGGAAGGATTCCACTGATTGATGGATGGAAAAGAAGAAATTTGCCTTTACTAACAAACTGTAGGTTTGTTTGTAAATGAAATTGGATATTGAAAGATGAAAGCAACAATGGGGAAAACCCATAAATCCCATAAAAATTAAAAATTAGGGGGGTTATACATTAAAAGGGGAATCTGAGGCATTTTGGGAAGTCTGTGCCTCTCAAGTCCCTCAGCCAATGGGGAAAGAGAGAGGGAAATGCGGCCGGGAAATTGGGATAAAAAGGAGGCTGCATCCTCCAAAATCTGAGAGACCCCAGGAGAAATGCCCCATGGCCTCTCCCTTTATTGGAATAAAGTTACAGGACTCCTCTGTCTCCTCTTTGGACATAAACCTCTGGTGTTTGTGGATTAATTTTCCTTACATTACGAAGGAAAAACAACATGGAATGTGCTGAGGAGCCAGGTAAAGGAGCTTGGATGCAGGAACTCTGCTGAGTTTTCTCCCAGAGGTTTGTCCAGTGTCCAGGAGGCAGGGCTGGGGCGGTGACAGCGGCTGCACTCACCCTGCAGCTGCTCTGATTTGGGGATTTTAAGTTCCCTCCTCAGCAATGGGTTCTCCCCAGCTGCTCCCTGAGGCCCAGGGAGATCTGTTATCACTCACCCTCCCCTAAGCCTCGGCAGCAAACAGCCAGGAGAGGATTTACGAGGAACACACCAATCCCAAATCCCTCTTGTTAAAGTTTATTGCTGTGGCAAATCTCTGCTGCACACGGAGGATGTTGTAGCAACGCTCTGCCACGATTTTAACTTCACCTCTTCTCCTCTCCTGCCCCCAGAGGTGTCACCTCCACCATGGAGATGCTCAGTGAGGTGGCAGAGGCAGGGGAATGCCCTGCACAGCTCCCTGGACCCTCTCCCCCGCCGTTCCACATCCATCACAGGCAGTTCTGCGTCTTTTTTTGAAGAAAAGCACTGAAAACACGTTACAAACACACCCACTGCCAAAGCAGCTCCCCAGGCTGAGCGAGGCACAGCCACGCTTGGCAGAAAGTTAAGGATGCAGTCTCCAACAGTTTGGATTAAGCATTTTTTCCTCCTCCTTCATCCATTATATTTAGGTTAAGAAGAAAACTCTTCGTGGGCACCTGGCTAAATCCAGGTGTATTTTGACTGTGCCACGTTTATGGTGGTAATTCAGTTTGTGGTACCCAGAGCAGAGGGTGCAGACACTTCCACCACTCCTGCTAGCAAGAAAATTCCCTTTGGTCCTTCCAATCCTTTGAGGAATTCCACCAGAAGGAGCCAGACAAACCCACACAGACCCTTTGGTTTCACCTCTACGCCTCATCCAGCTGTAGCCTCGTGCTCCCTGCACAAGAGCCCAGCACTCCCACTTTAACACAGGCTCTGAATAACATCTCCCCTTCCTTCCCTTCCTCTGCTTTTTCATCTCTCCTAACTGCACGCTACATTTCTTCCCTGCAAACACCCAATTTAGATGGCATCAGGAGGTGCTAACAAAAAACGCTTCACTGTCTTGTCAGCAGATTACAGGAAGGCGTCTCATTCAAATTTATCCAGTTGGAAACAGAAGTAATTGATGTGAACTTGAAAAATATATGATTTGGAAGAAGAGGGGCGGGGGAAGCTTCTCTCCAGCACTGCTGTTCCACCCAGCTCGTCCCTCAGTCGCTCAGCCGGGGCTGGGTAATCAGGAGCTCCATTATCACCTCCCTGCCCGCCTTCACCTCGGGCACAAGGAGCTGGCATGAGGACACGGTGGAAACGTGCACGGGCTGCAGGTCCTGGGCTGGCTCTGCTGTCTGCAAAGCAAGCTGCAGCGAAGGGAAAAGCAAGTATTCAACTAGGACAGGGGCTGTGTTTGCCCAGGCAGGGATGCTGTCCTGGAGGGACGAGTGAGGTCCCTATTCCTCCTCCCTTGGTCCCAGTTGCCCCTTCTGGCGCTGACAGCTTCATTTCCAAAGGCAGGGACAGCAGAGAAGATTAGAAACCCAGAACAGTTTGGGTTGGAAAAGACATTAAAGCTCCTCCAATTCCACCTCCTGCCATGGGCAGGGACAACTTCCACTGCCCCAGGTAGCTCCAAGACCTGTCCAACCTGGCCTTGGACACTGCCAGGGATGGAGCGGCCACAGCTTCTCTGGGAAATCCATTCCAGCCCCTCCCCACCCTCACAGGGAGGAATTCCTTCCCAGTATCCCACCTAACCCTGCCCTCTCTCAGTTTAAAACGATTTCCCCCCGGTCCTGCCGTGCCCTTGTAAAAAGTCGAGGGAGTGGTGACTCCTGAGGGCCCGGCATTACTGCAGAGACCTTGAAAGTGGGGACACGAGGTGCAGCGTAGAAGAGAAGAGACATGAGATGATAAGACAAAGGCCAGGAGATGACAGTGAAGGCCCAGGGCTGTAAACAACTCATCTCTAGTGCAGAAAATGCAAATCTTGGAGCAGAAAAGGGGCAGGTAACCAGAGGCACAAGTTTTAACTGTGGTGTCATTATTTTAAACTGCGCTGTCATCATTTTAAACTGCGCTGTCATCATTTTAAACTGGACTGTCATTCCAGCAGTTTCCTCTCTGGACACAGTGCAGCACTCAGTGATCCCTGGAGCTCCAAACACGAGGAATGTCCCAGCGTTTCCCACAGCTGCACCAAACACCTGCTCAGGAGTTGGGAACACCAAGCCCCAGCACAGCACAGGGGCCTGACACTCCCTTCAGATCTCCCAGCTCAGAACCTGACTCTGAGCAAATTAAAAATTAAATTAAAGCCTTTTTACCCAAGACACAGAAGAACCCGTGGGTGAACGCTGACATTTCCCTCATGCAGACACATCACTGCATTAAAACCAGAGTTTCCCTGTGTGATCAGCTCTCCTCATCCCAGCTAAAGCACCCCTCCCAGCCCTGCTCAACCGTGCAGCGCTGCAGAATTGCAAAGCCACTCACTCCAAACCACCATTTGAAGTTATTGTTATTATTCCTATTGCAGAGAGACCCCCCCCAGGTAAGAGTCCAACCACAACAGGTGTTGCACATCCTTTATTTCAATTAAATACTGTAACAGGGAGAGCAGCCCAGGGCTGCAGGGAGCTAAATTAGAGAATTGCATGGAAAACACAAATAAAATGTATCAGATTCACTCAGGTGGGGTTCACAGGAAGGTTCACTGCCTGCTCCTCTGGCAGCTCCACTATGAAGGGATGAGGCAGTCGGTTCTCAGACCCTCTCACAGTGGCATTTTCTCCTGGCCAGCCACGGCTTTTGCTGAAGGGGAGGAACAAATCCTGCCCCAAATGGACCCTCCCAAGTTTGTCTGAGGCGGTCACAGAGCTGAGAACTGAACTCAGGCAACTGTTGTTGAACGTCCACGTTATCTGCAACACCAAGGTGAGAAGACACAGGAGCCCAGCAGCTGAAAGCCTTTGGAAGGGTATTTTCCCAGCAGACTTTGATTTTGGAAAGGAAAAATGGACTAGGCCAGAAGCTGTCTGCCCAATACAAGCACTGGGCATCACTTTCCAGCGGCAGCTCACCTGGGAGCCGCGGCAGCGAGACTTTGAAAACTCAGCCCTGACAGTTTGTCCTCCTCTGCTCCACGTCCCGGGGTCCTGCATCAAAGCAGATAAATAAAGCACCCAAGTCCACGCCCACACCGCCAATAAACTGGGATGCTTTGCCTTGGGATGGAGCCATTCCGGAAGGGAAGCGGCATTTACAAAAGATGACGCTGATTTCGGGAGAAATATATTTGGAACAGTGGAAACATGGCACTAAAATCCGCCTCTCCTTTGCTGTGAAATTAAAAACCCCAACACGGCCCTTTCCTCAGATTCCTCCCCAGGAAGATGAAGCCAATTTTCCAGCATCCCAATGAATATTTCGAAGATGAGTGTTTCCTTAAGTTAATTGGTGCCCATTATCGTGGAATTAAAAGCCAAATGGATTGAAGGCAATTGAGCCTCATCACTTTCGTTATTCTCTTTTCCCCAAAGACATTCCGGATTTTTTAACTCCTCTGACCCTCGGGCTTTCAGACAGGTTTTCTGACAGGTTTCCTCACAGCAGGAGAGCTCAAGGAAAGGGCCATAAACTGCAGAGGGCAGAAGGGACAGGTGGAGAGGCAGGATCCGTGATAAACAGCTCCAGAGGGAATTCCAGCACACTGGGAATGTGCTCCCACCAGTTTGCATCCACCCCCTGTTTGTAACCCACACACTGACCCCGAGCCTGGCTCCTGCTGTCCTTGCTGCTCACCACATGGGCTTTTTCCGTGCTAATTCCCACGATTCAGCTTCCAATCCAATCCCTGGATGCATCCCTGCTGCCCAGAACTCTGCCTGGCTGGACAAACTGCTGGAGCAGGGCAGGTACAACCTTCAACAGCAGAACCTCACCTTGCATTGATCCCCAAATATGCAACTGAAGGACTTCAGGTTTTTAAATTTAGGGGCTGACACAAGCAACAGGTGACAAATAAATTCTGCCTTTTCCTGCTGTCACAGCTATTCCACCTACCCAGAATCACAAGGATTTTTCTTTCAGGTCCCACCCCACTTTGGTTTTTGCCTTTTCCCGTGGTTGGCTCCTCGCTCCAGGCAAACCAAAGCCCTCAGGACAGCAGCACAGAGCAGCTGACTGTTCACCAAAGAGCCCAAGCGGGCACTGGCACCTCTTAAACCCTGGCACACAGAACTATTTATTACTGCTCTGAAAGGCTCCCAGGGAAGCTTTTGTGGCTGAAATGTGACTTTTCCCCCTTCCCATAAAGGAAGAAAACAAACCCAACCAACTCTTGCAGGCAGCTTCCCGTTTATTGCCACCTCCTCCAGCAGCGCGCACTGGGGACTGCGGTGAGGAGCTCCAGGAATTGGGAATGATTTCCTGCTTTTGGCACCCAGCCTCAGGCACTGGTCACTGCCCAAGGGACTAAACGGCACTGCTGGCCTGTTGTGGAGTTGGAATTTCCTTCGGGAAAGCTGTCAGTGCTCTGAGGAACACGCAGGGCTTTGAAGGAAGCCTGAGGAGTGATCTCAAGGAATGCCAGTCATGCCTTCCCCCTTCCCACACGGGGCTTTTGTTCACTCGCTGTTCACAGCTCAGAATTATTGTCATCATAAACGTTGACTCACGAGGCTGGAATGGAAGGGAAGGATTCCTGCTTTGTTTGTGGCTCCCTCCTTTGTTGCCCACCTTTTCCACGCCGCTCCCCTCCCGGTTTGGTTGTGTTCCTCATTCAGTTTATGTGACACATTTAAGTCTCGGAGGGACCAGAGCTATGGCAACAGGAGTTGTGCAGCTAATCCCTGATGCAGAGCGCTAAAATCACAGCAGCACAGCCATTCACCAGAGCCGCCCCCTTTTCGTTCGTGTTAAACTCGTGGAAAGAAAGCCCAGAAATTCTGGATGAGGGGAGGAAAACTCAGGTGCCACGTAGGTCAGGGCAGTGGGTTTGTAAAGCTGGAGCCTGGTCAAGGCAGGAGGTGGGAATGGGGTCCGGAAGGGTCAGAGCAGCCTGGAAACATAACAAGAAATGGCAGAGGCAGTAAAAGTTGGAAGTGGGTAACGACTCGCTTCTGCCGCATTTCTACTCCAGGTCACTATTTCTGCTCACGTACAGGAGGTGATAATTCGATATTACACCGCTCACAACCCTCCCTAAACTTTAATTCCCTCCAGCTGGTCCCGGTCTGAGCCAGAACCTGCAGGGACAACAGCACGAACTGCTCCAGCTGGGGCTGAGCCCCTTGCCCAGCCCAGAGACCCCCCGGGCTTGCTGGGCACCAACACGGCCACCAGCTCAGCACCACCAGGAACGGGCCACAAACTCCACAGATATTTCTAATCTTCAGGAAACACCTCTATTCTCTTTCTACCTGGAGAGATATCAATGGTGTGGAGCTGTCTTTGCTCCCCAGGATGTTCCTGGCTCCATCAACACCAAGGAAAACCCCGCCAGGTGCTGTGGGACACCAGGAAACTGCTCCTACCTGGGCAGCCCAGCAAAAAAAAAAAAAAAAAGGAATTAAACAAAGCCTCCTGAGCACTGCACACAGTAAAAAAGAAAACAACAACAACAACAACCAAAAAAACCCACAAAAAAAACAAAACAACACGAAACAACCCCAAAAAAACAACCCAAGGAAAAAGCAGGGAAGCAAACCTCACTTGTGCTCTCCATTCAGCTCTGCGCTGGGAATTAATCCATGATTCACAGCTTCCCATCCGTGGGCTGAGAACCAACTGGTTATGAATGAATATTTTTGCAAGCTAAAAAACGTGCAAGGTCTACTCTAGGACAGCTCTTACGCCAAAACCACGACTTGACAACCCTCAAAAAAGCTTCATGGACTCACTCCAACCTTCACCTCCTTCTTGGGGAGGTTCAGTTGCTGTAGGGGGAGAGCTGGGACCCCTGGACCCACAAAGGTTTGGGGTTATGGAGCAATCCCTGCCCTCCACAGCCAAAAATAAAGGATGTGCCAGCCAGGTGTGGGCTATGCTGGAATTTGGGATTCAAGCACCGACCACCCTTTTGGTAATTAGCAAAATGTACGAATGGAGGACTGCTACAGAGGAAATCACCGTTTAGAATAATTAATATTCTCATTTAGATGGCATAATTTATTGTAAATAAATAATTGAGTAAACAGAAGCTTTTCTTTTTATGGGAAAAAAAAATAGAGTTGAGACTGGGTGATGGAATCAGCAAAAACTGGAGGAGCCCCCTCAGGGTCCCTCACCTCAGGTGCTTCCCCTGCCAGAGACCACCTGAGCTGTGTTATTGTTCCCAAAATCCTCCAAAATCCTCAGGATACATCAGATTCCCTGGCAGTGCTTTGTGGTGTCAGTGAGCCAGGCGTTATTTTATTCTTGGCCAGGGTTTGGGTGTGTGGCTGACAAAGCCGTGGCCTCCACACAGACCCCGATCCAAAACTTTCCCACTCCTTTACACATTTGTAGCAAGCAAAGGAACTGACTTTCACTGGCTCTAAGCCACACGATTCTCCTCATCAATCAGCATTCTATTGATTATTGATTTCTCGCTCTTCCCGCTTATTTGGCCCTTTAGTCCTTTTATCAGCAGGGACTTTCCAGCTCTCCAGGCTTTGATCTCCTCTCTATCTCCTCATTGCGCCAACATCCTCCAAGTGCCATAAATTTGAGTTTCCAGATCTCTGAGTCCCTTTGGTTCCGTTTGTTGGAGCTGGTCAACGTCGGTTTCAGCAAACTTAAGATTTAAGGTGATTTAAAGATCAAAGTAACAACAAGAGCATGGGAGGAAACTCAACCAAAAGTGCTGGCTGCAAGTGGGCACTGCTCGCCATTAATTAAAAAAAAAAAAAGCCTCATTAAAAATTATTAAAGGAAAGTTATTTCCAATATTGTGGTCTTACTCAGGGAGATGGGTGTGGGACAAAAAGGGGAAGGGGAGGGAAAGGGGATGGGTGGGAAAAGGAAGGGGAGGGACCTCCATGCTTTGCCTGGCAGGGGATTCCAGAATATTCCACATGCTCCTGCAAGCTCAGCAGCTTTGGGATTCACCTCCTCTGCCTGTTGAGGGTAAGTTAGGTTCTGTTTTCACTTTGGGGAAAGTTTGTTCTTTCCCTTCGCTTCCACGTTCGGGGATGTTTTGGGAGTAATGGGTGTGTGTGGTGAACTCTCCCGTGGAAATTTTCTGTGTCACCTCAGGAGCTGCAGTCAGATCTTCAAACTTCAGGAGTGCAGGAGTGAAACTGGAGCAGAAACAGCTCCTGAGGAGCTGGGAGTGCTGAGCAGGGACCTGTTTGTCAGGTGCACATCCCTGGAATGGGACCTGTTCTCCAGGTGCACAGCCCTGGAGAGTTGGTATTTTCTTCTTCTTAATTTTCCTTTTTCATTTAATATTGTTTTTACTACTTTTCCTTATTCATCTAATTTAATTCTTTTATTAGTCAGCTTTAAATGGGGATTGGCTTTGCAACACCTGCCTTGTGCTGAGTCTGTAATTCTCCATGCTCAGGTGTTGCTTCTCTGAGCTCTGCTTTAGGATGGAGAGCTGGAAGAGAAGCAAAGTTTCCCCCACTTTTATTAGGAAATAAAGCAGTGCAGTTTGGTTGATTCTGCTGCTGGAGACTTTGGGGAAGGAGAGATGTGAGCACCTGGAAAAATCCCTGATGAGCCTTTCAGCTTGCATAGAAACATGCAAATAAAGTGGTTTTTGGAGCCATATGGAGAATTTGACTTTGTTCGAGCTGCACCTCAACATCTGCTGGGTACCCGGGCTCAAAGCACAGGTACCAGCGCCGTGTTTTTGGAAATCCTGCTGCTCTGGGTATGCAGGGTTGTGCTGCTGTTTTTATTCCAGCAGTGCTTGTGATGTGCTGGGTACAGGTTTAGGAACGTGCATTAAAAAAACCCAAAGAGGAGGCGTCACGTAGAAAGGCATTCCCATCAAATCCTTTTTGAAGCTGGAATGTTTAATTCATTTGTGAACAGAACTCGGATGTGGGTGAAGCCCAGGGATTCCTGAGCGTGGCAGGGGCACTTTAGGAAAAACCAGCGGGGTTTGAGGAGAGGGATGAGGGACAAGGCTCGTCCTGAAGTGCTCCCGACAAAACTCTGGTGGCTGTAAGGGATTGTGGAGTGGTCCCTGGCAGGAGCAGCTTGTCCTTGCCTGTATTCAGGACAGGAAAAGGCAATTTTGCATGTGCTGCTGATAAACTTTGAGCCTCGGCGCTATCACTTTATGCGTGTCAGGATTTGTCAGGGTAGGAAAGCAGATTATTGCCGATACTGCGGAGCCAGGGGCTCCCCACTGTGGCTTTGGGATCGGCCCTGGGTGGGCACAGAAGAGCTGGGAAAGGGGTTTTTTGGCTGCCCTGTGCAGGTGAGGCTGAAAATGCTGTTTGTCCTTCAGACTGGGAAGCGCCTCTCCTGAATTTCCAGGTGCTGAGCAAAATGTGCTTCCTTTACCTGGTGGAACCTTTTGGTAGGTGCTGCCTGTCCTCCAGGCTGAGATGTTGCTGGCCCCACAGACCTGGCAGAGCATCTGGAGCCACCAAAAGTGCTAAATACACAAAAAGCCTCCCTTCTTCCTGGGAGAATCCACGGCAGGAAGCTTCATTAATCCACAGAACCCCCCAAACAGTCTGAAGATTCCTTTAGTGGAAAAATTCCAGCTAACGCAACAGTACATTCAACCCAGAGAATGGGAACTAAATCCATCCGTGGGAATTAACCGAGAGTATCTGAGGTAACTTAATTATTTACCTAATTCTGAGCTTTGGATGTACCTGGGGGCTCTCATTGTTTCCCCATAAGCAGAGAGCAGCTTGGAGCCTGTGTAGAATTTACTTTAGACGGAGTGAAACAAGAATAAATAGAGCAACAGAAGTGAAATCTTTATTTAGAGCAGGTGTGCTGGGCTCCTCTCCGCCACGCCACATTAATCCAGCCTGCAGCGACCACAGCTGCCCTGCCAGAGCTGGAAACCTCGGGAACACAGAGGGGCAGCGGCAGGACGGGATTGCCCGTCGGAAATTCTCCCTGGGTTTGGCTCTTGAGATGCAGTTTTCATTTTAAAAAAGGATTGCAAAGCAGTTTCAGGCTACTTCAAAGCGGTGCTCAAGGTAGAAATGTACTTTTCTGTGTCCTGGAGGAGGGTGGGGAGAGGATGTTGAGGCAGCTGGTCCTGCGTGGTGCAGCAGGATTTTTAGTCCCTTGGAGGGTTTGAGTTTGGAGGGTGTGAGCAAACCAAGCTTAGGAAAGCTCAGCCCAGCCATCTCCTCTCCTTTGGGGCGTTTATTGCCTCTCCTGAGGATGTTTCCCACCGCTGCAGCCCCTGGTTTGGTGCTAAATGTGGGGTAGAAAGTGCTGAAATGCTGGGGAGGGGAAGCAGGACCGAGGGTGCTGGAAGGGGAAAAGCAGGGGAGGGAGTGGGGATGATCCCTTCTCCTGGTGGTGACCAAAGCTCCTGGCCAAATTCCTGTTGAGAACCTGATGAACACGGCTCACTTACTTTAAGATTCTCTGTTGAGGTATTTTAAGGAACCTTTTCTTCTTCCAAGGTCCAGTCAAGCAAAAATTTAACCCTGGGAAGAGGAAGGTTTTTATAGCTTTGGTTTTTTTGTCAATGCCTAAGCTGGTCAGTAAAAAAAAAATCCCTTTATTTCTCTGTTGCATGTTATTCCTCACATTCCTCATGGGATGGGGTTTGTTTCCCAAAAAACAAAGATGCAGAAGAGCTTTTGGCTCCCGTGTTGGGATGAATAATTAGAGTAGTGACTGACAGTGAAAACCAGGGGATTTTTTTTGAAGAATGAAGGGTTGGAAAAGCATTCCTGCCACAGTAGGGAAGAGGAGGGGCATTGGAGAAGGGGTGAGCTTTGTTTACAGTCTCCTGGGCGAAGGTGAGAGATCTGAGCAGTGAAAAGTTCAGCAGTGATAGACTTGTTAAAAGTTGCCCTTGACTGCTTACAGGCATCAGTTTAATTTAAATGTAATAAAAACCTAAAAAGGAAAATTAAGATGCGGAAAGCAGTTGAAAAGCCTGTCTGAAGACATCTGCAAAACGGTTTTATTCCCAGCAAATATAGGAAAACTGTTTGGGTTTTTTATTGTCAAACAATAATTGTGCCTCCATTTATAAAACAGCTTTTACAACCAAATCTCTTTCATAGATTGCTTCCAAAACAACGCAGAAGTTGATTTATTTTTAAACCCCGTGCCCATAACCCTCTCCTCTGTGGTGAGGGAGCATCTCCGTGGTGGCAGGGAGTGACTGGAGCTGAGGCTGAGATGGAGTTGGGGGGTTTGGGTGGGGCAGGGACCCCCTCAGCCCCTTTCCCTCGTGCTGAGCCCCGTGGCAGTGCCCTGCCCTGGACCCACGAGCTGGCTTAAGGGTGAGGGAATGTTCTTCTGCTCATCTCACTTGGGTATTTTTCCTTTCCTCCACCCCATCCCTTCCCAGTCTTTTTCCCAGTCCAGCTTTGTCCAGGTCCCAGTAGAAGTGCTGCCTGTGCTCTCAGCTCTCTGCTGTGATCATTTCGGCAGAGACAGAGCTGTGCCCTTCAGTTCCCAGCCAGGCCTGGAAATGAAGTGATCTGCTTGCAATAAATACAAAACTACAGGTGCCTGTGGTCCATACCCCCTAAAAACCCCAGAGAGCAGGGGATGCTCGTGTGTCACCCAGACCCACAGACACAAGCGTGTCAGACCTCTGGCTCTGGGAAGGTTCTGGAAGGTTCTTCAGTGTAACCAGCAGATGGTTGGTGTTGAGGTGCGGGAGCTCTCCCAGCTGTGCAGCCCCCTTTGGATTCAGCTGGAGATGTGAGGCCACGGGCGCGGCTGTGCACAATTTATGGGATTTTCTGTGAGGGGCGAAATGGCCGCTGCTCTAATGATCTGCATTTCTCTGTCGTCTCCTGATGGCAGCTGTGACATGAGGAGGTTTTGACCTGGTTGTTTGGCTGTGTCTCGTGTCAGGAAAGCAAAGCAGTGCCAGAACCTAAACCCAGAAGCCCCAAGAACCCTCACTTGGGCTTTGTGCTTAGCAGGCAGGAACTGAATCTTTCCCTGGGTGAGGAACTTGAAACCTAGAGCCAATTAATAACTGCTGTAAAATAGTGCTTTAGTCTGGAAATGCTGACAGAGAATTTAGTGCACCGTATGGAGGGCAGGGGGGGTTACAGATTAATTAATTAAGTTTTGGAAAGTCTGTAATCCTTGGACAAAGGGCTCTGTAAATGTAATATGTAACAGCTATTACTGCAAGCTCCTGTGGTTTCAGGCGGGCTGGGGACATGAGGTGCCTTTAAAAGAGAATCCCTGAGGTGAGCAGGCCAGCTTGGCCAGCCTGGGACAGTGGGAGGTGTCCCTGCTGTGGCAGGGGGTGACACTGGGTGAACTTTGAGGTCCCTTCCAACCCAAATCTTTGCTGATGCTTTAGCAAGGAGAGCCTGGCTCTCATTGTGGTCAAGCAGGAGTCTCTGTGTTCTGGGGTGTGTTTGGGATTTGGGTTTCTGAGGCTCCTTCGGGCTGCCTGTGGTGATCAGGCTCCTCCAGCTGCTGGTGTGTGTCTGTATCCAGATGAGTTTTGGTGACTGCAGGGACCACAGCCCCATGGCCCCTGTCCCCACCATCGGCTTTACTGCCCCAGGGCAGCACCTGTGATGCCTCAAGTTTTATCTTCGCTGTGTTTCAGGTTCTGTGCTGCCCAGGTGCAGCTCTGAGCTCACACTCAGGGTCACTCAGCTCTCTGCACACAGCAGGGACACAAAACAAATCCTGCTCCTGCTGCACACCAAGGACAACTGGGACAAGTGTTCAGCCCAAAACCACAAACAGCGGTGGCTGGAGGGAGAGAACAAGGATGGGACTGCAGAACCTGGAGCTGGAACTGGACAATGAAACCCCAATGTGCAAATGGACCAAAACTTATAAAAGTGTGAGACCTCGTGACCGTTTGTCCATTTTTGTGTCCATTTTGTGCCCATTTTGTGTCCACCTTGGGTGCAGCCCTGCCCAGGCTCTTGTCCTGCCCAAGGTGTACCCTAAAGCCCTTTCAATAAATATTTATTTTATTCTCCAGCCCTGTCCAGTCTCTGTTCCAGCTCAGCCTTCCCAAGGCATCCCCTGCACAGTTAAACTCAGCTGCTCAAGCAGCACCTCGTCCCTGAGTGTCCTCTTCCAGCATTGTCATTGTCACTAGGACTTGGTGACAGTCCTGGGAGCCCCTGTGTGGCTGGCAGTGCCCCAGGACAGGACCCTGCAGTGCCCAGGACAGCGGCGATGTCACGGGCACTCGAAGCTCTGGAGCCCTGTGCTGAGCTCGAGTGAAGGACGCGGCTGCTGTGCCCTGGCTGAGGAGCTGCCTTTGTCCCCACGTTGGTGACTTGGGTCACCAGGACGTGTCTGGCAGCGCCGGTGGAACCATCACGGCCCTTGGGACCCCTCTGGAGAGGAGCTGCTGTGTCACGCCACGACAGCACCATCTGTGCTGCTGCCAGGAGCCAGCCCTGCTGTCACAGGGCCTCGTCCCTGTCCCCTGGAGGGGATGGAGCCGTGTCCCCGTGCCCCGGCGTGGTGGCCCGGCTGTCCTGCCCGGCTCTAGATCCTCCCACGGGGACCTGGAGCAGGCCCTGCCACTTGGCAGCTCCCTGTGAGAGCCGCAGGGACGGGAGCACTGCGGGGTGGCCGCTTCCCTGCGGTCCCGGTGCCGCTCTGAGGTGCCTCTGGAGCGGCTTGGAGAGCAGTGGGAGGTGGCAGAGCTCCTCAGAGACCCTGGTCGGGGCCGGGCAGCAGCATATGGGCCTCGCATGCTTGGCTTGGCCCTGTCTGCTCCTGGAGTAATTGCTCGTCTGGCTGGAAGCCATTCCAGTTCAGATGTGGGAAAGGAGCTGCCGGTGACGCTTCCCAGGTTTCGGTCCTTTCCCTCCCCTCCCCGCCCCCCCAACCTCCTCGCTGTCCTAATTAAATTTAATATTAAAGGAAAACATTAAAGACATTATCACGGAGCTTCCATCTGACACACATAAGCCTCTTCCTAATTTGTTAGGTCATTAGCAAGACAGAATAAATGGAAGGGAGCGTGTGGAGGCTCCAGGGGTGGCGAGTCAGCGTTTTGAGGATGGGAAAGTGGGATTTGGGTGGGCTTGTCCAAACCTGGCGCTGAACATCGCCCAGAGCGCTGCCAGATGGACCCACGTGTGCTCCAGGGGGTTGTGGTGCCAATCCAAGGGTGGGATTCCTCTCCTCTCCTCTCCTCTCCTCTCCTCTCCTCTCCTCTCCTCTCCTCTCCTCTCCTCTCCTCTCCTCTCCTCTCCTCTCCTCTCCTCTCCTCTCCTCTCCTCTCCTCTCCTCTCCTCTCCTCTCCTCACTGTGGTTTTTTTGAGGTTCTGCATATGAGGGTTTATCTGTCTTTGCTCAGTGGAGGCAGGAATTGTGCATTTCCAGGGACTGGAGTTGCCAGGAAGCTGTGGAGAGAGAAGGTGGATTTCTCCTGCTGCTTTGGTGGCCACAAACTCTCCAAGAAGCCCTTTCAAATGGCACTGAGGTGTCTCAGAAATGAGGAAGGATTGCACAGCAAATGGCGTTGGAATTGCTCTGTTTTCCAGGGATGTGGAATCATTCAGCAGCTGGAGTCATCCAAGGGGCTTTGGATATTGGGTGACTCTTCAGGAAAGCATTTTAACCATGTGCTAACTCAGCCTTCCTCCTCAAGGAGGAGGCTCCAAGCTGTTCTTTTTCCTCTTTGAAAACTGCAGATTAAGACTGCCATGGTGCTAATTCCAAGTATTGCTCTTCCAGTGCAGGGAGGGGGCTTGGAGGAACTCAGACCCTGCCGTGACTCCCTGAATTCTTGGAAAAGCTGGGCAGTTTAGTGGGTGCCATGATTCAAATGGTTTCATTTCTGCAAGTTTTAAATACACATGTGAAGGTTTATCCTTTTTTTTTTTTTTTTTTTTTTTAGCACATACACAAAATATGACACTAAAGGTTCTTTTCAACCTGACCCATCCCGAAACATTTAAGTCTTGGATAAACCCCTCTCAGTGTTGGTGTTGTCTGGGAAGGTGCTGATGCTGCTAAAGCCTGGCTTTGCTGGGTTTGATTCCTGCCATCTCACCTGCCGTGGATAAGAGACCAAAAATAGCCAGGGGTGCTCGGTGTTGGGAGGGAACATCAGCATTGCTGCAGCCAGAGCAGTTCCGAGGAATTGCAAACAAATCACTTTGGGCTTCAGTTACAAGATCAGCTCTTGCTGTGCAGGTTGGGCCGGCCTGAGGGATGTTTGGACTTAAATTCTGGAGTAGGAGCTCAGACGAAATGATCTGGGTTCACTGGAGCTTGAAACAGGCTGGGACCAGAAGGGTTTGAGAGGAGCTAAAAGATTTATTCTTCATTTTCACGGGTTTGTCTTTGCATATCAGAATCCCAGATGAAACCTTGAGCTTTTACACTGGCCAGGGTAATCCTTCAGCCTTAAATTTCAGTGAGATCGATGGGACTGAGCTGAGATGTTCCCAGGGCAGCAGTGAATTTCAAATAAACTGTTCTGTAAAGAAATACCAAATTATTTCTGGGCTGAATCTTTGTTCCAGTGGCCCCACCTCCTCTGTTGGGAAACCTTGGCCACCCAACTCACGCTGCCACTCCAGGGAAGGATCCCCAGGACCTTTCCAGGTTCTTTGATGAACGTTTTCTCCGAAGGCACAAACTGGAGCAGCAGTTTTGCATTTGCTTGATGAATCTTCTCCCCAGCACACGCTCAATGCTTGGATGAATGAGTTATTTAAGTGTATTTGAAGGTTATGACAGACACCTGTAAACAGACAGATATTGATAAAAATGTCATTCGGAGGCAGATCTGTGCTTTTCTTGCAATCCAATTACTCTTGATGGCGAGGAGCCCAGAGCTCCCAGCGCTGTGCATTAACCCAGAGCGTGATGGACGAGCAGGGTCTGATTCACCTCTGGCTCCGATGTGAACCCAGGAGCCGATGGAGTTCTGTGCAATTCACACCAGAGCCAAAGGGGACGGACTCGAGGTGTGTCCATGGGCTCCTTGAGGACCTTGTGTCAGCCTGCAGGTGCTGAGGGATCCAGCCTGACCTGCTCCTGAAGTTACCCAGCTGGAGGTCTGGCTCCAAAAAAGTTCCCCTTGGAATGTTCCTTGGGATTTATTTGCTGCTCTGTAGGTCATACAGGGAGGAGTTCCTGTGGCTCTTCCCAGAGAAGCTGTGCCTGCCCCATCCCTGGAAGTGTCCAAGGCCAGGTTGGAACAAACTGGGACAGTGGAAGGTGTCCCAGCCCATGGCAGGGGGTGGAATGGGATGAGCTGGAACTTCCAGCCCAATTCCACGATTTTAGGATTCTGTACTCGTGGTAAGAGCAGCGTGGCTTCACGCGGGTGCTGGGGAATGCAAACACAGCCAGATGTGGTCATTAAAAATGGATTCCTTTTACCTAGCAGCTCTCCAGGAGCTCCTCAGAGCTTGTAAGTGGGATTGTTTTCAGCCGGGAAGTGAATTGTTCCCGATGGCTCCGGTGTTGGACACACGGGAAGCACTGACACAGCTTTTAATGGGAAACAGATGCTGCAAGTCCATCAAGCCACTGATGTTCTTGACCTTTTGGTTTCCTAAGAGGAACTTCTCCCTCTTGTTATCTTCCTCCAAGCTGGAGAGTAATGGAGTGTGGATGGAAGTGGTTCTGCTGTGCAATTCTCTGCTCGGGCTGGAGTCCAGAGCTGCCTGCAACGCAGTGATTGTTCGGTGGCGGTGTGAGCCTTCAGAGAAGTGAAAACAAAAAGGCAAGGTTAATGGAAGTTGCATTTCATCTGGATTGCTCTTATTTCCCGTTTTATAAGCTCGTGCTCCGTGCAGGTGCTTGGCTTATATCTTCATGCCGTCAATAAAGCCAATGTGTTTGAGCAGACAGGATTAATGCAGATTTTAAGGGCTATATTTAGAAGTAATTTAGCTATCATCAGTCAGAAGGGTGGGGAGAGATCTGATGGTTATTCATACTGATTGAATATTCTATTGATAGAGTTACTTATTAACCCTAACCATGTCTTTCCAGCATGTTTTCAGGTCTTGGACGAGGGGAAAAAAATGGATTTTTTTTTTTTACAATTTGAGAGGGAGGCAGAATTGAAGTGTTGGAATGGGAAGCAGCAGGTTGGTTAGTGGGACCTTGCATGGGACCCTGGAGCTGGGTGGTGGCAGTGGGACAGGTGAGGTGACAGGCAGGGGTGCTGCAGCAGGGAGGGGCTCCCTGGCGGGTTTGATGGCTCAGGTGTTCAGGGTGTTTCAAATCTGGGGAGACGTTTGAACTTGTTCCTGATCGAGCAGTGAATGGACGAGCTCAGGGCAAACCTTGTCCAGTTTTTTCTTTTCTTTTCTTTTCTTTTCTTTTTTTTTTTTTTTGGAGGGGGAAAGAGGCTCTTTGGGAGGGATTCCTGCTCAAAATGCTCCTGGTCTGAGTGATGGGAGTGAGGCAGGAAGAGCATCAGCACCGGTGTGACAGTGGGACAGGGCAGGGACCGTCCCCTGGGCTGGCACTGACCGGGCACCTCCACCCCTGGGGACAGCTCTGGTCACTCACAGAGGGGCTGGAGCGTGTGCAGGGCAGGGAACGGAGCTGGAGAATTCCTGATGGAGCTGAGGGGGCTCAGCCTGGAGAAAAGGATGCTCAGGGGGAATTTCTGGCTCCGCAGGAGGGGACAGCCAGGGGGGTCGGGCTCTGTGAACAGGGGACAGGGACAGGAGGAGAGGGAACGGCCTCCAGTTGAACCAGGAGAGGTTTAAATTGGATATCAGGGAAAATTTCTGCATGGAAAGGGTGGCCAGGCCTTGGAAGTGCCCAGGGAGGTTTGGAGAGTCCATCCCTGGAGATGTCCATGGAATTCCTGGAGGTGGCACTCAGCGCTCTGGGGTCAGGGTGGGGATGGGGCACAGGCTGGATTTGGTGACCTTGGGGGGCTTTTTCCAGCCCCACTGATCCTGTGACTCTCGAGTCCAGGGAAGAAACAAGTGCTGGGCACAATTCCGTCTCTGTCCCCAAAGCCTCTGCCCTGCACTCGCCGCTCTCTGGCCGCCTTTCCTGAGCTGAGATTTCATTTCAGATAGTGCAGCCACCGCTCGGCACTTCCCAGGAGCGTTTATAAAAGGGAATTACCAGAAATAATCACGGTGATTAACATACAGAGTTAGGGGAGAAAAGAAAAAGAGCAAAAAACAGGGAAGATTCATTACAAAGCCGTAATTCACCTGGAAATATGAACAGTGAGGAAAGTCGGAGGAGTTCAGCAGCGGTGAGGCGCCCTCAGGGTGTCCATCCATGGAATTTGGGCTGTGCCGAGCTTCCCAGGGAGAAGGAAGGAAACTGAGGCACTGAGATGGAAAAATCACAGGTGTCTGTTACCCAGAAAATCAGCTGGGGTTGGGATCTGGAAGCCCTGACTCTGCTCCTCACCATGAGCAGGGGACAGAGATCCGTTTCCATTGCGCTGAGCGTTTCCTGCGTGAGAATTTGTAAAAGTTGCGCAGGAAATGGGTGGCACTGCTGAGAAATGACTCCGTCTCCAGTCTGCTGAGCAGCTCTGGGTGCTTTTCTGGAGGGAGGTGGGTCTGGAGGTGATGGGAGGCTGCACAGAGCTGTTACTCCCAGGGCAGGGGTTTCGGGTTTATTACCACCAGTGCAGGGGAGGGCTGATTCCTACAACTAATTGCCTTTTTTTTTTTTTTTTTTTTTCCTGAAGATGCAAGCAGTTGATAATGGCAGTAATTAACACTGTAGAAACAAGGTCAAACTCAAGAACATTACCCACTAAAAGTCACTTTCCCCGAAAGTCACGGCAAATTCATTGCCTTGGAGTAGCTTACGGAAAAAAAAAAAAAGGAAGAGGAAAAAAAAAGGAGGCAACTGATGATGAGCTGTTTGAATTATGTAAATGCTCAGGTATCCATGGGGTTTGACCTTTTTGCAGATGTAATTTAGCATTCAAGACACTGTCATCTTGCTGCCAAAGTCAAATTAGATGCTTGCTACTGCAATTGATAGCTGATAGCAGATCTCCTTGCAGAACAGGCAGTCCGGAGAGGCAGGGATGTGTTTGCTGCAGGGCTGGGGAGCTGCATTCTTAAATACAGCGTGGTGGCAAGGTTCTGGATGCAGTTCAGGTGAGCGGCGTGCTCTCAGCAGAACGTGCTCCTCGTTCCTGAGCTCATCCCCAGTCCTGGGAGGTGGCGCAGGAGCTCCGCGGGGCTGTTTTGGGGTGGCTTTTCCCGGTGGGATGGCTCCTGGCCGGATGTGCTCCTGCACACAGGAATGGGGGACGGTGGTGGCGTTGTACGAGGTTTTGGTGCCCGCATCTGCTGCGTTTCCGCACGGAGATGGCAGAACTCCTAAGCCAAGGGAGTTTTTTTGGGGGGATGCTTTTGCCCGTGAAGCGCAACCCCAAATCTGTGCTGCTGTCCCCAGCCAGTGGCTTGTGTTGGTGATTTCTCTTTTTGCCAACACAACAAAACCTCCCTGAAGCTGTGGTTGCACAGGTAACGCTCCCTGACCAGAACAGAGTCATCCCAGGAGTTCTGATCCTTTCCTGCCTTCTCTGCAGCACCTGGGAGCGTTTTGGGTTCAGATCTCCCACAGCAAATCCAGGCAGGAGAAGCTGTTTGTTTTCCCGGCTGGAATGAGGGTGTGGAGTGACAGGAGAGGGGAATGGCCTTTAGCTGAAGGGTGCCAGGCTCAGATGGGAATTTGGGAAGAAAATCTTCCCCATGAGGCTGGGGAGGGGCTGGAATGGATTTCCCAGAGAAGCTGTGGCTGCCCCGTCCCTGGAAGTGTCCAAGGCTGGAGCAAGCTGGGATAGTGAAAATGTCCCTGCCCATGGCAGGGGGTGGAATGGGATTATCCTTGAGTTCCCTCCCACCCCAGTCCAGTCTGTGACTGGAAGTGCACACGAGGGACAGCCAAGGTGCAGCTCTGCAGGACAGTTCTGGTGTTCCTGGAGCCTGGGCCAGGCAGCAAATCCCTGGGAAAGAGCAGGAGTGGCAGCTGAGGCTCCCTGTGCTGAGCTGGCAGGGCCCTGGTCGTGTTTTACCCCAGTAATTCCCCTGAAGTTGCTCTGTGTTTCCCCAGGAGCAAACAGGAGCTGCTCTGGCTCCACGTCCCCGGAACCGCTCCTCGGTTGCTGCCAGGAGTTCGCTCTGGATCTGCTGCAGGCTCTGACTCTTCCAGTGCTTCCCACCCTTGTGCCTTCAGCTTTTGCTGCTCCAAGCAGGGAATTTGGTGGGTGGGATTTCTCCCACCAGCTCCTTTCCCCTTTTCTGCAGGCTTGTTTTGGGCTGGGGGCTGCTCTGGCCCCGGTTTTCCCCGGTTGCGTTGCTGGGTGCGAGCAGCGCTTCCCTGGCTGCAGCTGTGCTGCTGCTGCTGTTTCATGGTTCACTTCCAATGCAGCGTTTGCATTTCATGCCTCATTATATATATATATTTTTTTTTTCCTCCCCGTTGCGTGGCCGTTTGTAAACCGAAGGTGAATGGCATGATGTGATCCTGCAGGCACGCACAGAGCGCGGACGCTGAGGAGAATCTGGAAATCTTTCCCCTCTCCAACGTGTGTTGGATGTTTTTGCGTGGCTTTTACCACTCCAGTCCTGGCAGTCCCGGTGTCCCTGTCCCCTGCTCCGGGATCTCTGGGTGGATGTTTTAGTGGAAGGATTTTCCCCTTCAGGGAAAGGGTTCTGCCCAGCCCTGCTGCTGGCATCAGGGGAGGGAAAGGAGCATCCTGCCTGTCCTGGGCTTGGAGGTGCCCGTCCTGGCTAATGCCAACCCTGATGGGAACTTCCCGTTTGGAATCCTGGAATGGTCTGGGTGGGGAGTACCTTAAATCTCCTCCAGTTCCATGGGCAGGGACACTTCCACTACCCCAGGGTGCTCCAAGCCTCATCCAGCCTGGGGACACTGCGGGGATGGAGCAGCCACGACTTCTCTGGGAAATCCATCCCAGCCCCTCCACACCTTCACAGAGAAGAATTCCTTCCCAATATCCGATCTAAACCCACTCTTAGCTGGAAAATCTGCCTGGTTTTATGAGTAAATGTTTGTATCTGTCTCTCAGCAGTAGCTGCCGAGGCCCCACGCACCTTTCCAGCTGTCTCTAAGTAGGATCCTACAATAATCATCAATATTTAACTAATTAAAAAGGGACTTTCATGTTAGGGAAGTGTTTGAAACCAGCCACATTTTAATGTGTAAACTGTTTTCACTTCTCACACGTTCTGAGGAGTGTTTCCCATCCATTATGGATTTAAAGACTCGTGTTCCAGCCTCTTTCCACCGCCCTCCCCCAGAGATTTATTACAAAGTGAGCTGGATCTCAAACACTTCCTCAAGTTAAACTGAAGTGGTGCCTCCACGTTTAAAAGGAAAATGTAGAGGGAGGGGATTCAATTGTGTGCAGAGGAGGAATTCATTGGTTCAGTATTTTCCCCGTCATCTTTTGGAAGCTGAAGTCAAAACCAGTCACTGAGACAGAAGTAAAAATGGGGGGCAAAAAATCAATTCCAAAAGATACTTTATCCAAAATAGAACTCAGGGAGCCTGTGATGCCTTGGGAAGGCTGAGCTGGAACAGGGACTGGGCAGAGCTGGAAAATAAAGTAGATATTTATTGAAAGGCCTTTAGGGTACACCTTGGGCTGGACAAGAGCCTGGGCAGGGCTGCACCCAAGGTGGGCCCAAAATGGGCACAAAAATGGACACAAAAATGGACAAACAGTCACGAGGTCTCACACTTTTATAAGTTTTGGTCCATTTGCACATTGGGGTTTCATTGTCCAATTCCAGCTCCAGGTTGTGCAGTCCCATCCTTTGGGCTGAACACTTGTCCCAGCTGTCCTTGGTGTGCAGCAGGAGCAGGATTTGTTTTGTGTCGCTGCTGTGTGCAGAGAGCTGAGTGACCCTGAGTGTGAGCTCAGAGCTGCACCTGGGCAGCACAGAACCTGAAACGCAGCAAAGATAAAACCTGAGGCATCACTGCCAAGTCCCAGCCTGGGCAGTGGGAGCTGGGACACTGCTGTCCCATGGATCCCAGTTCCCAGGGGGTTTTCCAGTGAAGCCATTCGATTTCCAGCCTGGAAATGCTGCAGGAGGAGCTGCTGGAGCTGGGCTGGCTCTGGTTAACTCAGCTTTACCCCCACCTTCGTGCTCCAGAGTTCCCTTTTTGAGCAGCCCAGGGATGAGCTCCCCAAAGGTGCCGAGATAACGCGGATTCCTTGGACAGGATTAACTTGTCCTGACAAAAAGCCATTTCCCAGCCAGGCAGGGCTGGCTTTTACCCTGGAGCCGTGCCTGCAGAGCAGAGGCAGAATAATTTTTGCTCATTAAAACCATGCATTTGATAGCAAAAGCCGCCTCCCCGCCCTCAGCTGGGCTGCCCAGCGCAGGCACAGAGCATTAACTGGAGGAAAACCCAACTGCACAGGAGTTTGTTCTCCCTGCCAGATCCAGACAATTAAGGATGCTCCTATCTTGGCATCTGCGCTGTTATCTCCTCGTGTTTCTGTGTTTGGTGTTATCTACTCGTGTTCCTGGTGGCTGGAGCCTTATTTATGGATGAAATAATTCTGTTTAAATTGAATATTGCTGCTGTTTTCTGGCCCTGTCGGTGGGGTCTGTGAGAAGGAGAATCCTCTGAAGGGGACAAAAAGGGTTTCATGAATATATAGGGAGGTGCAGAGTCCAAAATTGCCACCACATGAGTTGATTTATATTATAACACTCCCATTTTTTCCCCATTGCCCTCCTGGCTTTGTCCAGGCTCCACGAGCTGCATTTTGGATAAAAGATCTCTTGCAATTGGTATCTTCCCTCTCTCCTTTTTACAAGATGCTTCTTTCTGGGTGGTTGGTTTGGCTCCAGCTTACAAAACACGGAGGGGAAAATACTAAAGTCAATAAACTCTTCATTTGCACACAATTTAATCCCCAGTTGATAAGTGGCATCTTCAGAGAGCAAGGCAGGGAATGGCAGCAGCAGCAAGGAGTCATTTAAAAAACAACAAAAAAAAAAGCTCTCAGAAATGAGCTGCTATTTACAGGGCTCGGTGCAGTGGTTAATAGTCATTCATGAAATCACACAATAAAATCCGAGTGCACTGTCAGCTCTGTCACAGTGACATTGAGCTGTACAGGTGACGTGCAGCAGCTTCACGTTACACCCCGTGACTTCATATTTTAGCTAAAATTAGGCTTTGTTTTCACCTTTTAAACAGGAGATAAAATGCAGGCTGGAGCAGAGGAGAGAGAGGAGAAGGATTTCTTGAGCCGGAGAAATGAAATTAAGACTCTTTAACTCTTCTGCTGCTCCAGCAGAAGCTGGAGCCCCGTTTTATGGAGTTTTGTACTGGTCTAAGCCATGTCTCTGTCAGTTTTTTCAGTAAACTCCACCAAAATTACCTCAGACCTGGGGTTCAGATGTGTCCTCCCACTGTGGGAAATCCTCAGGGATCTGTAGCTCCCGTTTGCCCAGTTTTTGTGGGATTATTGAAGCGCCACCCACGAGCTGAAGGGGCTCCCCATGAATCCATTGTCCACCCTTGGCCCTGACCCCTGAAATGTTCATTTAATAAATGGGTGCTGGCACAGGCAGCTGAGGAGCTGCTCCTGAAAGAGCTGAGTAAGTGCTGGGGATGCTGAGAGCAGTGGCTGAGGAGAAAATGGCTCTGTCAGGCTTTGCTGGGCTCGCTCGTCCCGGGGTTTGGGCAAACAGCACTGGCAGGAAGTTGGAATCGTGGAAAATCTTGGCTTGGAAGGGATCCACACAGGTCAGCAAAGTCCAGCTCTGCACTTGAACCAAAAATGAGCCAAAAATGAACCAAAAATGAACCAAAAATGAGCTGCTTGCTCTCAGTGCAGGAATCTTGATCCCAAACTCCACGAGCGGGTGAATTCCACTTTTTGGTGTCCCTGGGATTCTCAGTCCACTCTGATTTGTAGAGGGCATCACGGTTTGTTCTTGCCATAATGTGTTTATTTTCTCTCCCTTCCAGCAGATGTTGAGCAATTAGAGAACACGGCAGAGCAACAGATTTACACAAATGAAAGGAAGTGAGGAATAAATGCTGTGGGAATGTTGTGCTTCCTGATAAGATTAATTCAGGAGCGCACTAACGGCGAAGGAGAGCATTTTTGTCAGGGCCTGGTTAAGGTGTAAAATACCAAATTAACGGGGGGAATAATTACAGCCACACCCCACAGCTCCGATTTCGAGTCCATGGAGCAGGATGAGTGGGTGCCAAGTTGTACAGAATGTTTAGAACCGGGTGGTAAAGAGGGGTGGATCCATTTCCAGGCTCCTTTAGGGAATTCTTGGCAGCTGTGGATCCCGTCCTGATCAGGATGGTGGGATGAGCCCAGGGAAAAAACTTGGGAAAATGGCAGGAAATCTCTCCCTGAGCTGTGCCAGTGTCTGAAGATGTGCAGAGAGCTGCAATGGCCAGGATTAAAAGCACTCCTTCCCCTCTTTTTGTTTGAATCCCTGTCAGATCCCTCAGAACCTGGCAGCCGGGTTGGAGCAGTTTCTCGTGGATGCAAGAAGCTGCTCTCAAAATCTTGTGTTTTGAGCCAGGAGGTTGGAATTGGAGCTGGGAGTGAGCTTTTAACTAATGTTCATCTGCTTCAGTGTGAACAAATGAACTGGAGAAAATAAGAATTTGCTCTGATAGCACCAAATTCTGCGTGAAAATGGGGTTTGAATTAGAACTCCAGGAGCAAGGGGAGCTGGGCAAACCACTGACCTCTCAATCCCCGGCTGATTTGTCCGTAAGAAAATAGAATCTTGTTTAAATTTAAAAAAAAAAAACACACAACCCCCACAAAGAAAACAACCACGACACCCAAACCAACCATGCCAAGGCGGTGTTGGCCAGTTAATTGGAATTTTTTAGTAAATGTTTTTGTGGGAGAATGTCTAGGGACTGTTCCCTGAGCAGGAAAATGCAGAGATGAGGCAGGAGTTGGGTTGAAGTTGGATTTAAGGATCCCTGTGCAGGGACAGGATTTGCTGGCAGTGAACATTTGGGAGGGGATGCCTGGATCTCCTTTTTGCTCAGCCAGGAATCACTGCGTGTGCACTAAAGCATCCAGGGAGGCTTTGCCCAGGGCGGGCTCGGCTCCACCTCTGCCAGCTGTGTGCCAGCTGTGTGCCAGCTGGGCAGATGTTCCTGGATCTGCCTGGGGCTGGGGAATGGACTGGGTGACCTTTGGAGCTCCCTCCCCTCCCTCCCTGCGCTCTGAGTGTGCCTGAGTGCTCCACACATCCTGCCAGGAGCACCAGGAGAGCACGGTGGCAAGGCTTGGGGTGCGTTTGGATGCTTCCTGCTCTTCATCCCTCAGCTGGATGCTTCCCTCACCCCAGGAGACGCTGCCTGCCCTGGGGGAGCGCCTGTTCCATCCCTGCCCGGCTCTGCCTATGAAAGAGGAGCAGGGGCAAGTTTCAGGAGAGGAGATAAAAATTCCCAGAGGCTTGGATGTGTTCTGAGTGCGCTGCTCCTGGTCGTGTCAGATGGATTTCCCTGTTCAAGCAGCGCCGACACCGCCCTGCACCTGCAGCTGGATTGATAAATCCAGGCTCCCTGGAATCTGCTCCCTGCACGAGATCCTGGTAGTACAAGGTATTATCCGTGTCTGTGCCCGCACATTGCTGGGAGGGCCGTGTTTAAAGCACAGCTGAGAGGCTGCAGGAGTTTAAGATGCAGGAGCTGGCTCCTGCCTCATCAACATAAATGAGCCATCTCCACCGTGCGAGCCTGGCTGCTCGCAGCACTTGGAAGTGTCAATCCTCAAGGCTCCGGGTTCACAATTCCGCGTTTTGCTTGCTGTGCCAGACACAGCACATCCTGGATCGCAGCACAACGGGCCCTGGGAGCGTTCCTGGGAGTCTGGTTCCCGAAGGAGAGGAATCCAGTTCATCAGCACTGTTTGGGTGGTTTCTCTGAAAGGCTCCCATGCAGATGATGCGGCTCGATTTGCAGGCAGCAGCTGGGTGTGCTTCTGAATCACACCGAAGGCTTGGAGATGGAGAGGAAGGAGGAGGGTGGGAGAATAACAGAAACCAGGAGGGTGTTGGGTTGGGCTGGGGCTGTAGGGAGGGATAATTTGTAGAATCAGGGAATGGTTTGAGTGGGAAAGGACATAAAGATGCCACCCCCTGCCATGGGCAGGGACACCTGCCGCTGTCCCAGGTGCTTCAAGCCCTGGCCTTGGACACTTCCAGGGATCCAGAGGCAGCCACAGCTTCTCTGGGCACCCTGTGCCACGGCCTCTCCACCCTGACGGGGAACAATTCCTTCCTCTAGCTCATCCAAACGCTCAGTCTGCTCAGAGCGGATCCCCAAACACATCTCCTGGCCCTCGCAGGAGCTGCATCTTGGTGGAAAGCAGGTTTTTGGCCATTTCCCCCCTTTCTTTCAGCCACCTCTGCTGGCTGTGCTTTGCTCCCTTGGGCAGCCCAAAATCCGATGCTGTGGCAGCGTCCTCCAGACTTGGGCACCGCAGTGGTTCCAGCCCCTGGGGGTGGTGCTGGAGCATCCTCAGAGCTTTCCCCCTCAAATCCAGACCTCGTGTGTTTGCTGTTCTTCCTCAGCCTTGGAGCATTCGTGCTTTTAAGCTCAGGGACCATTTTTCATCGGGGAACCGTCCCCCCTCCTCTCCTGTGGGCTCTGAGCTGCTCTAATCTCACACGTTTGTAAAAGAATAAACTTTTTAGCCTGGAATAATTGTGTTCTCTATCAGTGACAGAACTCTATTTGGGGTTTTTTCTCCCCCGCCCCTTCCTTTAAGTGGCAATTTTACATGGTAGAAAACTTTTTAATTCTCTTCTGCAAGCTACATATAAAATACAACAGATAGGCAAAAAATGGATTATTAAAGCTATCTATTTTTCTTGGCATTTCTGTAATTTAATAAACTGTATGAGTTCTACTTCTGCAGCTCATGACATCACCAGAAAAACCCCCCATCCTTTGATTAATAGCTGTTCAATCAATCCCCCTCCTCACATTATCTCCAGTTTAATGGGAGCCAAGCTAATTCTGGGAAAGTTTGGGCTGGGGAGCTGGAGTAAACAGCTCCAGGGAAACTGCAGTGGTGGCAACACGGCTGGGGGAGATTTGGAGAGGAAAGGGAGGTAAATGCTGTCAAATGCCTGTGGTGGAAGGTGTTTCTGTCTCTAAAATATTGCAGCTCTGGGCGGCTGCACCTCCTCCAAATGGCTGCGGCATCCTCCAGCTTGTTCTGGCTTTGCTTGGGGACAAGGAATGGGATCCTGCTGCCGTCGCTGTGGTGTTGGAGTGAGAGAGAAATTCGGCTCCCCTGATGCTGACACAGAGGTGTCCCAGGAGAGGTTTTGGCTGGATTTTGGGGAGAATTCCTTCATGGGAAGGGTGGTCAGGCATTGGAAGGGCTGCCCAGAAAGGTTTGGAGTCCCCATCCCTGGGAGTGTCCAGGGAACGCCTGGATGCGGCACTCAGTGCTCTGGGCTGGGCACAAGGTGGGCATCGGGCACAGGCTGGACTCGATGGCCTTGGAGCTCTTTTCCAACCTCAGCTGGACCCTGGGATTCTGTTCCATGATTTGATGATGATGAAATTCCGTGATCTGTTGAAGAGTCTCCAGCTCTGTCACACCCTGAGCCCCGTGATCCTTTTCCTGGAGTAAGGAGCTGCTGGCAGCACCAAAATCAGGGAGAAATTGGGCTGCCACGGGCAAAGTCTCACCTCCAGTCCTGACCAACTCTGCAGGAGTTCCCAGAAACCGCTGGCATTCCAATACCTGACCTATCCCTTGTTTCCTTGTGTCCCGCTCTTTCTCCTTGCACATATTGACCGTTGGCTCTGGAGTGCTCCAGAAAATAACCAGCTGTTCCCTTAAGTGGATTTGGTCAATCCCTCAAGCTGACAGATGATTTTTATTATGTACTATTACTTAATGAACTCTTTTGTGGCAAATGTAATTCAATACAGATCCTGATTCCCGGTTTGTCATCAGTCCTTTTACAAAGGAAGAAAAATGGGAAGGGACTTGATGATTCCTTTATCTCGTTATGCTAATTGTGTTAGGAATATTGGAGGAAAACAGGCAGTGCATTGAACAGGAGAAAAGTCCAAGCTTCTGCTCCACTTAAAGGAAATGGGAATTTACTGGGGCAGAACGGACCTGGCCCGAGCCGAAGGAAATTCTGATCCGAGTTTTGGGTTGGAAAACCATAAGAAAATAATTATTTTGCTCTGTAAAATTATTTTTCAGAGGAACCCTGTAGCAGCCACAATGGAAGGAATGGATCCTGCAAGAGAATCTCAGGGAAAATTCATCAATGAGTTAGAAAAGAAATCAGGATTTGCCCAAGGAGCTTCATGTGACATCCAGCAGTGATGGAAGGCACTGGAAGGGAGTTGGGGAATTGGTCATAGTAGAAGAAAAGTTTTATGACTTTTGTGCCCTCCAGATCCTGGTTTGTGTCCCTGAGAATTTATTATCCTGTGGTTTGTGCCCTTAAACTGGATGGATGAAGCCTTTGAGTTCTGACTTCCCAGAATTCAGCTTTTTATTTGTGAAATGGGGGTGATTTCTCTCTCCTGTCTCTTACAGAGGTTTGGGAGAAATGTGTTGGGAAAGGCTGGAACTGCAAATTTCCAGGTGAAAAGCTCCTGAGAACTGGAATACTCCTGTAGGTCTGTGTGGGAGCACAGCCATGAGGTGGATAATGGAAAAAAAATAAGAAAAAATTGATGAGAATCTTCATTGGTTGTCTTTATTCCCATGCAGGAAACAGGGCAGGAATTCTGGGAAGAGAATTTGTGTAATCCTACAAAACAAAGCAGGAATTCTGAGTGGAGAAGCCTTGTAACCCTGTGCTGGAAACAAGGCAGGAATTGTGGGTGGAGGATCCTTGTAATCCTGCTGAAACAAGGCAGGAATTCCGGGGAGATAAACCACGTAATCCTTCCAAAAGGAAGAAATCCTGCGTGGAAAATTTACCATGTAATCCTGGTGAAATAAAGCAGGAATTCTGCGTGGAGAAACCGTGTAATCCCGGTGAAATAAAGCAGGAATTCTGCGTGGAGAAACCATGTAATCCTGGTGAAATAAAGCAGGAATTCTGCGTGGAGAAACCGTGTAATCCCGGTGAAATAAAGCAGGAATTCTGCGTGGAGAAACCGTGTAATCCCGGTGAAATAAAGCAGGAATTGTGGTTATTAAATCCACCTAACCCTGCCTTGGTGTGCCAGTGTTCCTGGCTGAGGCAGGGCTGTGGTTTCCATTCCTTGTGCATTAATGATGCTCCAGCCTCGTTCCTGCTGGGGTCTGGAAGGAGCTTGGCTGCCCTCAGCTCCCTGATTCCCAGGATAGATCCAGTGCAGGTTGCTTGTCCCTAAGAAATGAAACGCTGATGAAATCCTGGAATGGTTTGGGTTGAAAGGGACTTTAAAGCCCATCCCAGCCCTGCCACGACCAGGGACAGCTTCCCCTATCCCAGGCTGCTTCCAGCCCCGTCCAGCCTGGCCTGGGACACTCCCAAGGATCCAGGGACTCTTTATTGGTGTCCCCCCTCTCCTTTTCCCCCATCTGAGGTGCCCTGGGTTCGTTGCTGCTGGTGCTGGTGGGAGTTTGGGAGCGATGGATGAGGTTTGGGAGCGATGGACGAGCTTTGGGATTTCTCCCAGCTGCCTTGGTGTTCCTCCCACAGCCTCTCAGTTTGGTTGGTGTCACCCCCCGCGAGGCGAGGAGAGTGAGGAATGTTGTGGAGACACTGGAGGTTCCTAAATTGCTTGTCTAATTTATTTGAGTTGAAGTTCTGGCTCGCAGCCGGGCGCGGAGGGGAGGTAAAAACGGGGAATAAAAAGGGCCAGTGGGCACATCTTGCCAAGGCATGAATTCCTCCTTAGGAATTGTCCTAGAGCACCTCAGCCATCTGGGTAACCCAAAATAGATGTTGAAGCGGCGTGGAAGGAGGAGCAGCGAGGGCTGAGGTCGTTCCAGTGTGCAGAATGTCACCTGGAGGATCGCTCTAAGATTGTTTATCAAGCCCACAAGAGTCAACAGACTCTTGAGTTTTATACCGGTGCCAGCTTGGCCTGCGCCACGACGTTGTTCTGTTTACATAAATGGGATTAAAAGGGAAGGAAGAGCTGGATTTTTTTAAACACAGGAGGAGAGAGCGAGGCTGGTGTTGGTGTATCGGGGGTAAAGAGTGCTTTGGGTTGGGAGGGACATTAAAGCTCATCCCATTCCACCCCCGGGAAGGGGCAGGGACTGCTCCCGCCATCCCAGGCTGCTCCATCCCCATCCCACCAGGAGGATGCTCCAGCTTTGCACTGAATTATGACCCGCATTGAAGCGCTTTGCCTGAAGAGGTGAAGCACATTTGGTCCTGCAGCTCCTCCAGGAATGTTCTGCACCTTTTGTAGGACTTGCAGCTACTTGAAAACCACCCAGGCTTTTCCAGCTGGGCAGAGATAATTCCCTTTTTGAGCTGTACAGGTGCAACATCCTCTTCGAGCTGAACCTAAATGTGAACTTGGGAGCGGGCTGACTCAGTGGTGCTGGGTGAAACACACACACTCAGATCTTTGTAAATTCCCATTTTGACCTCTCCAGATGCAACATCCTCTTTAAGCCGAGCCTAAATGTGAGTTTGGGAGCGGGCTGACTCAGTGGTGCTGGGTGAAACACACACACTCAGATCTTTGTAAATTCCCATTTTGACCTCTCCAGGTGCAACATCCTCTAAAACCGAGCCTAAATGTGAATTTGGGAGCGGGCTGACTCAGTGGTGCTGGGTGGAACACACACACTCAGATCTTTGTCACGGCCCTGAGTCACTGGTGCTGAGGCCGGGCGAGAGTTTGGTGGTGATTTGTTGTGACGGGGCTCCCAGAGGCTGTAAAATCTCATTTAATCAGTCTGGTGCCTCTGACCCAGCCAAGTGGCTGAAACAGAGCAGCCCCAGCCTCGATGGGAGGAAGCAAAGCTGCTCTGCAGGGGTTGATGCCAAGCTCAGAGCCTTGAAATTCCCAAGTGGAGCGCCCCAAGGGGATATAATTAAGCAGGAATTCCACATCCCAGCTTTATGGCTCGTCCTTGCTATTAAAGCTCAGGTTTTAAACTCTGGTTTAACAGGAGATGGAAGGAATAAGGCAGGAGCGAGTCATGCACCACGCAGGCATTGAGTGTTTTGTGTTAATCTCCCTCTGAACACACAAATAAAGTCCCTATCTCTGAATTTCGCAGCCAAGTCTCTCCTCTATCAACCATCTTTATTGCACCAGCACTCAATTCTGAGCAGCTCGGGCATTTTTCATAAATAAAACATTTTTATTATTTGTCTCCATCTTCCCATACAAAAAAAAAAAAAAAAAAAAAAAGAGAGAGAGAGAAGAAAAGAAAAGGAAAAAAAAGCCCCCTTCTTATTCTGTCATCCTTAAAAAATTTATTTCAGATGAATTGTCATCCAGCTGGTTCTCACCCTATAAATCATAGGGGATTATTCGAGATGGAAATGTTCACTTTGGGGAAAACATGAAGTCCTTATAGGACTCTGGGACTTTGATAAATGGCAGCTTTTCCTCACAATACCAGGACGGGAAAACTGAATTCCCTTAAAATTTTGCATGGCTCTCAGTGGCAGAGCAGTTGAGGTTTGTCCCTGCAGCTTCCCCAGGAATTTAACCCAGGAATTCAGTCAAACTTCCAAATTACTTCTTTCTCCTCCTCATAATGGAGCTCTTAGGAGCCTTTATCCATTTCTGGGTGGGTTTTTTTTTTTTTTTTTTTACATTTTATTTTCTGGGAAGGTGATCCAGAGGGAAGGATGAGCTTCTCCTCTCTATCCCACTTATCCATAACTCGTAGGACAACGATCCTCAGTTTGTTTCTTTTACAAATCAGAACACAGCTGTCAGTATTTTGCCCCAAGTCCCTGAGTTGTTCTGCTCTCTCCTCACAAAATTTGGGTCTGTTTTGTTCCCTGAAAGAGTGGAAAGTTTGAATGGTTGGGGAAACTGGAAGATGGAGGGAGGGAAGCTCAGCCTTGGCCACTGCTGTGAATAAACTTAAGTAGAAAATCTGAATGATTTTTTTTTTTTTTTTAATCCAGCGTTGCAGGAGCTCCTGTAAAACACCACAAGGTTGAAGGTGTTAATAAAAATGCGATTTCTTCATTAATCTCTGGAATATTTGCAGTTAGGAGGTTGCTCTGCCTGTAAGCAAAGTCCTTTTCAGGTTAAGTTACTTTGCCAGGCTGTAGTTGTGCAACACAGCCCCCAAAAACTTGGGAATTAGCGGTGAAATCCCCTTGGAGGGCCTGAAGCTCTGACCTGGGATTTCCTGAGTCGTGAGACCAAATGAGATGGTAGGAACAGAAGCAAAGGCTTTGCCCAAAGCTCAGAGCTCTTGGGGATGGGGACCCTGCAAAGGAGAACGGCTTGGTTGTGTCTTACACCTCCAGAACGAGGAATTCAGTCCAGAAACCTGGACAGGAGGGCTGGACGTGCTCCAGAGGTTTTGTCCCTCCTGAGGTGCTCCAGGGAATGTGTCAGCCACAGAATCCTGGGATGGTTTGGGTTGGGAGGGACCTTAAAGTGCCACCCCTGCCATGGGGACACCTCCCACTGTCCCAGGCTGCTCCAAGCCCCCATCCAGCCTGGCCTTGGGCACTGCCAGGGATCCAGGGGCAGCCACAGCTGCTCTGGGAATTCCATCCCAGCCCCTCCCAACCCTCACAGGGAGGAATTCCATCCCAGTATCCCACCCAGATCTCCACTTCTCCAGTCTGAAGCCATTCCCTGTGTCCTGTCACTCCATCCCTTATCCAAACCCCCTCCCCATCATCCTTGCTGTCCCCCTCAGGTCCTGGAAGGTCACAGTGAGGTCCCCCCAGAGCTTCTCCTCTCCAGGCTGGGCAATCCCAGTTCTCCATGGCCACGAGCTTCCTGTGCCTGCTGCATTTCAACAGGAGGGAGATCCTGGACTGAGTGTTGGGGAAAAGCGGGAGAGCAGCCCCTGGCACGGAACACGACAACTCCTGAGTGGGAAAAAACCATCCCAGCACTTTCCAGCCCTGGACTGGGCATCACCACAGAGCAGCCCCTCCAAACCCCCCCAGGTTCCCTGCAGTGGGACTGAGCAGTTTTGTGCTCCTTTGAGCCACATCCACGTGCCTGCAGTGGTCACCCGCTCCAAATCCCAATTCTTGCGCTTCCCTCCTCCAAACGCCCATTTAAATTCCAGTTTGCTCCTGCCATGTTCAATAATTTAATGTGTTATCAATTTACTCCTCATAGCTGGAGGGAATGACTGATGCTCTGTGCACACACTATGGGCACATCTATGGTTCATAAACAGCTAAAGTTAGGAAATTCGAAATTGTAAATGTATCTAATTATCTCTAATCATAGGCTCACTGTAATTAGTGGGATGCTGGTTCCCCTCTATTTTTAAAGAACAGAGATATTCTCTGTAATAAAGACCTCAACAGATTTGTGCCGTGGGTATGAAAATAGAACATTGTCAGACTATTTCTGAGTACAGAAACAACTTTCTGCCCCATTTTCTCAAAGGGATTCCTGTCTGGTGGTTTCACAGGCTGCAGCCTTCCCCTTCTGTTCCTCCATGGCTTCATCTGGAAAATTCTCCCTTTTCCTCATCTGTGAAGTTATTTTTTTGGAAGATGAAATATCAGTTGACACTTCCATGTCCCAAGCAGGCCGGGCCAGGTTTGCAGGATGTTTTGTTGGGATGTTTAGAACTGGCCACGTGTTAATTCCCGTTGATCATGAGCTGGATTTGTCAATTTTACTTCTCCTATTTTGGGAGCACACGGTAAATATTATCCAATTAAAGCGAAGAGCATCCTTCCCTCTCTCCCTGTTATTTGTCCTGCGAAACATGATTTGGCATAAATTTTTCTGGGCTAAATTCAGCTTTCCTTTGTGAAGATCAGCTGTTTACAGTAGCTTCCCTATTACACTTTAATTTTCAATTTTGCTCCTTTGAATGCCGCTTTCGCTTCTTCCTGTAAATATTTTGATGCGTCTGTGGTTGTTTTCCTTTAAACGTTGTGGGGAAGCGAAGGCAGCAGCTGCTTAGGGTGCTTCAGAATCTGAAGTAGTCGGGTTTCATGGGACACACTTCTCCCAAAGGAAATTGGTTGTGGTGGAAAAAAGCGGGAGTGATTTGTGGAGGAGGACGTAGCCCGTGCCTCAGGCTTTGTTTCAGCCTTGGGAATGGTGTAGGATGGTGGAACAAGGTTTGGATGGGAAAGGATCTTAAATCAGCTCAGCTCATCCCCCGCCTGCCATGGCCAGGGACACCTTTCCCTGTCCCAGGTTGCTCCAAGCCTGGCTTTGGACACTTCCAAGGATGGGGCAGCCACAGGTTCCCTGTGCCAGAGCCTCCCCGCCCTGACAGGGAAAAATTCCTTCCCCAAATCCCACCTGAGCCACTCTCTGGCAGTGGGAAGCCATTCCCTGTGTCCTGTCGCTCCAAGGCCGTGTAAATTATCTCTCCCCATGTTCCTTGTTGGCTCCTTCAGCTCCTGGAAGTCTCAATAAAGCCACCTCAGATCCTTCTTTTCTCCGGGAACAATCCCAACAATCCCGGCCTTTCCTCGCGGGAGAGCTGCTCGCCTCTGTGTCCCTCCTCAGGGATCCTGGGCAGGGACACTTTTCCCTATCCCAGGTTGCTCCAAGCTCTGTCCAGCCTGACTTTGGACACTTCCAAGGATGGGACATCCACAGCTTCCCTGTGCCAGGACCTCTCACCCTCACAGGGAATGATTCCCTCCCCGAATCCCCCGCGTACAAAGCTGTGCAGCGCCTGGAATTTCGGCTCGCTGCTGTTTCGGAGGAGCCCGGAGCGGAGTTTTGGCGAGCGGCACACGAAGAAGTGGGATGCTGAGCTGCAGGGAATGTGTCATTCCAGCCCGGCTCCGGCTGCGGGTGGCACTGCAGAGCAGGATTTGTGTCCCGGTGGGCGCTCGCACGGCAGGCAGGAATTCTGTGTCTAGTGAGAGGTGATTTCGCAAGGTGAGACGCCCAAGTGAGTGCTCGGGGTGAGAGACGGGCTTGGGAAGCGGAGCATCCCTCCCCGGGGATGCAGAACTTGGGGATGGCGGGGATGGTTTGTGCCGTGCTCATCGCAGTTGCTCCATTCCGCGAATAAACGCAGCATTTTTATTATTTTTTTTTTTCCTTAATTATTTTGGAGACAGTTCAACCCTAAACCTCGGGGTGTTTGTGGTTTTTTTCTTTTTTTTTTTGCCTTTTTTTTTTTTTTTAATTGCGACGCAAACCTACCCGGGAGGAACCCCTGGATTTGAAATAGCTGCCATCCGATTGCCCGGGAATAAAGTGGGATTGTGGCTCCTCAGTGCCTTTAAAAATTTTTATTATTATTATTATTATTATTATTGTTATTCAATGCCTGTGGATCGTTCCTGGTGCATGCGGGGCTCCTTGGCTCGGCCCCTGCCCTGCAGCAGCCCCACCACAGCATCACCCGGGTGCGATGTTGGGGACCCCGGCTCACGGAGCTGCGCTGGCCCCGTGTGCCCGCAGCTTTCCCCGGGGGAGCCGTGCCCTGTGCACAATCGCGGCCCTTTGAATGGATGCTGCAGCTTAAACAGACATAAAGCCACTCTTTCATGTGCCAGCCTCGGTTGCCTTGGCTCTTCTTGGCAGCGGCTCCCGGTGTGGGCAGTGCGAGGATGGGAATGCGGAGGGGACGGAGGGAGAGAGGAGGAGGATGGATCTCAGGCTGGAGGGACAGATCTGCGAGCCCTCGATGTTATAATTCGGGGGTTTATTTGGTTTTTTTTGATGGGTTTTGGGGGGTTTTTTTTCGCTCATTCAAGGCAACAGGAACGAGGCCGGAGGAAAAAAAAAAAAGGGTTGTTTTTTTTTTTTTTGCAGCAAGAAACTGCATCAAATGCAAAGCCGGGGGAGCAGGGGGTGGGTGGCCAGGGGAGCCCCCGAGGTGGCCCCGGCACCGCCCGCGGGGAGCGGCCCGGGCTCGGTTTGGGGAGCGGGGGCACCGGGCCGGCCTCGCATCCCGGGAGGAGCGGGGGAAATCGGGATAGGAAAGAGGATAACAGGGCTGGAGAGGGTGGCAAACACCCCCCGTGCCACAGGGCTGTGGGAGAGGAGCAGCTCCCAGCCCGTCACGAACGGAAAGTCGGCGCTTGGCGAGGAGGGGGAGGATGCTCCAGCGTTCCGGAGCGCCTTCTCCTCCGTTATTTATTTATTTCCCTAAGCTCCGGTGTCATGTTCGAGTTGTTTTCCTCGTCCCTGGATCTGAGCATCATTAGCAAGATAATCAACTTGCCGAATGTGGCGTTAAGTGGCTGCATTCCCATCCCCTCCCTCCCTCCTTTTCTCCCCATCTTGCCTGCAGCTCCGGGGACCGGCGTGCCGGGAGATGTTAAAACAAAAACAAGGGCAGGTTCTGCTGCTGCTGACGGGGGAGAAGCGGGGCTCTGCCAGCCCTGCCAAGCCCCGGGGAGCGGGGCACAGCCTTGCCCACCTCCAGGATGCCCCTGGAGCGGTCCCAGCAGCATCAGGGCACTGCCAGCCGTGCTGCCAGGACGAGCCACAGACAGGGAGAAGCGAGGGGAGGGTCCGTCGCGATCCGCGTTCGCGACAAAATTCGCCTCGGCGTAAAAAGAAAAAAAAAAAAAAAAAAAAAAAAAAAGTGTCGATAGCATCAAGTTGTTTATGGGGGAGGGAGGGATGGGGAATAACAGGGATGTGTGTGAGGGAGAGGAATGGGGGCTGGGGGGTCTCGTTCCTTTCTCAAGAAAGCTGGAGTATCGAAAATAAACACGCTGCTGGAGCCCAGGCTGTGGGGTTGGGTGCTGGTTGGGAGGTTGGTGCCGGGTTTGGAGGGGTTTAGCATCAACAACACCCCCCTGGCCCGGCTTCCAGGGAAGGGAACAAAGCTCCGGGAACGATTAATCAAGTGGCTTAATAAAAATTTAAAAAAAAAAAAAAAAAAAAAAAAAGGAAGAAGAAAGTATAAATCCCCGAGGGCTGCGTGGTGCTGGTGATGCTGCCGAGGAGCTGGCTCTGAGACAGCCACCGGGAGGGACGCGCCAGCCCTCCCCTGCTCTCCTCTCTTCTCTCCTCTCCTCTCCCCGAGCTGCTGCCACACTTGGTTCATTCCAGCTGCAGAAGCTCAGAGCCTTCCATGCGGTGGGATTCTATTTTTTTTTTTTTTTTTTTTTTTTTTTTTTTTTTCTGGTTCCTCCTCCTGGGCTGAAAAAAAAATAAGGGGGAAAAAAAACCAAAAGAAGAAATAAAAATCGCAAGCCTGACCCGCTTCCCCCCCCCCACCCCACTCCACCTCCCCCCTCCTCCTTCCTTTCTCCTCTTCATCCAGCCGAGCCGAGGACTATCCCAATCGCCGAGGGGAAGGAAAAAAAAAGGGGGAAAAAACCCAACAGCGGCAACCAGCAGACCCTCAGCACGCCCCATTCCCGCTGCTGCCCTTTGACATGAAACCTTCCTTGGGATGGGACCGGCCGGGATGCAGCTGCAGCTTCGGAAGGCACTGGTGGAAATTGGGGATCGTGGCTCTCATGACGGCGGAGGGGAGCGCCTGGAGCCGGGCGATGCTGCTCTCGCTGGGGCTCCTGGCTGGATCGGCCATGGGTGAGTGGCGTGGGCAACTTGGGCAGGAGCAGCTGGCATCCGGCTCCGGAGAGGAGAGGAGCGGCGCTGGAAGTGGGGTGCGGGCTGTGTGACACCGGGGTGGTGGCACTGGGCTGTGTGACACCGGGGTGGTGGCACCGGGGTGATGGCACTGAGATGTGTGACACCGGGGTGATGGCACCGGGGTGTGTGACACCGGGGTGGTGGCACCGGGGTGGTGGCACTGGGCTGTGTGGCACCGGGGTGATGGCACTGAGAAGTGTGACACCGGGGTGATGGCACCGGGGTGTGTGACACCGGGGTGGTGGCACCGGGGTGGTGGCACTGGGCTGTGTGGCACCGGGGTGATGGCACTGGGCTGTGTGACACCGGGGTGGTGGCACCGGGGTGGTGGCACTGGGCTTTGTGGCACCGGGGTGATGGCACCGGGGTGTGTGACACCGGGGTGGTGGCACTGGGCTGTGTGGCACCGGGGTGATGGCACTGAGATGTGTGGCACCGGGGTGGTGGCACCGGGGTGATGGCACCGGGGTGTGTGACACCGGGGTGATGGCACTGAGATGTGTGGCACTAGGGTGGTGATCCTGGGGTGGTGGCAGTCGGGTATGGGGCGCTGAGGTGACAGCATGGGGGTGATAGCACTGAGATGTGTGGCACTTCGTGGTGGTGGCACTGGGCAGTGTGGCACTGGGGTGATGGCACTGGAGTGATGGCACTGGGGTGTCAGCCCTGGGGTGGTGGCACTGGGCAGTGTGGCACTGGGGTGATGGCACTGGAGTGATGGCATTGAGATGTGTGGCACTGTGGTGATGGCATTGGAGTGTCAGCCCTGGGGTAATGGCATTGGGATGGTGGCACTGTGCTGTCACCCCTGGGGTGGTGGCACTGGGCAGTGTGGCACTGGGCTGTCACCCCTGGGCTGTCAGCACTGGGATGGGTGGCACTGGTCAGTGTGGCACTGGGGTGGTGGCACTGGTCAGTGTGGCAGTGGGATGGGTGGCACTGGGCTGTGTGGCACTGGGGTGGTGGCACTGGTCAGTGTGGCGCTGGGGTGGTGGCACTGGTCATTGTGGCGCTGAGGTGGTGGCACTGGGGTGGTGGCACTGCTCAGTGTGGGGCTGGGGTGGTGGGGCTGGGGCGGTGGCACTGGGCTGTCAGCCCTGGGCTTTCAGCACTGGTCAGTGTGGCACTCCTCAGTGTGGCGCTGGGGTGGTGGCACTGATCAGTGTGGCGCTGGGGTGGTGGGGCTGGGGTGGTGGCACTGGGCTGCCAGCCCTGGGCTTTCAGCACTGGGATGGGTGGCACTGCTCAGTGTGGCGCTGGGGTGGTGGCACTGATCAGTGTGGCGCTGGGCTGTTGGCACACTCTGCCCTGGCGCCTCGGGCACGGCACCGAGGGTGTTTGGCTCAGCCCTCCGGAGCCGCATCCTTCGGGAGCGACAATTCCCGAAGCTCCGGGCTGTGATAACGGGTGAGCTCTGTCTATGATCTCATCCCCCTCTCCGGTGGGTCAGCTTTGGGCACGGGCGCTGGTGATGTGCAGGATGACTGTGAAAAACGCCAGCGCCGCTTTCCTGCCCCTCTGCCTTTCCCTGGCATCTTAATTCAGGATTGCACTGCCCTGCTGCTTGCCCACAGCTGATAAAACAGATTTCTGGATGCCTTGCACGAAGATGGAAGCTCTTTCCTCCTTTTCCTCCTGCCTTCCCGGTTGAATATCTCTTATATATGAGCTCGCTGGCCTCAGCATCCTGGTTTTTATGAAATATGCATGTTTGGGCTTGAAAGCAGGAGAAGTCTTGAATTTGGGGGCAGTTCGCTTGCGTCTCCTACCTCATTTCCGCAGCTGCCCTTGCAACCAGAGCAGATCCAGGGACTGAAGTTTATTTCTGGTGTAAACAGCAAATATTTAGGGACTGTCCTTCTGTGTGTGTGTAGGAGGGGGAAGAGTGGGAGAGGCGAGTGCTTGGCAGTGGCTGCTCTCCACGCTGTGCAGTGCCCCGATTTCCACGAGTTTCCAAGTCCCGTTGTCTTGTCTGCTGTATCCTAGGCTGGAGGAATTTGTGTTTGGGTGCTGGTGTGTATGAAAGCTCCTTGGGTTGGGTTTTTTTTTTTTTTGGGGTGGGGGGAGGAACTTTATCTGGAATGCAAGACTGATTTTCTTATGTAAGGCAGGTTTCCTTTCAGGGGCTCGGGGATGAGGATTAGCTGCTGCTCCTGAGCACTCTTGCAGGGGAGCTGAACAGTTCTGCTGACTGGGAGGATCTGTTAGGAAAGGCTGTAAACCCACCCAAACAACCTACAGGTCCCCTGTAAAGGCTGAACGTTTGATTTGCTGGCGATTTCTCATCTCTTCAGCGTGAACATTCAGCCTGTGCTCAGAGGAAATCCATTCCAGCAGCTTCTGGTGAGCTTTCCTCCTGTGAGCAGACTGATGGAGAGATACCTAAATCTCAGATTTACTCCACCAGGAGCTTACAGCTTTTTCTCTTCTTCTGAGCTGCCTGTGGCTTATTCATCCTGGATCTTCCAGGCTTCACTCTGTACCTCGCTGAGCATTTAATCCTTCCTGCTCAGGCCCCTGCTCCCTCCTGTCTGCATTTTGAGCCCTCTGTTCTGGATCCTTCAGCCAGACGTTGATGCTCTGCGTTGTTTTGCTTCGGGAGCAGAAGGCCTGCGAAAGCTTTTTAAGGCCTCAGATGTTTTGGTTTTTTTTTCATCTGCATCGGAGCCAGAGGCATTGATCAATAAGTGCTCTCTTTGGATTCCGAAACCCCAGCTGCGATGCTTTTTGCGGGAGCAGGATGCCAGCTCCTCCGTGGGTGTGCGGCGCTGGATCCGCACGGAGGGAGGCGAGGCACCCGCCCTTCGCAGGGTCACCGTGGCTTTGGGCTGAAATCCCAGGAAATCAGTTCAGCCTGCGCTGAACCCTGAACCCGTGTGGAACAAAGTCCCGAGAGCTCCAAGCTCTCCCTCTCTAGCAGTAGCCAGGAGTTCCCATAGTGTGGCAGCAGAGCCGTGCGTGAGTGTGGAGCTGTCAGCCGCGAGTTCCACAGACAGGAAAAAAGAGGGAGAAAACCCTGCTCCCATCACAGCAGCTGGGCTACAGCAGTCCTGCAGCCCGGAAAAGCAGCCCAGGGCGTGGGGTGCCCTCAGGTGCTGCCGTGTCCCGGGGCAGAGCTTCCCTCCGGGAGAGGATGGAGCCAAGGTGGTGCCTGCTGGTGGGAAGTTTGTTTTGGCCACGGAAGGAGGAGAGGAAGGGGTTTGTGAGCTTCCCCCCCGTCAGCTCGGAGGCTGCAGTGATGGTTCCACGGGGATAAGGTCGGGCAGAGGGATTTGCTTTCGGTGGTGAGCGCTGCCTGGCCTCCCCAGGGCGATGGTTCTGGAATTGTGTGTGTTGAGGGTCGCTCGGGTGGGCACGGCAGAGCTGCTCACCCCTTTCTGGTGCTTTCTGGGGAATCAGCTGTGCTCCAGCACTGCCAGGTGCGTGTGGGGCATGTCTAGGTCATGTGTGTGTGGAAAAACACAGATAAAATGTATTTTAATGGCCTATTCTAAAAGGGTCTTGACACCATTATTTACACACTGTGCTTTATTAGTCAGCATCTTGCTTGGTGCTGGGTTAAGGGAGATTGCACCGGCTTGAAGCATTGGCTCATCAGCTTTAAACCCCTGTAATTTTCTTTTTTTCTCGATGGAAAACAGTTTTTTTGCCAGACTTCTCTTCTGGGAGGAGCAGGAAGCTGTTCATGAATTTAGTTTATGAATTTAAGATGTGGGCAGGAACCGAGGGCAGAGCAGGTTTCATTGCAGAGATCTCCACCTGCGCTGACAATTCCACTCTCCTGAGGGACCACAAGGGGTTAAAGAACATTCCCAGCTGTCCCGAGTTTTTAATTAGGTGTGGACCAGTGCTAGAAATGTGAGGAGAAGGCTGAGTAGGAGGTGCAGTCAGTAAATCTGGCGCTTCTGGATCAAACTTGGATTAAAGCTGGAGACTTGTTCTGTCCAGAGGCACACCGGGAACACGGAATGGGATGTAGGGAAAACAAAGCAGGTTCCTGTTTTAAGCAGCACCGTTTAAAACGTGTGTGAAGCGGGTTCATCCCCTCGGTGTGCTTCTCATTCCAGCATCCTCTCGAAGTGTTGGCCCCTTTAGTTCCTGTTGAGGAAGTTTTGGATCCATCCCTGAGTTTGTGGAAGGTGATGTTGGGTCCTGCCGTGGGTAAATGCGGGTCAGAGAGCGCCTGTGCATCCGTCTGAGGTGGTTTTGGGGAATTCTCCTCAGAAAGTTCAGTAACTAAAGCATGATTCCACTCCTCCTGTTGTTCAGATGAAGTCTGGAGGCTGTTGGTGAGGATGGAGGAGCTCGTGAGATCCCGGCAGTCCTGGGAGCAGAGGGATCTCTGATGAGCCTGCTCCCATTAATCAGCACCAAGACCTAACGAGCTTTCCTGAGCGCAGAGCGAGCTCAGGGCTGCCCCACCACGGCGTGCATTTGTGCTGTAATCACCCCTTCACTTCCTTCTCTTGTCTTCCATCCCCACTCGTGAGGAACATCCACATCCAGCACGTCTCCAGTGGAGGTGTGTGAGGGGGGAGCAGGAGCTCCTGCTGAGCTGGACCACGGCTCTGCTGCAGGCTTTGGGATGTTTGCCCCACAGCTCAGGGAATCAAAACCATTCCAGGAAAAGACCTTTAAGGTCAGGGAATCCATCACCAGCCCAGCAGTGCCCATCCCACATTCTGCCTTCCCATTCCTTGTCCCCGTCCTTCGGGGCAGACACTTCCCTGTGCTGGAGGTCATTCCTCCCCTGTCACTCTGTAATTTTATTTTTTTTTTGCTGTGGCTGCTGAGTGCAGCTGAAGAACATCTCAGGCCCAGCTTTGCACCCCAGTGAGGTGTGTCTGTGCCCAGGAGCCTCCAGGGAAATGCGGGATCCTGCAGCTGGGATCCTCCTGGGAAATGCTGGATCCTGCAGCTGGGATCCTCCAGGGAAATGCTGGATGCTGCAGCTGGGATCCTCCAGGGAAATGCTGGATCCTCCCAAGCTGGGATCCTCCTGGGAAATGCTGGATCCTGCTGAGCTGGGATCCTCCAGGGAAATGCTGGATCCTGCAGCTGGGATCCTCCAGGGAAATGCTGGATCCTTCTGAGCTGGGATCCTCCAGGGAAATGCTGGATCCTCCCAAGCTGGGATCCTCCTGGGAAATGCTGGATCCTCCCAAGCTGGGATCCTCCTGGGAAATGCTGGATCCTCCCAAGCTGGGATCCTCCAGGGAAATGCTGGATCCTCCTGAGCTGGGATCCTCCAGGGAAATGCTGGATCCTCCTGAGCTGGGATCCTCCTGGGAAATTCTGGATCCTGCAGCTGGGATCCTCCAGGGAAATGCTGGATCCTCCTGAGCTGGGATCCTCCTGGGAAATTCTGGATCCTGCAGCTGGGATCCTCCAGGGAAATGCTGGATCCTGCTGAGCTGGGATCCTCCTGGGAAATGCTGGATCCTTCTGAGCTGGGATCCTCCAGGGAAATGCTGGATCCTGCTGAGCTGGGATCCTCCAGGGAAATGCTGGATGCTGCTGAGCTGGGATCCTCCAGAGAAATGCTGGATCCTGCAGCTGGGATCCTCCAGGGAAATGCTGGATCCTGCTGAGCTGGGATCCTCCTGGGAAATGCTGGATCCTGCTGAGCTGGGATCCTCCAGGGAAATGCTGGATCCTGCAGCTGGGATCCTCCTGGGAAATGCTGGATCCTGCAGCTGGGATCTTCCTGGGAAATGCTGGATCCTTCTGAGCTGGGATCCCCCAGGGAAATGCTGGATCCTGCTGCTCCCAGCTGCAGGGAGCAGAGCTGGGTGTTTGCTCCTCTGCTGCTGTCCCGTGTCAGGAGCTCCTGGCAGACACCAGGGTCCCTGTGAGGATCCGGGCAGTCCCATGGATCCCGTGGATGGATTTGTGTGCAGGTGTGGCCGGGCTGTTGCCCAGGGGATGTCGGTGCTCTAGGGGCCATGTCCCTGTGCAGAACTGAGCGTTCCTCCCTGCTCTGCACCCAGGGAATGGTTCCTGCTCTCAGCCACTTCCACCAGCTCTCCGGGGATTTCCAGGGTGGAATTACTGCGTGGTGTTCGCTGCCCTTCTCCGGTTTCCGAGGGCCCAGCTGGGTGGGAAATGCCAAATTTCACAGCTGTGCTTCTGTTCCCGCTGCTGCCCCCCCAGCCCCTGCCAGAATTTGGCCTGGATCTTGACCAGAGGAAATTGTTATGGTAATGTTGAGGGTTAGCTGGGGGCAAGGTCAGGCAGCCATAACTGGTTTTGAGCCCATAGCGTTGCAAGAAAAGTCTTTTTAACTCCGTTTCTATCAGGAGTATCCTGAGACACAGGGCTGGAGTAATTTTTCACAGGCTTTAGTGAAATTATAACAAAGCTCTGTTTAGCTGAGTGGATTTTAAATAATACTTCTTTACTCTCCTCCATGTTTCTAGGCATTGGGAGGTTCAGAAACACCATGAATAGGCCTAAATTTAAATTAGGCTTTTTTTTTTTTTTTTTTTTTTTTTTTTTCCCCAACAGAAAATAGAGCAAATTCAAATGGAAGGGGAGAGATAAGACTTTAAGGGCTACAAAAAAAAAAAAAAATAAAAAAAGTAACTGATTAAATAGTAAAGATTCTGCACTGCTGGAATTGTTGAGTGCAGCATTGAGCTGTCTCTTTGCCATCCACAGCAGCCAGAAATGTCAGAGGTGGTGGAATCCCATGGATTGGCTCTAATATCCAGTGAGGAATGATGGGAAGGGAAAAGGAATCGGGCTTGAGGGAGAGTTTAAGCCAGGTGAGGCTTTTTGCTCCACCTGGGGAGAGGCTGGAACCATCCATCCTGCCTGGTAACTGAGGATTTACCGCCCAGCTCAGGATTTTAATTTTCACTGCTCGTTGAAGCGTTTCCCTGAGGTCGGGTTGGTGATGTGCACTTCATCCTCGTCCCGGAGATATTGCAGGGCAGGAGCGCAGCAGGGAGGCTCTGATCCCACCCAGTGTCTCTGCAGCCTCTGAGAGCAGACACAAATCCCCAACAAATGGCTCCAGCCTCCTCTCCGGAGGTTTCTTCCAGCCCAGACCGCTCCATGGAATAATTCCGCTTCACGGAGCGACTTGCACGAGGTTGTTTGGGGAGTTTGGGGCAGCTCAGCCTCAACCACAACATCACTTTTTCCCCGTTTATTCCTCATTTGGCCACCAAGAAACACGAGGCTCCTTGCTGGGAGCTGATTTCAGTGCGGCTCCAAGGTTATCTCCTGCTGTGGAGAAGGCACTTCGGTGGTTTTCTGTGGGATTGGGATTTGGAGATGAAGGCAGGGATAGCAGCAGCCATGGTTCTGTGTTTGCACAGCGTTTGTGGGGCGGTGAAGTGCAGTGCAGTTAGGAGAAACGATGTTCCCTGCTTGCCATAAACGGGATGCAGTGCAGGAACCTGCAAAAGCTCCGTGCTCCGCAGTGGCAGCCAGGGCTGGTGCTGGTTAACGTGTAATTGGGACAATCCCACTGATTTGGAATCAAATTAACTCTGCTTCAGTCTCTTGGCTCCAGAATGGAGGCTGCAGGGAGCTTGGACGAAATGATTTTACACCTCCCTTGCGTGAGAGTGGAACAGAGTCTTTGGGGTGGTTTTCCCTCTCTTTTTAGTGGGGCTTCACGGTGGTTTGTGTGGTGTTTCTTCTTTCCTCCCAGTGTCAGGTGCATTCCCTGACCCAGCTCTTTGCCGTCGTTTCCTGTCCTTCCAAGGCACAGGCATCACCTGTGGGAATAAACTCCCTGCTCTTGAGGGCACACTTGGGTCTGATGGATGGAAAGAGAGCTGGGGGCTGTGTCAGAGTCCTGCTGGTGCTGGTGATTCCCAAGGGGGCAGAAAAATCCTGGAGGAAGGAGATGTGATGCTGTGACTTCCCCTGGAAGAGGATTTTGTAACCCTGAGGGCTGGAGCAGCTGTGGCCACCAGGGAGGAGTGGGATAAAGGAGTAATTAAAAAAACCAGCCCTGACAGCCCTTCCCATGCGGAAATTCCTCCTGGATTCACCTGGAGGTGGCCCCTGTGTGGCACAGGGGACATTCTAAACTCCCAACAAGTGTTGTGTGTAGTGCTGGAGGGCTGTGACAGGTGGAAATCACAGCCCAGAGGGGTTTTTCTTCCAGTGCTGCGGGAATTCTGCTTGCCAAGCAAGGAGTGCCTTAGGAGGACGCAGGAAAAAGGCCACCAGTGTCACCAGAGCCAGCCTGGTTTGTGTGGGCACCTCCTGGGCAGGGTTGGAGCTGCAGCCAAGTCCTCACAAATAATAAAAAAAACCCTCAACCTTTGCTGATGTTTCAGCTTCTTCCTTTGTTAATCCTGGGTGCTCTCGGAAGGCAGCTCCTCTTTCCATCTGACAGCATCCCATTTCCTGCTGGTGAATGTTTCCCCCTTCCCTCCTGGAGAATTTCTCCTCCTGGGCAGAGCAGTGGGTGCTCCAGGAGGTGCTGGAAGTCAGGGAATTGCAGTTGGAAACACCGGGAGAAGAGATGGATGAAAAGCTAGACAGAGCTTCTGAATTCGCCGGGGTCTGCTGTGAATCTGGTGGCCACTGGAGGATGGACAGCTTTACTTTTATCACTTTGCTATTTTTCCCCAACCTTCCTTTCCAGAAAAGAACTTCGCCTGGGGACGCTGCTCGGCAAGAATCCCACAGCGTCGTCGTTTCAGGCATGATTTACCCGTCCTTAGAGGCAAAATCCGAGCACGGTATAATTTTAACTGTGCATTATTAGGTGAAACAAAGCAAGCAGCTCTAGGTTTGGGAGGCAGGAGGGCCTGGCCAAGGTCACCCAGCAGGGTGTCAGCAGAGCCAGGAGCAGCCTGGATGTCGCTCCTGCGTCATCCCACGCTGAGCACCAGCACGGGGATGTGCTGCTGCAGCTCCTGAGGTGGTTTTTGAGGATCCTTCCTGCTGCAGGTGGGGTGGGGGCTGTGTCTGTGCAAAGGCATTTCGCAGTGGCTACGCTGGAACAGAACAATTCCTGCGTCCATTTATCAAGGTGTCTGCGATTCCCGCTCCCAGACAGATAAAACAACGGCGAATCTCGAATAAAGGCGTCTTTGTCCAGCACGCTTTGAAACAAAAGGAAGGGGAGAGTTGTTCCTCTGGCCTCTGGAGTGAGAAGGCTGCTCAGTCCTGGTGGAATGGCTTTGTCTGGGTTTCATCCACCTGCCTTGGTGCCACCAGTGTGGCATTTCACCTGTTCCTCAGCTGTCGCTTCGGTGCAGACCAAAGCACGGTCACAGCCGGATAATCCTGGCCCCAGCTGCATGGGAAGGTGCAAGTGGAGCTGGAATAGCCAAGAAAGATGGGTTAATCACAGGCGGAGAATTACCCACAACTGGGGATTTGCTGCTCCAGTGCTCTCCTGTTATTTGCACACTGCCCTGACTTGCAGGAGGTGTTGGAGCCCAGTTCCTGCCGCTTCCCGTGGCTGTGGGCGCTGGGGAATCCATCAGGGCGTGAGCCTCACTCACTCTGGTTCCCTTCCCCTTCCTAAAATGGGGAGAAATGGAATTAGCAAAATGATTTACAGATTTATTCTGCAGAGAGAGAGAGAGAGAGAGAGAGAGATCTGGGGATGGTTGTGAGGAGCTTGCAGCAGGTACAAATTGCACGAGGTTGATTAACTGCACAACTTGTGTGTGCTCTTGGTTCTCTCCCTTGATTGCGTGGAGTGAATTCAACCGTTTCATGTACAATTTGGGATTAATTGGGAATGACATTTTGAGGTGAATGTTGTCTGTCTGCTACTGAACTTCAAGCAGTATTGTCAAAAAAAAAAAGAAAAAAAGTCAGGAATTCAAAACCAAGGGCAGTTTCTGTAGCAGGATTTGCACCGCTCCTGTAATTCATACAGAATTGCCTTTACAGTTTTTATACGTTCAGATCCATGTTTTATGCAAAGACTGCAGATTTTAGGAGCAGAGTGTGCTCACCGGGGATGGGAAGGTGGGAGGTGTGCACTGAGAATTTGCCAGATGCATCAGGGAATTGGATCCTGCTCTTCAGAAAAGCAGGATATCGGCAGAGAGGATGGTCTGGACCTTCTGATTTTAGCCTGCCACACACTCTGCCTTTGAAGCAATTGCTTAAATTATGCGAGCTCCAGCTTCTCGTCTATGGAGGGGGGAAAATAGTGCTGTACTAATAGTATTATCTAATTAATTATGAAGATGAATGCCTGCAGGATGGCAGAGATCAAATGGAGAACTTGTTTCCTTGTTACGGTTCCTGCTATTTATCAGCAGTTTATCAATATTTTGTTTAGTTAATTTAGTGAAAGCAGAGTTTGAAATAAGAATTCTTTTTTTCTTGGTGGCATTTATGTCGTTACTTTTGGAGTCAGGTGGCCTGAGGTGGAGCTTTGTTCCCTGAATAAGCAGGAGGAGTGGGATTTTGGGCACAGAAAGTTTGCAGAGGAGCTTTGCGGTGGGGAGTGATGCGTTGGGGTGGAGTGGCTCCCACGGGGTCACATCCTGTCCCCAATCCTTCCTCTTCCACGTGTTGAAATCTGTGAATCCCAGCAGGATTCTCCCCTCTTCCCGCTGCTGTGGGCAAAGGATGCTCTGCACCTTGCAAGGGCTGCGAAAGTCAGGGGTACAGAAAATTGCAGCTCGTTTCTCCTGTGACAAAGGCACGACCCAATGTCCCTTTCCCCCTCATCCACCAAATAATAACGCCCAGAAAAACACACATTTCCTCCTGGAAAGGGCAGGAAAATATCCCACCCTGCAGAAGGATAATGGCGCTGGTGCTTTTCCAAAGGCGATGCCGTTTTTTAAAGATGCTCCTTGCATCCCACAGCATATTGTTTATATCCCTCTATTGTTGTTTTGTCTCCATTAGGGAAAGGTGAGGCAGGGATCCTGGACACTGGGCAGCTGTCAGCACCATTCCCGAGGGGCTCTCATTAAAGTTAAGCACCACTTGGGCTGTTAATATTAAAACAGTGTCCACCTGCTGGAATAATGAAGGGTTTGAAGGATGGGGAGTTTGTCCCTCATTGTGTGGGGACTTCTTCCCCAGTGATGCCTCAGGATTTTAGCTTTTATATCCTTCATCTATTTGTACCCCTGCAGTTGTTTAGTGTGTAACTCCAAACTCCACACACAGTGTGAGCTGCTGCTTTCCCATTTTGGTCACACACAACAATTCCTCTCCAGGCTGGGGATCAAGGACACCTCACTGCCTCAGGCCTGAGAGATGGGAACAAAAGTGAGTTGGGGGCAGCAAACTTGGGGTGAATGACTTCATTAGCTGAGGCTGTAATTGCAAGATTAACCCCCAATATGGGACCAAACTCATAAAAGTGTGAAAATCCGTGACCCATTGTCCATTTTGGGTGCAGCCTCTGGGGGTTTTTATCTGCCCTAGATGTACCTGGAGGCCCTTCAATAAACAGAACTGCTTTTTATTCCCTTGATTTTGTCTGGCCTCTGTTTTTAGGCAGCCCCAGAAGACATCACCAATGTTGAGCTTTTCCTTCCCAGGGTGGTGTCCTGCAGCAGCTCTGAAGGCAGCAGCCCTGGACTGACCAGAAGGACAATCTGCCCTCTCTGAGGGCTCCACTTCCCTCTCTGCAGGCTCTGCTGTCCTGTCCTGCAAATTCCGCAGCTCTTCGAAGAGTGTTAAAGCGGCTGGGATGGAATTTCTCTACTTTGGTGGGGGCTTTAATGAAAATCTGTTTTCAAAAGCCCCATCAGAGCTCCTGTGCTGAGGGAACAAGGTGTGGGATTGTCCCTGTGCTGTCAGTAGAGCCCAGAGACAAAACCCAGGGTGGGTTTGGAGTGAAGTTCATTGAACTTGATCATGAAGGGAGAAATCCTTCCCTGGGAGGGTGGCCAGGGGCTGGGATGGAATTCCCAGAGAAGCTGTGGCTGCCCCAGGATCCCTGCAAGTGTCCAAGGCCAGGCTGGATGAGGCTTGGAGCACCCTGGGGTAGTGGGAGGTGTGAGATTGGATGAGATTAAAGGTCTCTGCCAACCCAAACCATTCCAGGATCCTGTTTTTATCTTTGCCCTGGTGTCTCCCTCACCCAGGGCCCTGCTCCAGTGGCACAGGCAGAGCTGGTTCTGACCTTGGGCAAGATTTAAAGGTAGAAAAACCAACCCTGCAAGGCCCCTGCTGTTGTCATCTCCTGGTGAACACCTGCACTTCTTCCTACTGAATTAACTGATTTTATTTAAAAAGAGCAAGTTCATTTTGCTGGATTTGAACTGCTGCCTTTGGGTAGGCTCTGTCATTTGTTCCTCCTGGGAGCACTTCCCAATCTTAAATTAGAGAACAAATGATGACCTTTTCTTTTTTTTTTTTTATTTTTTGCCCAGGAATCCAATGCTGAGGGCTCTTATGGGGAGTTTTTTTGCCTTTTCTTCCGTGCAATGCAGTTAACAGATGAGACTTTTGACAAAAAAATCCCCAATTTGAACGTACAAGTCGATTCAATTCACCCCCTGTTAGCTCCTTGATTGAGAGCTATGTAGATTGAAGAGGAAAGGTATTGATCTGCTTTGGGGATTGAAAACTAAGATGAAGTGGAATATGTCTGTGGGTGAAAATGAGGTTTTAAATGGATGGAGGAGGCGAGAGAAAAATAAAACGCAATGTAATGTTAATGGGAGGGGGTTCTGGGTCTCTCCGGTGGTTATACAGAGGTGGAGAGGTCACCGGAGGCAGAAATCGTAAAAGTCCTGGAAAATCAGTGCCTGGCACAAGAGCTTTTCTAAATTGGGTGGAAACAGAGCAAAACAATCTGGGTTTGGGCTATCAGAGCATCCATCAGTTACCAAATTCTGCTTGGACAGAGGGACGTTGCTTGTTGAACAGAGCTCCCAGCTCTCGGTGCCCACGGCTGAGCTTTAACGTCCCTTCCAAACCATTCCGTGATTCCCTGAAATAATAATCGAGCTTTTGCCATTGTAAATGGGGAAACTCACGTCTAAATGGACTGAAAAATTCAGTGTAATTGAAATGTTTCACTCCCCAGATAATCGGGTAGGAGTCTTTTGTAGCTATTATTCTTTGGGGCATGTGATGAGCTTGTTTTTTTTGGCTCATTGGGTGAAGTGAATTATTAACTTTTATTTATTAACTTTCCTCTGTACTGTCAACTCCAGGTGACTTTCATTGATTGCTCAAGGTGACAAGGAGGCATTAGGTAATAAATATCAAGTGCTGCAATACTTAAAGGAAGTGAATATGAAAGTGCTGTTAACGGAATCAAGTAAAAATTGGATTTATACCCTAACAAAAATTCCCAGGAGAAATTGCTTTCTGTTGGGCTCTTTTTGTAATTCAAATCCAATCACACAAGTGTGAGCTGCTGTAACACAATTGCCTGGCAGAGGGGTTTGTTGGAAGACCTCAGAGCACTTGTAAACACGCAGAACATTTCACTTTGCAGAGCGTGGGGAGATGAGAACGGTGGTGCAAGAGTGAAGGGCTTTTAATAAGTGGAGTCTCTGCTTGTTCCGAGTGGTATTTTTAATTTATTTCAGATCTGGAGGTGTGAGATGCTGGGGATGGCAGTGGATGAACTGGTTTCTTCTGTTTTGGCTGCTGCAGAGCTTCTCTGGGTCCCTGTCCCTGCGAGCACCAAAAAGGGGACTCGTGTAACTTCTGGGCTTTTAGGGAGTAAAAAATGCCTGAAAACACAACCTGGTTCATGAATCGATGAGGAAAATCTAAGTTAGAATCCGAAACCCCCTTGGAACTCCCCCAGAGCTCGGTGCAGATCTACTTGTGAAGGAGCTCTCCCCACTGTGCTCCCTTTAAACCATCAGCTCTCCATCAGGGAAGGGATGGGATTGTTGATATTGTGAGAATTCCAAGGGCTTGGGAATTCTTAGGGAGATGGGATTTGGAGCCCAAGGTCTCCCTTGGGCCTTGAGGGAACATTGAACTTTACAGCTGGGCGCAGAGCTCCAGTGGCAAAGGGAATTCGAGGTGGGTTTAAGTGTTCCATGGTGACTGGGTTTGGTGACAGGGGGAGACCAATGACGAGAGATTTTCATGAGGAATTCCTTAATTTTGGCTCCACTGTGACTTGGGATGGATTTCACCTTGAACCTTACTTCACCTTCTTCAGTTTTTGTTTTCTCTTTTGAGATAATCCTGACTCCCAAGACGAAAATGCCTTTGAGCCCCCTGGATAAACCATTTAAATGCAAATATTATTTTACTGCAAAATAATTGAAATACAAATTGAAAAATTTGTTTTGGCGATAATAATTAGCACCTCGTAAATGAGACTGAGTAAAAAATGCTGCACACGAGTGGAAGTCCATTTGCAGACGCTGGGTAAAAAGTTTTTCATCAAATTACCTTCTGTTTTCTGAGTTTAGTTTCAATTGGGGGTTGAGATGATCTGTGTCATTTTTAAAGATATCTGCAGTGGAGGTGAGAAAAAATGAAATCTTCACTGTGTTCATGTTGGAGAGAAAATAAGAGTAAAATTGTCAGAAGGTTTGGAATCGGGCTGAACAGTTTAATTGAAGCTCAGACTCCCAGGGCAAGATTTTCAAGGATATTTAGATGCCAAAATAAGTGGAGACTTGCCCAGGGTGGGGTTTATAAGGGAGATGTGGCTGCACAGCTCAGGTGGGGTCAGGAAGACTCCAGAGCACCTCCCTGCAGGTCTTGGGTTACAAAATATTTGTAAACCTGGGGCTCTGAAGTTCCTTTGAAAAGGATTTGTGAACTTGGCTTTGGTTTTGTGGCGTTCGTCACAAAGGTCTGGTCTCTGACACCTCCCCGTGATTCCAGGGTCAGTCAGAGGCTCCCAGCTTCCATCTTGTGGCCTTAACCACTTCTTCAAGCGTATTTTTCTCGAGGGTAGCTCTTGGTTTGACAGGAAAAGGGCAGAGGAGAGGAGCTTTGAGGTCCTTTCCCAGCCAGAGCATTCAGCAATTCTGTGATTGAATCCAAGGGCACTGGAGGAGCTGAGAGGCCACCAAGGGAAGTGCTGGGAATTCCCAGTGGGGCTGTTCCTCACACCAGGATCTGCACTAATTGGTTAATGCCTGTGGAGTGCTCTGGAGATGGAAAATAGTTCCACAAGTGCCTGGTTTTATTATTCCGCTGACAAAGCCGTGGAGAGGAGTGGCGGCGCTGAGGGAACGGCCGGAATTGATGAAGAGACAATTCTGAAAGGGAGAGTTTGGAAGGAAGGAAGTGATACCCCTGGAGAAGAGGCCGTTCTGGCTGAATATTGGGATAACTGTGGCTCTTCCTGGAGCTGAGCAAATGATTCCAAGCGATGCTTGGTGTGCCCAGGATTCCTGGTTCCAGCAGGGATTGTGCAGCTGGGGACGTTCTGCACAGGTAATTGCTTTCCGTGGTTAATGAGTGTTAGTAAGTGTGGGAAGCATTGGGAATACTCTTTTGTTCAGGTTTGTTTGGAATGTGAAAGTCAGGGAGTCTTGAAACAGCTCTTGAGAAATCCAAGAGCAATCTTGAAAAAAATCCCGGGATTTTCTGGATTGTGAATGACGGAAGCTTCGGTGGGTGTGTGTGTAGACAGCTCCAAAGGGTTTTCCAGCAGAGATGAGGAAGAGGTGACAGAAATTTTCATGAGGTGTTGAGGAACCTTTGTAGGAATCACTGAGGTGGTTTGATGTCCTTGGCACAGAAGAATTCCAGGCGGGATGAGAATTCCGAGGATGATCAGAGGTGAATCCTGGAGGAGTGAAAGCACAGCGCTTACGTGGCTTGGAAAACAGGAAAGGGATCAATTTATCCTCTCTAAATACATCCAGGCCAGGTGAAACAGGATGGGGAGAAGTGTGAAACAAGTAATGTTGGTTTGGAAAGAAATGCCCCCAGTTTGTGGCTTTATCCTGAATTTCCACCGTTGCTGTTTAAGAAGCTTCCTGCACATCCTGGGGGTGGTTGGTTTTTGGCATCTTGATAAAATCCTTGATTCCAAACACATGGATGGGTTGCTCTGCTCCTGTGTCCTGGACACAGCTGCAGCCTCTGGCTTGGCTTAAAACACTCCTGTCAGGCTCATCTCTGTAGCTGAGCTGCCCTGGGCTGAATTTAGGTTCAAATTCAGGTTCAAACTGGGTGTTTAAGTCTGGTGGACAGGAGTGATGGCTCTGGGCTGGTTGCAGCAGTTCTTTCCTTGTGTCTCCTGCTGCTCCTTCCACACCACTTCCCAGGGCTTCAGCAGAAAGCCCCAAACAGCTGGAGCTGCTGAAACCCAGAGGCAGGAGCGTTGCAAAGGAGGGGAAGGAAATAATCCGTGCCTTTATGACCGCGGCGGACGCTGCCTTGTGCGTGACATCGCCGAACGCTTCACCGATGGCTCAGCACACACAGAAATTTCTGTGTATTTATGAACCCAGGCGGGTTTCTCCCTCTCCTTTCCTCTCCCAAGCCCTGTCAGGAAGCTCTGGAGCTGCTCCCTGTGTGCCTCTGCTTAGCAACTGAGCCCGGACACGTCAGAGCACCAGCGGCGGTGCCGCGGCCCCGGCTGCCTCTGGAATGGTAATTTGGGATGAACCTTCCTGCTGCCGCTTTTCCAAGGCTTCCAGAGCCTGCTGCTTTATCCCCTGACCTTCAGGCTTCCTTGGACAGCCCCAGCAGCTTTCTGCCACTGCCCTGCACAGCCCAGGGGAGCTGGGAGTGGAACCCTGCCGGGGTGTGCGGGGCTCTGGGAGCTTTGCCGGGAGTTTTGCAGCCCAGCCTGTGCTGGATTCTGTGGATGTGGCACAGCTCCATGACTTCACCTGAATCTGAAGCTGCTGCAGTGCCACAGGGACCAGACTTGAAATGTGGAACATCTGGACCAAGAAGTGGATTTGTCGAGAAGTGGAGAGGGCAGAAACCTGGGGTTGTGTTTAAAAGCCTTATCAACCGGGGCTGCTTAATTTGATTTTTAAAAGTGTTTAAAGCATGGTTCTCTTCCTGGGGCATTCAGGGGTTTTTATCAGCTTGGGGTTTTTGGGATATGAATGTCTGAACTCCGCCAGCCAAGGTACCTTAGAGCCCTGTGGAAATCTGTGGATGTCCCCTGTTCTCATGCAGAAGGCACAAAATAAAGTCACTTTTGTCGCAGGACAGACACACAAGTGATTGGGTGGGGTCCAGCCAGGAGCCAGAGGAATTGGCTGGCTTGCTGTGCCTGCAGAAAGCTCGGGGGGGCTCTGTACAACCCTGGATATTTATCTGGGTATTTATCCAGGTAAGTCTGGATATTTGTCCTGGACAGACCGAGGAGTCTCCGAGAGCGCTGTCAGTGCCACACTCCTGCCTGCTGCCTCACAAAGCTCCTCTGCTGTCGCTGGGGAGGGAGCTGGAGGCTCAGGGGCTGGCGTTTGGTGGAATGGGCTGTAGAACAACACGGAATAACAACATTTCTGTGTGAGCAACAGTAACTACAGCAAATGGCAAAACCCCAAAGTGCTGCATTAGGGAGGAGGCAGCCGTGGATCCTCCATAAATGATGCTGCTGAGAGCAAGGCACTGTGCATGATTTGATATTTGTTCCCACGGAATTGTGCAGTGACCATGCATCAGCGTTTGCTAAATTAGATTTTGTTTCTGCTGAGGAACAAAGTGCAGCGACTTGTATTTCAGGAAGCACTTCAGAGATAAATTCAGTCTCCCTCTCTCTCCAAGCATTGCTTCCTTGGATAATAACCTGGTGCAAACCAACAGCTACAATTCTTCCTTGGTTTACACCACCCTGGATCTGGCCTGGGATTTCAGTTTAAGGAATTGCAAGTAGGTGGAAGATGATTTTTTTTCCCACTCATTTCCTTTGCACTTGTCACGTCAGACAATGTCTTTGTTTGTTATTGTTGTTTACCTCCTGACAGCTCGGGGGAGGTTTGTAGTGACACGTTTTGGATGTTGGAGCTTATCTCAGCCTGGAGCTGCTGGAATTCCCCATCCGGCAGGGGCTGGGAGGGAGCAGCAGCCAGGGCAGCTCATCCCTGGCCCGAAGTGTGGCTTATTTGAAGGGAATAACGAAATCCTGTTGCTTTGAGTGTTCTTCAGGGGTTGAATCTCCTGTTTTTCATGCACATAACCAGGAGGGTTTGGTCACTGTGCAGTGGCTGTCACCTCTGCCACCTCTGGGACACTGAGGACATCGGGTAGCAGCAGATGCAGTGCCCGGGGTGAGCTGGCGTGTTGCCACATTCTGTGAGCTTTGTGAGATGTTTGCAGTTCTGTAGCTGAGTTCTCACGTTCGTACCATAAACATTTTACATTCCTTTCTGATGAGGAGCACCGATCGACTTCTGGCCTGGGCAGTGGGATGGAGAGGTGGTAACCTCATTTTCCAGTCCCTGCTCATTGCTCAGAATCTATATAAGCGAGGTCTTAGTAAATAATAGAGTTTTTTCTTCAGCCTTCTTCTCGGAGTCGGGTTCTGTGAGTATCCATTCATGTCCCCTAGCGATGCTGGTGCTGCCCCAGAGCCCTGCTGCTTTAGGGCCGCTCTAAATCTGCAGTGACTGGCACCAGCATGGTCCTGGCTCGTGTGTCGAGATGACTTTGGATTTACAGTGGGACTAAACCTCCCACGAGCCTCTGGCTCCACTCCTGGAGCTCGTCCTGTCAAAAGAGCTCTGGTTTGCAGCACAAGGATGTTGTTCCTGCTCCTGCTCCTTTCTCTTCATGGCAGCCCCACAGCGAAGCCTGAGGGGGTTTGGAGCTCTCCTCTGCTCAGCTGATACTTATTTTTCGCTGCAGTGTCTGGTCACGTTAAGTTTTGTACCCTGTGGATAAAACTGTGTGTTACAAACTGCTGTGGGCAGCCCGTGGTTCAGTTCTGCTGCGAGAGTATTGCAGGGTAAATATCCCATCATCTCCCTCGTGAGGAGCCCAGGGTGAAGCCAGTTAGTCTGGGGATTATTCAGAGAGTGCCTGTTGCACAAAAGAGCTGTTGGAAGTGGGGACTTGGTTCAGTTGGTTAAACCAAGGTGTGAAAAAATTGAAAAATTGGGTCACCATCAGTGAATTATCATCGGTGGTGTCCCAGATAAAGATGTTTTCCCCAAGTGCCGTGGGTTTTCTTAAAGGACTCAATGATTCTGGAGGTCTTTTCCAGCCTAAAGGATGCTGTGATTCCTTGGGTCGTGGTTTTTCCTTGCCCTGGGGTCGGCATCCCTTTGGAGGAAGGCTCTGGGCAGTGCCAGCTGCGGGGACTCCGCTGTCCCTGTCGGAAGCCGCTGCAGTAGAAGAGCGCTGAGGGATTCATTTCAGGGCTGCACTCCCAACAAACCACTCTCCAGAATTGGGAGGAGGTGCTGGCAGAGCCCAGCCTGGGCTCAGCTCTCTTTTCCCTCCGTCACAAATGGGACAAGTGCCCACAAACCCATCCCTGTGATGAGCCCACCCTCGGGAATGTGAGCCCACGGAAAGGAGATGAGGAGCTGGAATATCCCCAGGAACACCCCTGAGCTGGGGTGTGGATGATGCAGCATTCTCATCTCTGGGTGAGGAGTTGAAGGTGCCTCGTGTCAGGCTTTGGGTATGGAAGAAGGTGCCAGAAATTTTGGGAGAATTTGGGAGAATTGTCCTCTATCAACCCCAAATCCATCTGGAACTTCCCGGCGCAGGCACCGGCGCTGCCCTTTCATATCTTTCTACTTACTTGTGCTCCTGGGCCAAAGGGATAAAGGGAATTGTTTCTGCAATCTTCACAGGAGAAATTTTGAATTTTAGATAAGGTTTTGTCAGTCAAGGATGAGCTGAACTAACTCAGACCTGGAAGCAAATGATAGAACACATAAATTCCCTCAGCTTCCCGGATTTCTTTCTGTGCCTGATGACTTTTTCCAGCAATGTCCAATATAAATGAAGTTCCCTGCTATTACAGCTATTACAGAATATATTACTGCCCAGTTTGGCAGCTTTTGCAAAGCTTCTCTTTGTTTGCAATAAGCAATTTTCTTTTATCTGTGCCCGGGAGCACCTCTGGGTCAACGTCGTGAACATGCAAATATTTCAGCAGATTGATTGGCTGCATCATAAAACTCTGTCTTATTTTTCTATTATTTATTTGCTCTTTCAGATAGATTTATGTCCATTTGTGGCACAGGCCCTGGCTGTGGAAGGCTGGGCTGAGTTTTGTGGGTTTTGGAGCTTCCCTATGACCTTGGAAGTGTTTGGAACGTGGTGTCTCTGACCTTGAATTTATTTCCTGAGCTTCGTGCAGCCTTGGTAGCTTTTACACCGTCAGGAAATGGAGAGATACGGCCTCTTTAATTCCCCATTTGCCTTAAATTGTTCTGATGGGCTTCAGATTAAAATAAAGACGAGCAGGAGGGACGGTTCAATATCCCCCCGCTGCCTGTCGAGCGTCGCTGTGGCTGGAGAAAGGATTCCATTGAGTCGGAGAGCCGAGCTCGTGGATCTTCGGTTCTTGAACCAAACCGGGCTCCATTTTACTCCTCTGTGATCACAGGAATATTCCCACTCCTGTGCAGCTTTCTGGCGCTGAGCAAATGGCTCTTCCAGTGAACTCCACGAAGTAAATGGAGCCCAAGTGGAGGAGGGAGGTGGATCACTCTCTTATGGAGCGACAAAAAACCCTGAGAGAGGCAGCTGCCAGGTGCGACAGAAATGCAAAATACTCCAGTCAAGGAATGCTGTTCCTCCCTCCCTTTCATCCCTGGTGGATTGCGGGGCTGTCCTGCCTCTCATTGATCAGATAAACGTGCTACAAAAAGATTCCCCGGGTGGTAAATGGGATGGGCCGCTTTAGATTCATAAAACCGAGAACTCCGTCTTGCGGGGAGAAGTTCCACGAAGCGTTTTTGGTTTTTTTTTTTTTGCACCCAAAGTAGGTCAATCTAATTATAATTGGCTTTAATGAGCACCACTCTGCAGTTCTGTACCTGTGGCTGCTTGGCACTCAGAAGTGCAAATGCCTTTGCTGCCTTTGAAAAAAAAAAAGGGGAAAAAAAAAAAAAGGCAAGGGGAAATCAAAGAAGTAATTTTTACTCTAATGCATTTTTAACTTGAAAGCCTCTGTTGTCCCCATCAGCAGGGTAAACAAGGCAGCATGGGTGGGAAAAGCTGGAGCAGAGGCAGGGGCGAGCAACTCGGAGGATAAAGGTGAAACTCAGCTTTTGGGCCATGAGATTGACCCTTCCAGCTGTCTGGAATTTGGCTTTGTGTGGAGGAATTCTTCCACTATGGCAGCGAGGGTTGGACCAGTTTGGAGTGAATTTTTTGTGCCTCCCAGTTCAGCCAGGTGCAGCAGCAGTGGAGGGAGAGGAAAACAACTGAAGGGAATTTGTCCTTTAGGCTGTTCCCAAAACGCATTCACGTACATGTGTCCCCAGAGAGAAGGAAATGTCATTTATCCCATAAATATACATTGTGGGTCTTTATCTTTGGGATGCAGGTGCTGCCCTGGGCAGGGGAAGTGCACTGAGGGAGGTTTTGGGTGTTTCACTTGTGTCACAGGAGGGGGTTTTGTTCTCAGAAGATGCAGCTTTGCAGCAGCTCCTCCGATGGAAGATGTTCTGTGCGTTGAGGCACAATGAGGAGCACAAACCTTTCAGAACCGAGAGCAGCCAGCAGCTCCAAGGCAGGCTCTGGCCAGTGATTCCTTCCCTGTGTCCCCCCATCAGATCTAACAGGGAGTGCTGCTGCTGCTGCTTTCTCCTTCCAGCGCTCCGTTCCCAGAATCACGAAATGCTCAGGGTCGGAAGGCACCTCCCAGGATGGTTTGTTTGCTCCAGCCTTGTGCTGTGTCCTGCTCTTTTTGGACAGGTTTATTGCTGACCTTTGGCCAGGCAGGTTTCAGGCAGCCTTGTCCAGCCGGGCTGCTGGTGGTGGCTCAGCCGCTGAGTGTGCGAGCCCCTCCTGCTTTCCCAGGGTGAGGGGAGGGACGTGGCAGTGCCTGCACACTCAGCCCTTCTTCTGCCTCGTGCCCGGGTGGAATTGAGGGGGAATTGAGCTCTGGCATTGTCCCTGGAATGGAGGGAGAAGGAGACAATGGTCTCTGGCACTGTCCCTGTGCTGCTGTGTGACCCAGCAGGGCCTGGCACCTGGCACAGGTGAAATCCCAAATGCACGGGGTGTGATGGGAGAACGCTGGCTTTGGTGGTGGGCTGGGGAAGGGTGGCTGAGGAAGGAGCTGTCCCCAGGGCCAGGCAGCAGCTGTGAATCCAGCTGTGCTCGCAGCTGCTGGGAGCAGAGCCCAGGACGTGTCTGGTGGTTTGGGCTCCGCATCCCTGCGGGGAGGAGACCAAAGCTTCACCCTCGGATTTTGCTTTTCTCTGTTTCTCGGGTCACAAAAAGAAAGAAAAAAAAAAAAAAAGTGGTGGGAAGAGCCCTGTGTGCTGTGTTGGGATGGTGAGGACATCCTCTGTTCACCTGACACCCTCTGACTTTGTGCTTTTGTCTTTTCTCTCGCCAGCCCAGAACTGCAGTCACACATTGCAGGGCCCAAACGGGACAATACAGAGCCCAGGCTTTCCCTACGGATACCCCAATTATGCAAACTGCACGTGGACAATCACTGCCGAGGAGCAGAACAGGATACAGCTTGTTTTCCAGTCCTTTGCATTAGAGGAAGATTTTGATGTGTTATCCATCTACGATGGGCTGCCTCAGCAGGGGAACCTGAGAACGAGGTACAGTGTTCATTCCAGTGATGTCTATAAAGATGTTCCCCTTCCTGCCGCTGGGATTCAATCTGGCCCTGGATGTTTATGCTGCAACAAACTGGGAGCGTTTCTCCATGAGCAATTCTTACAGTTGTTTTGATTTCTTATCTCTGATAAGGCTTGAAATGTTTCTCTGAACGCCTGACAGTAATGATTTATCAGGACTCATCCTAGACATCCAGAGGAGTTAATTAGCAAATGGAGCAGGAGGGAAGCGGAGCTAATGTGCAGAGAGCTTTCCCTCAGTCCAAACGAGACTCCCGGAGTGGGAAGCTGGGCTGTGGGGGTTCAGTGATAGCTCTGCCAAAACCTTTGTGGGTGTTCCCCCAAAATCTGGGCTATTCCTTATCTCCCAGTCCACCCAGCAGCCAGACTGCATTCCCTCCCATCTGTCGGATCTCCGGGGGTAAGAAGCGTTCAGGAATCCGGTTTAGTAGGAAAATTCCCCGTGGCTTCTCAAATGAGTTAAAGGAAGTTTTGTGGGAGGCTGATTTTGATGTGTCTCCGTGGGTCAGTGTTACAGGAAGCTTTGTGGGAGGCTGATTTTGATGTGTGGCCGTGGCAGCAGATGCTCCGGGAGGTGTCAGCTGTGGAGCCGTCGTGATCTCAGCCCTCTCAGCTGGGCACACGACTGACTGGAGGTGCTGGTGGCAGCTCCAGCCTGGCAGTGAGGCTTTCAAAAACTCCTGGAGCAGTGGCAGCATCCAGGCTCTGAATCCCTTGGCGAGAATGCTGGAGCTCTGGAAATCGGTTTTCCTTCAAATGACTCGAGTTCAGGACAAAACCCGTTGACCTCGGTGTCTTGTCTGAACCCGGGTGGAACATCTGAGCTGCACCCCGGTGGAAATCAGCTCTTTATGTAGATTATTTCAGTTATGCAAATAAATCATCTCCTCATTTGGCAACTGTGCTTGAGAATCACTTTAATTATGGGACCTCGGCGTTTTAATCAGGAGGTTCAGTGCTTTGCTTTGGGGATAATGGAAAGGTGGGAAATTGGGGGGAAAATCCAGCTGGGGAAAAGTTTGTGTGGTGAGAAGTTAATGCTGCGCTGAAATACTCCCAGGAATATTCTGGTTGTGAATAAAACCAGCAGAAAATCCGAGCTGGGGCTCTGCCCTGGGGATCTGTGGCCCTGCACACAGGTGAGGAGACAGAAAAGGTCCCTCCTCTGCATCCCTGGAGAAGTTCAGGTGCAGCTTGGGCAGCTGAATGTGAGCTGAGGGGTGGAACCAGCAGCAAAAGCCTCCTGGGAACGTTCCAGCTCTGATGAGGAGTTCAGGAAATGGAGTATTTAGGGCAGGGGAGTGAAATAAAGGGGGAAAATAAAGAGGGGGATTTCTAGAGGTCTGAGAGCACTTAGGGCTTAGCCAAGTAAAAGGTGAACTCCTGCAGGGTGGACATTTGCTGTCTTCCCTCGGACATTTGCTGTCTTCCCTTGGACATTTCTGTATTAGTAACTTCTAAACCTGGAGTTGGCTCCTTTCATGTCTGTTTCATGTCTCGTCTCTTTGTTCACCAGTTTTAGTGTTTGGGCAACGCTCTGATGCACAGGGTGGGGTTGTTGGGATGTCCCCTGATCCTTGTGGGTCCCTTCCACCTCAGGAGATCCCAGGTATTATTTCTGGTGCATCAATCTCACCTCATTAAACTCTTTTAACTGTTGCCTAACACTGGGTTACTTTGTTTTCTCCCTCTTTCTCCCTTTTTTCTCTTCTCCTGGCCATCAATTCTGCTTTCTTTTTCCTGCCTGCTTTCCAAATGCTCTCAATTCATCACCGAGGCGCAGCCCTGAAGATGGATGGCCATGTGTCACTCATCAGAGCTCACCCAAAATGAGCTGTGAGCAAGGGGAAAAGAAGGGACAACTGGATTTCTCTGCTTCTTCCCCTCTCCAGCTTGTATTTCTGAGCATCCCCGATGCGTTTCGGGTCCCTCCCAACCCAGACCATTCCAGGATTTCCTGGGAAGGGGTTAATGTTGTGTTCATCGTGTGCTGGCAAACGCCCTCTTGTCTTGCAATTTAATGTGGTGTGAAGGTTCCCTAATAGAATAAGAGCAGCCCTAATCCAATGAGGCATTTGCTAATAAACAGCTTTACTGGATATTAGGGAATTTGCATTGCGTGTTTGTGATGAGGACGTGAATATTAAATGGGTTTCAGTGCCTTAATTTAGACATCCAGGGCTGTTGTCATCTCTCAGTGCCATGACTTTGCTTTGTTTGCTAAAATCCGAGCTCGTTTCCAAGTCTTTGCTATTTCAGCTTCTCTCGAATTGTCGGGTTTTTAGAATCCTGGAATGGGTTGGGTTGGAAGGGAGCTTAAAATTCCACCTCATTCCATCCTCTGCCATGGGCAGGGACACCTCCCACCATCCCAGCTTCCTCCAACCTGGCCTTGGACACTTCAGGGCGGGGACAGCCACAGCTTTTCTGGGCAGCCTGTGCCACGGCCTCCCAGCCCTCACAGGGAAGGATTTTTTCCGTGTATATAACCTAAAATTCCCTTTTTTCAGTTGGAACCCATTCCTCCTTGTCCACTAGAAATTTTCCCAGCTCCTGGCTTTTCCAGCAGGAGCCGCTGTAGGGGAATTTTCTGTGAAACCTGAGGGCTGTGGTGGCTGCAGTGTTCTCTTCCTTGATGAGGGACATCAGTTCCTGTCCAGGACTTCTCCTTGAGCTCATCACACCAGACCAGACCTTCCCAATGCTCTTCCTTCAAGCTCCCAGCTGCTGTGGGATCAGGGAGTCCCGTGGAGCCCTGCAGTTATTCCAGAACAGTCTTTTCCCAGCTCCCATTGTGCCTCGTGATTGTGTCATTGTTCCGAGGTCGCTCCAATCAGATTTCCCTCCTGATTGCCTTCCCACCCTGCTGGGCTCAGGAGCTCAGCACAGACCTGACTGCAGCTGGAATTCTTGGGGTTATTTATGGCTCTGGGATTGGTGCGGGATTTGGGAGACTCTCTGCACCGCCTTGGGAAAGCTGAGCTGGAACAGGGACTGGACAGAGCTGGAGAATAAAGCAGATATTTATTGAAAGGCCTTTAGGATCCACCTTGGACAGGACAAGAGCCTGGCCAGGGCTACACCCCAGGTGGACCCAAAATGGACACAAAATGGACAAACGGTCACGAGGCCTCACACTTTTATAAGTTTTGTTCCATTTGCACATTGGGGTTTCATTGTCCAGTTCCAGCTCCAGGTTCTCCAGTCCCATCCCTGTTTTCTCCCTCCAGCCACCGCTGTTTGTGCTTTGGGGCTGAACACTTGTCCCATTTGTCCTTGGTGTGCAGCAGGAGCAGGATTTGTTTTGTGTCGCTGCTGTGTGCAGAGAGCTGAGTGACCCTGAGTGTGAGCTCAGAGCTGCGCCTGGGCAGCGCAGAACCTGAAACGCAGCAAAGATAAAAGTTAAGGCATCACCTCTTTGTGCCAGGCTCATGTTCCCTGACATCCCCAGAGTGGGCAATGACAGAACCACGTGCCTTGCCCCAGCTTCTTCATCTGCTGATAATTTGCCGGACCCTTTTAATGTGAGAATCTTCAATCACTTGCAGACTCCCTGATTAGAAGCTTCGGGCTTGTACTCAGATCTGGGGAAAACACATTTACAGTCTCCCCGTGAGTCGGTGGTTGTAGCTCCCCAATTCTGTTTTCCCTGTGAGACCTGGTGAATTTACACTCCAAATGGAAGTGGTCAGCTTAGAAAATCAGATTTTTTATTTCTTTCCCCTTCCAGAGACGTTCAAAACTACATTGGGAAGCCCAGGGGATGGCACATGGGATGTTTCTACCAGCGGAGACTCCTCACTTGTAAAAGTGCTGAGCAGTGCTGGGGTTTCTCAGGCTCTTCCAACCCTTGGGCTTCCCTTCCCGCCTGCTGTGGGCAGGGAATTGCTTCGTCCTCCGGTCTCTTCCCTGTTCCAACAAAATATTTTGGCCCTGCCGAGTTTATTTGCCCGAGAAAACGTTTGTTTTCTGCGCATCCCGAGAAAAACAACTCCCAGAGCCTCGGAGGTGTTTATTGACGCAGCTGGGAGGAACCTGCCCGTTGTGAGGAGGATTTTGCAGGAATTCCCGTGCCTGCGGAGCGTGCAGGGTCCGGGGGAAGGTTTGCCGTGGGGTTCTGCGCGGAGCAGAGCGACCCTGGGCCCCGCTTCCCTCGCGGCTCCCACGTCTCACGGCGTCTCCTCAAGTCGCTTCCAGACCCTCATCCTTCCTCCCTGAGCAGAGCGAGGAGGAGGATTGGCACCAATCTGCTGCGTGAGCGATTCAAGCCTGCGTCTCGGGCCGTGTTGAACTGAGGGAAAGTTGAAGGGTTTCGTTTGGACTCGGAAACGATGCGATCCTGGCGATAGGAGCGGAGTTGTCTCCGGGCTGACCTAATTACAGCTGCACCAGGAGTTACCTGCGCCTCGCTGTGTTCCTCTCGATAACCTTTTAATTACTCTTTGAAAAAGCAGCCTGGGTGACTTGTACTTAATTACCAATCAAGGGCACAAAGCTTTAGATCTTAAAAAACGGCAAAAGGGAGGAGAGGAGAGGAAGGCACGAAGGGAACTGGCGAGGACAGAGTTCTCCCGGTGTTCCTGTGGCTTGCAGAGATGCAAATCGGAGGTGAAACATCACCCCGGGGTTCTGCCCTGCTGAAGAAATTCCTGGAAAAACAGCGTTTGTCAGCCGGGAATGCACAGAGCGTTTGTGTTGAGTCACCTCTGGTCCAGTGACATATTCCTCTGTCACTGCCTCACGTCTCCAAGGTGACTACAGTTCTTTTTGCTAAGGAGAAGGATAAATAAAGCAGAGGGCCAGCTAAATCCTTTGTCACCTTTAGTAAACATCCGAGCCCTGCCTCCCTCTCCCCCTCAGCAGAGTCTTTTGTCGCTTCCCATTAACTCCATGGGAAAAGAAACACAACAAAACCCCTCTGAAATTTATGTTCTCTGCTTTGTCGGATAAAATCCACTTTATTTGGGGTTTTTCCTCTCTGGGAAGAGCCGTGTTTGAGCTGCTCCAGCAGCTCCAGGACCCTTCAGCAGAGTCCCTGCTTTGTTCCGAGGAAGTGCTGAGTGTTTAAACTCCGTCTGCAGGATGATTGATGAAACTGGAGCTGAAAGTCTGGGAGAGGTAATGGAGTTAATGCAACTGCAGCAGGGCTCTGCAATTTTGATTCAGTTTTTCCATATTTATTAGCAGAGGGTGCATCAGGAGGAGTGATAAAAGCAGCTGATTCAATCAGAGTGGGAGCTTTTTCCCTGGCACCGTGTGGAATGTTGTAGGCTGAGGAGGAGGCTTGGCACGGATATTTTGGCAGCCTCTTCAGAGATGGGGATGGAGCAGTTTTGTCCTGGTTTAGGGGTTCAGGGACCTGCTCTCACTTCTGCTCTCCCAGGTGTGAGGTGGCACACACAGGCGGGGTCTCTGAAGGTGTTGCTGTTTTACTCAAATAATATTTTCTTCCCCAAATCGTTTTTGTTTTCCCCTCAAACTGCTGATTAACCACGTTTATAAGGACAGTCTCCCAGTAAAGCCTGACAAACCCCTGGAAGTGTCCAAGGGCAGCTTGGAGCAACCTGGGATAGCAGGAGGTGATGCTACCCATGGCGGGGCTGGAATGGGATGGGATTTCAGGTCCTGGCTTTAAGTTAAGGTATGTGAAGTGGATTAAGTGTAGAAAGATTTTCTGTAATTGGGCAGCATCTACTGGATTTTAATTAAGACTCTGCCCTGGAACAGCTTTTGATGGATCTGCGAGTCCTGGCTGCTGTTGGTGAGTGAGGCAGGGGTTTTTTGGGGTAACTTTACATTGTGCGTGGAAACTCTGGGGAAGATGGTGGTGTCCTTCACCTTCCATTTCCACACTGAAGGAGTTGTTCATGAAATGCTCGGGGTCGGAAGGCACCTCCCAGGATGGTTTGTTTTCTCCAGCCTTGTGCTGTGTCCTGCTCTTTTTGGACAGGTTTATTGCTGACCTTTGGCCAGGCAGGTTTCAGGCAGCCTTGTCCAGCCGGGCTGCTGGTGGTGGCTCAGCCGCTGAGTGTGCGAGCCCCTCCTGCTTTCCCAGGGTGAGGGGAGGGACGTGGCAGTGCCTGCACACTCAGCCCTTCTTCTGCCTCGTGCCCGAGTGGAATTGAGGGAGAATTGAGCTCTGGCATCGTCCCTGGCATGGAGGGAGAAGGAGACAATGGTCTCTGGCATTGTCCCTGTGCTGCTGTGTGACCCAGATCCCCCCAGTTGATGGCTGGGTTGTCCTTTGGGGAAGCTGTTCGGGTGAGGGCTGTGAGCCCTGCAAACCCTGCAGCGAGGGCTGCAGGTAAATCCAACCTCAGGTGGCTCTCAGGGCTCTCTCCTCCTTATCAGAGATGGCTCGTGATAAACTCAACTGGTTGCTCCACTAAGTGACGTTCTCTGGAGTTTATAATCTTTTTATCATCTTTTTCATTTGTTTAAAGTGACACAGTCACAGCCACCTCCAGTCGCTCATTTCAGACTCAGCTGCCTCCATTCCTGAGCAGGAATGACAATTCCAGCCCCAGTGGGGAGTTTTTTGGGGGTCAGAGGGAGTGAGATGAGGTTTCTTTTCAGCAGTGAAAGGAGGGAAATTGAACCAGCCCATGGCCCTGGCGTGGTGCTTCTCACTTTCAGATTGTTCTGGGAGGGACAGGGCTGGCTGAGGAGGGTGAGAGCAGCACAGGGAGTTCTGGGTTGTTGCCCAATTGCTCTGTGATGAGGAGGTGGCTTGTAGGAACCTGTCCCAAAAGTCTCTTGACTTAATGCAGAACCAAACCTTCCGTAATGGTGTCCCTTTGAATGAGTGAGCAGGGTGGTGGCTCTGCCCTCTGTGGGGTTCGGTGCCAGGATGGGGTGGGCAGTGCAGCAGAGGGTGTGGGGGCAAGGCAGAGCCCTGGGGTGTGCTGGGAATCCCTCCCAGGAGCAGGGATCAATCCTGCCTGCTCCCTGGGCAAATCCCTTACCAGCTTTCCCAGCTGTGAAATCCCAGAATCCCAGAGAGCTGCTGGCCTGAGAACTTCTCCATCCCTCTCTCCTTGTGTTTCAGGCTGTTGCAGACGTTTGTGCCTGTTCTCCAGGCTGCAGGACACTGGGTTCCTGCACTGCAGGGCTGCTGGCTGATCCCAACACCTCCACTGTGGCAACACGTGCTCCTGGTTCCCCACTTGCCTTGTGTTCAGCAATAAACAAACCTCGTGTGATGTCCAGGGGGTTCCAAGAACTTATTTTTCCCATTTACTCAATTTCACACCCCTGGTGACTTTTTTTTTTTTCCTTTTTTTTTTTTTTTTTTTGAAGAAAGACAGAAATAACCCAAATCTGCCAAGTTCTGAATTGAAGCCGCTGAGCCGTGCTTGGGTTGTCTCCAAACTTGTCTTTGTTTACTCAGAATGTCAGCTCGGATTTGAGATTTGATGAACTTTCCTGTGAATTTGTCTTTTTCTTCCTCTTGGTTTGTCGTAACGAGAATAGAGGTGCCAGAGTTGGGTTTCCTGGAGTTGTGGAAGGGTTTGGGTGGGAAGGGAATTTAAATCAGCTCAGCTCCTCCAGCTCCATCCCCATGGGCAGGGACACCTTCCCCAATCCCACTCCTGCCTGTGCTGGGACCCCGGGGCTGGAGGCAGCTCTGCAGGTGGGGTCTCACCTGAGCAGGGCAGGGGGGACAAAACCCCGCTGCAATCCCAGGAAATCCTGGAAAAACGAGCGTGGAAGGGACGCGAGAAAAAAAACAATAAATCACATCCAACTCCATGGCCTTCCCACTCCATTGCATTGCATGGAAAATCAAATTTATTGAAATTTGATGCTCAGTACCTGTCCCCAGTCTGAGCCATGAAGGCCTCATATATCTGAGCTGGCTGTGGCGGCTCTGGGCTCTATAAATAACACTTTTCTAGTGGGAATTGACCCAAACCTTGCTTTAAACAAGTGGAGAAATCCATCCAGGCTGGGATTTATGAGCTCTGTCACTGTCCCCCGAGCCCGTGTTGGTTAATGAAGCTTTGTCGGTGTCAGAGGTAAGCAAAGGGCTCCTGGGCCTTGATGGATTGTGCTTGGCTTGGGCACGGGAGGGAAGTGCAGCTGATTCCTGAGACTGGGAGCTGCGCTAGATAAAATTCCTGGGAGAATTGGAGGTGTTTGTGGCACTGTGAGAGGTTCGGGAGCAGAAAAAACTAAAGGGGATTTTTGCCCCTTGCTTGTTACTGTCGTGGTGAGAAAGATAAGAAGTAGTGAACATCAGAACCAACGGGTTGTGTCAGTTTGGAATCAATTCTCCAGCAGCTGGGATGGGGTAAAGTGGGCTGTGTGGGGTTGGCTGGTGGAATGTGAGAAGATCCAAGGAGCTGCTGATGCTTGGAGCACTCCTGTGCAGGTGTTTGTTCTGTGCCTGACGCCCAAACAAAAGCTGCTGGGTTCTAATCCCTCCACCAGGTTGGGTAAATCCAGCTGGGAACTGTTCTTGTGTCACTGCAGGATCCTTTTAAGCTGTTTGAGGGTTGATTTTTTTATTTTTTTTTTTTTTTAAGTCCAGAGCATCATTTCAGCCTTGCAGGGCTCCAAATGAAAGGACAACTATCTCAGTGACACCAGCGAGCTGTGCCTGGCGGACAGAGCTGCCTTTTAAGTGTCTGCAGCTTTTGGGAGCTGGGAGCGCTCTCAGATCATGCTCTGCTTGTTTTATTGATGATTAATGAGAGCCTTCGTGTTCGTGTGCTCTGGGAAAAAAAAAAAAAAAAGCTGACATCTCGCTGTAATTGCGTTTTTCTTTAATAAATACAGGGAAAATCTAACAGAGGCACTGAGGGTAGGAATTCCTGCGCCAGCCAAGCCTGAGGAAATGCCAGGAGAGAGCGAGCTGGCTCCTCAGGTGTGGCTTTTATCCACAGCCACTGGAAACAGGGGAAGTTCTGCGGGAGGGAGAAGGGATGAGATGTGGAGAGAGGCTGAGCACCTGGGGTACAGCCAGAGGGGATCAGCCGGGGCTGGCAGGAGGAGGAGGATGAGGAAGGAGGAGAAGGAGAAGGAGAAGGAGAAGGAGAAGGAGAAGGAGAAGGAGAAGGAGAAGGAGAAGGAGAAGGAGGTCACCCAGGGCTGAGGGCCCCTCCTCAGCCCCATCTCCCTCAGCCTTTCCCAGGCAGGGATCTGCCCCAGGCCCCTCCTCATCTCCAGGAGCTCCCTGTGCTCCTGCCCTGGGGATTCAGAGCTGCACAAGCACCCCAGATGTGCCTCCCAGAGCCGGGCAGAGGGGCAGGATCCGCTCCCTCACGCCTGCCCTGGAAGGATCATTATCCCGGGATGGTGCAGGGGTGCCAGGCTGGTGTCATTTCCCCTGCACACAGCAAGGAGAGCGGCTCATTTGACGGGAAATTTTCCCCTAATAGGTGCCTTTAAATGACAGGCAGGAAAAGCTCACCGAGCTGTGGGGTGGTGTAATTTAATGCTGGGTTAAATGATACAATCCAGTGCATTTTCATTAGATGTTCTGAGACGCTTCTCCAGCCATTTATGCTTTAAAGGCTGCCGGATTGCCAGCTGCAATAACTGTTTTGATTGCAGCCTGAGCTGATGGTGGGCATCCTACCAGAAAAATAATGGGCTGGGCTTTAATTACGGCACCTGCAGTCCCGAACGGGCGCCTGCGTCACCGCGAGCGGGACGCTCGTGCTGCATCCAGAGGGATCGGGATGACGTGCAACAGACGGAGCCGAGGGGCTCTGGGACAGGGCTGGGGGGTCCTGGCTGGGGGTTTGTTGGAAATGGATTTGTAGAGAATTCTCAAATTTTTAAAATTACGAGCGGTGTTTTTAGGTGATTGGCTTTTAAGGCGTTTGCAGCGTTGCGTGGCAAAAGGTGACAGGCCAAGAAACGCTTTTAATGTGTTGGAATTAGGAAATTGTTTGGCTTCTCTGGTGAGTTATAAAACCTCTACTGTCCCACCCTTCACATGAGACTGAAAATAGAATAGAAGTTTTTAAAACGCCTCTCAGTTGCCCCATCTCTGGGTCAGAAAAAGGCAAATTCGACAGGTGTTGGGGTTTGGGGGGAAAAGAAATGTTCAGGTGTGGCTTGAAGCTGCTGAGCAGAGCAGTCAGGGGGGCTCTGGCTGGGGCTCAGCTCCTTTCGGGGCTGCATGGGGCGGTGTTCCATCGGTGGTTGTCTTCTTTTGGAAGGACAGGTGTCTGCTAAGGAAGGCAGGAGCCTCCCTTGGGATAGAGATTGGAAACCCCTCCCTCCGAATTATTATAGTTTGGAAATGAAGGGGCTCTCAGGCAAAGATGTGGGAGTAAGAATTAGGTTCTTTACTTGGGAAATTAAAATAAAAATGCAGTAGTACAAAAAAACCCCGAGAGAGTCAGAACAGGACCTGACCCCTGTTGCTCAGGGCGCTGGTCACAGCCCGATCCAGCCCTCCTGCAGTGCCAGGTGTGGTTCTGCTGGAGCAGAGACGATCCTGCAGAAGGCTCCAGCGGTGCTGAGATGGCTCCGGTGTTCCTCTGGCAATCCCGGGCACACAGGCTGTGCTGGTGCTCCGAATGCCAGGTGTGATCCCGGTGGGAATGCCGGGCTCCTCCCCTGGGTGCAGCATCTCCCAGTGGATGATGGCATTGTCTCGGTGAGCCTGGGTGGCCCATGAACAGCAGATATCCCCCGCAGGGAGGGTGGGTGAGGAGCGCTGCCACACCTGCTTTGGCAGCTGCTGGCAGAGCACAAACTGCTGGTGGCAGCTGGCGTTCAACCTCAGGCAGCGCTGTCGCACAGGGAGGATCCACCCCGGGGCTGGAGCGTGTCCAGGGAAGGGAACAGAGCTCCAGGGAGCTCCTGAGGGAGCTGGGAAAGGGGCTCAGCCTGGAGAAAAGGAGGCTCAGGGGGAAATTCCGACTCTGCACAACTCCCTGACAGGAGGGGACAGCCAGGGGGGTCAGGCTCCGGGAACAGGGACAGGAGGAGAGGGAACGGCCTCCAGTTGAACCAGGAGAGGTTTAAATTGGATATCAGGGAAAATTTCTGCATGGAAAGGGTGGCCAGGCCTTGGAAGTGCCCAGGGAGGTTTGGAGAGCCCATCCCTGGAGGTGCCCAAGGAATTCCTGGAGGTGGCACTTGGGGACAAAGTGTGGATTGGGCACAGGTTGGACTTGAGGGCTTTTCCAACCTCCTGATCCTGGGATTCTGGGATTCTGCAATCCTGTCCCACCTGAGCCTCGTGGCCGTTGGGGGTTCTCACTGCCCTCTGCTCTCCCCAAAGAGATTTTTCTGTCCTGCTGCAAACTGGGAGCCAAACCAGGAAGATTTGCAGCGTCCGTGGCACACCTGGAGCAGAGCGCGAGGGATGCAAACAGAGCGGAGGATTTCTGTGTTGATTTGTTTGGGTACATTGATTTTTTGCAAGGGCAAGCTTATCAAGTGGCGTTCCTGGCGCTGGTTTCGTTTGGTTCCTCGCTGCAGGAGCAAAATTAAGCCAGTGAAAAACACATTGCAAACCTCACACAATCAGCGCTGGCTCCGAGCACGTTAAGGGGATAATCACTCAATAATCCATTTGGCTAGAGGTACAGAAGGAATGGAATATGATTATTCCTGCTGTTATTACTGCCCTCACCTCCATAAAAACAAGGAATGGAGTTTGCTGCTTTTTTGCCTTGTTAGTGTGTGTTTTTTGTGATTGCTGCCCTAAAGATCAGCGGTGCCAGAATTGCTGTTTGGTGGGGAATGATTCCATGTTCTGTCCTCCATTCCCATGGTTTAGATTTCTCTGGGCCGCAGATTTAGAGAGAGGGGCAGGAGAACAGTTACCAAGCAGGGATTCCTGCCAGTCCTGGCTGTCCTGGAGCTTTGGAGCAGCAGAGCTGATGTTTTGAACGTGGACGTGGTAAATGATCGTTCCTTCAAGGGGGTGCTGCCTGGGCTCTCACTTGGACAGGACAAGGACGTCAGGGAAGAGAAAAAAACCTCAGCTGTGTGCATTGGCTGGAGGCTTTAGAGGAGAAGTGGCTTTTCTTGTGATTTTAGTGGGAAGCAGGAGAAGCTCCGGCTCATTCCCAGTGCAGGATTTCCTGGGGAGGGCTGTGGGGCAGAGCGTGGCAGGTGCTGCCCGGGTATTTTCCCGATGGAAGCAGCATTTCCTGCTTCCTCCGGACTCAGCTTGGATTCAGCAGCGCCACCGGAGCCACGTGTGATGTCCTGAGGGGAGAGAGGCTTTTGGTGTGCAGGGGAGCAGGGTCTGGAGCGGGGATTGAGTGGGGTCTGGAGCAGGGTCTGGAGCAGGGTCTGGAGCAGGGATTCGAGAAGATTTTGGAGCAGGGTTTGGAGCAGCAGGGTTTGGAGCAGGATTTGGAGCAGGGTTTGGAGAAGCAGGGTCTGGAGCAGCAGAGTTTCGAGCAGGGTTTGGAGCAGGGATTGGAGAAGGGTTTGGAGCAGGGTTTGGAGGAGATTTTGGAGCAGAGTTTGGAGCAGCAGGGTCTGGAGCAGGGTTTGGAGCAGGATTTGGAGATTTTGGAGCAGGGTTTGGAGCAGGGTTTGGAGCAGGGATTGGAGCAGGGTTTGGAGGAGATTTTGGAGCAGGGTTTGGAGCAGCAGGGTCTGGAGCAGGGTTTGGAGCAGGGTTTGGAGCAGGGTTTGGAGCAGGGTTTGGAGATTTTGGAGCAGGGTTTGGAGATTTTGGAGCAGGGTTTGGAGATTTTGGAGCAGGGTTTGGAGCAGGGTTTGGAGCAGGGTTTGGAGATTTTGGAGCAGGGTTTGGAGATTTTGGAGCAGGGTTTGGAGCAGGGTTTGGAGATTTTGGAGCAGGGTTTGGAGCAGGGTTTGGAGCAGGGTTTGGCACTGCCAGGCTCTGCTGGCTCTGGGAAGAGGGAACCTCTGAGGAGCAGATCTGGTTGGGTTTATCAGTTTCTAGAGGTTCCCCTGGAAATTGTCTCTCCAGTCCGTGTGGAACAAACCCGGTGACAATTTCATGCCCTCGTGCACAGGCACTTCCCTTTTAAATCCCTGTTAGTAGAAAATACCGGTTGTGTTGCAATAAATGCTGCAGGGCAGTGCTGTTTCGGGTAACACTTAATTCCCGTGACTCCTCGGGGACAGCAGCTCTTCCTTACAGGTAAAGGACATGTTCGTGTTGCCCTGAATTAAAAGCAACATCTGCAAAGTGGGATCCTTTTAGCTCAGGGGTTGTGAGCAGAATCCAGGATGCAAAAAGCTCTGTTCAGAGGGAGCAGATCCACTCTGGGTAATGAAAAAAGCCCAGGCTGCACCAGCAAACTCCTGAGTGATGGTGTGGGGTGATCAGGGGAAGAGAAATCAGCAGGTTCTGCTTTTATTAAAGCTGCTCCAGGCATTTCCTGGATTTTTTTTTTTTTTTTTTTTTGAGTGCATGGGTGTTTCAGCAGGCCACTCTAATCGAACTGCCAAATTAATTAATAAAAACAACGACGCTTTTCCTCATCACAGTAAAAAAACTGAATCCTTCTGGATCCTGGCACCTTTGGTTATTAATAAACAGGAGCAATTGTCCTTCCAGCTTGTCCAGACGTCGGGTTTTATGCCGAGGGCCGGTCAGTGCTGACATTAAAACTTAAATCATGGGCTGGCAACTCCGTGAGCTCCGCCAATAACTGGAAATTTTGCTTCAATGAAGTTCTCAGGCAGGGCCTGTCAGCTCTCATCAGTCAGGGCTCAAATGCCTGTGAAATAATATTTAGGTTTGCTCAATGAGAGCCAGAGAGGAGGAGGGAAGTTCCCTGGCTGTCTCCGGTGATGGCTTTAAGCAGGAATTGCTTGGGCTGGGTGCTCAGGGAGATTTAAATGGTGCCCCCCCAAATCTGGTTTCGTTCTGTGGGTGCCTTTTCGTTCCATGTGAAGAGGGGAAATGGCCTGAATGAAAGAATATTTGCAGGTGTTTCTGGAAGGGTCAGAGAGCTTTGTGTCACAGGTGATCCTTTGCCCCCCTGGCACAAAGCCTGGCTGCTCTAGGTGGGATAAGCCTCGGGGTGTGCTGTAAGAAGCTTTAAATTCTCTTTTTTCCTGTTTATCTCCTGCTGCTCCTGCCCTCCTGATGCCTTGAGCACTCTTGATCCCAAATGATACCAAATCCCTTCAGTTCCTGCTGCTCCTGTGGTTTGTAGAAGTCTGGGTTTGGGGTTCCTGGAGAGGCAGGAATCCGCTATGGGATTGCTTTAAACTGGAAATCTGTCCAGGAATCCCCTTGGCCAAGCGGAAGGAGAAGGTTTGGAAGTTGTAAAACTCTTAATTTTGGGGAATAAGCTGGTGTGGGAATGGCTCAGCACCAGGGGTTTGTGTCTGCGATTAATGGAAGTCATTAATGAACAGGCTTTTGTAATAAAATCTGTATTAAAACATTGAGTCCATAAGGGAAGTGGATGGGAGGATGAGACACCAGGGCTGGGAGTTCCTGGATTTGTCCAGTTTTATTTTCTTCCCTTCCCTCTGATTTGTGCCCGTGTCCTGGGAATTCCTGCAGCTCCCAGACCCTCTCATGCAGCAATTTCATGGCTGTGGGCTTGGATTTTTTACCTCTGCGAGCCTCGCCAGCCTTTGCTGTGGCGCATTTTGGATCTGTCCCCACATAAAGACCCCGTCCTTGGCCTTGGGCTGGGCTGGGCGAGGGTGGGGAGGATTTCTAGAAACTTCCAGCCTTATCCACAGCAAACACTCTGCAGGCACTGCGCTGAAGGGTTTAATTCCTCCCTAAGATCCATTTTTTGCCCGTTCCTGTGTTCACTTTAATGCAGTCTGTAGAGCTCTTCGGTCAGGTTTTTATTCTGAGGTTCTCAAAATATTTCAGAGAGTTACTGAACAATGCCCTGGGCTCACTCAGCACCCCAAAATCTCCATCCCGGGGTGTGGGTGGGGTGGGTTCTGCTCCAGCATTCCAGGGTTGGGTTTGAGGAGTGCCCCAGGGCAGGTGTTGGAGACCAAGGTGTGAAGCATTGAAGGGTCTGGGACAGGACCAGTGAAGAATCACAGGAGTGAAGAAAACCTGTGCAAAACCCGTGCAAAACGGTGAAAAATGACAGCAGCACTTCCTGTGGTCAGGCAGAAGGTGGGGAAAGCCCAGGATTTGTTGCTGTCGGGCTGCCCCAGGTGTCCTGCAGCTCTGAGCTCCTTCCCCAGGAGCGTGGTGGGATCTGCCCCGCTCCTGGATTTTTCCTGGGCAGCTGAGGGTGACCTTGTGTGTGGGATTTTCCTGGTGGCTGTGACCTTGTGTGGGATTTTCAGGTCAGCAGTGATGAGTCTGACCCTGCTGTGGGTTTTTCCTGCTGAGTGTGACCTCACTGTGGGTTTTTCCTGCTGAGTCTGACCTCGCTGTGGGTTTTTTCCCCAGGCTGACAGGATTCCAGCTGCCTGCTCCCATCGTCAGCACCGGCCTCGTGCTGTCCCTGTGGCTCGTCAGCGACTACGCCGTGAGTGCCCAAGGCTTCCAGGCCAGCTACGAGGGTGAGTCCAGGAGGGTATTGCACCTCAGTTCAGCTTGGGAGGTGGGAAACTGAGCTGCAGAGTCTCTACCAGGATCTGCACATCTCTGCCTCATTGCTGTGTAATTTAATCATTTTTTTTCAGCATTTAAAAATGATGGTTCTTTCCAGAATAATTGGGTTTTTTTCCATTCCAAGTGTCCTCTGGCTGAATTCCCTGGAATGTCTGGGAAGGGTGGGCGTGACAGTGGGATTTCCAGGGGCAGTGTCCACGCAGGCACCAGGAGATTTGAATTATTGCGCTTCCCTTACATTCTCTTCACCCGTTCGCTATTTTGTTTTTCCCTCCCCTTCCTCCCCAAGCCCCGTGTCCGCTGCCACAAACGATGCCCAGCGCCTGTGGGCGTGCAGGGCTGGGTGTGAGGGCTGCAAACCCTCAAACACCGGGGCAGTGGAACCCTTGGATACCTGGAAAAAAGCTGTTTCACTGTGGAAGTCAGGTCATGACGCTGCGCGGCGCTGCCGGGGGAATGCCAAATTAACCGTGCTCAAATTCAACTTACACGGCTGTTGATTACTGAACCTAAAATGCTGCGCAGCTCCCCATAAATGTTTCCTTTCTCTTTTTTTTTGTTTTTTTTTTGTTTTTTTTTTTCCTTTGCTGGAGTCCTTAAAAATTATCATTAAGCCTGAGAACTTGTTGGTAATGAGTCCAACCGGGCAATTACCCCGGACATTCAGCCAGGGAAATGCCTTCACTGAGGTGATGCTGGAGCCTCGCAGCACTTCCTGCTATCACCAATTAAATTCTCTTCAAGTCCCCTGTAATTTCTGGTGAGATTCTCCAGTTCTCCGCTCCGCCTCGAGGCGCTGAGAGGGTTTTTGTCGGTGCTGGAGCCATCAGAGCTTGCAGGGGCTCGGTGGGGTCAGCTGTGAGGGCAGAGCTTGTCCTCGTAAGGTCAGAGAGCAGCTCTGGTTATTCCCAGGGGCTGGGTGTGAGGGCTGGCAGGACAGGGGAGGATTTTGGGACAGGTGAAGCTTTTGGGATAGGGGAGGATTTAGGGACAAGTGAGTCTTTTGGGATAGGGGAGGATTTAGGGACAAGTGAATCTTTTGGGATAGGGGAGGATTTTGGGACAGGTGAATCTTTTGGGATAGGGGAGGATTTAGGGACAAGTGAGTCTTTTGGGATAGGGGAGGATTTAGGGACAAGTGAATCTTTTGGGATAGGGGAGGGTTTTGGGACTGGTGAATCTTTTGAGATAGGTAGTGATTTTGGGACAGATGAATCTTTCGGGATAGGGGAGGATTTTGGGACAGGTGAGGATGTCAGGACAGCTGAGAATGACAGGACAGGAGAATCTTTTGGGACAAGAGAGGATTTTAGGATAAGTGAATCTTTAGGAACAGGCAAATCTTTTGGGATAGGTAAGGATTTTGGGACAGGTGAGGATTTGGGGACAGGCAATGATGTCAGGACAGGTGAGCTCAGCACCTGCTAGGAGGAGAGGAAAATCCATTTGCAAAACTGCTTTTTTCCCCGCCAAAGTTCACCATTTGTTTCAGATCTGCCCGTTTGCAGCCCCTCTGCTGGAACATCTGTCCGTCTCTGCGTGAGACCACGTCGCTCCCAAACCCTGGGACAGAGGACACGCAGCTGCTTTTGCACTTCCTTGACATTTCCAGTTCATTTTTTGGCATTTACACACGGCTCCTTGTACACTTTGTAATGTTTTTTTTTATTATTACCTCGATGCCGCAGGAAATCTTGTACAAAGGCTGGCGCCGGTGCTGCCCTTTAGTCACACACATCTGAAATGATCTGGAGTTTATTTGACTGGTGATTAGGAGGCTTTCAAGGCTCTAACTGAGGGGGAAAATAAATGTATTTAAAACTTAACCTGAGCCAGAGTGACAGAGAGAGCGTTGGCATAAATCAGAGCTTTATTTTGAGGGAGGGACAGGGCTTAGCTCGCTGGAATTGCCACCCTGAGCCTGCCCCAAAGCAAATTATCCTCTTATTTTGGGTGTTAATTAAGGCTGAATGAGGTGATACACGAGGTTTGGATGCTGTTGGAATGCTGCTTCAGTTCCTTGGGGATCTGGGGCTCAGGGAAGAGCCGGTGGAGGGAGAATTCCCGTTTAAAGGCAGAGCAGTGCGTGAGTCCCGCAGTGAACAGCTCTGGTGTGATCTGCCACCAAAGCCCGCTCATTATTCTCCTCCTCCCTCGGAGCCGTCCTTGGGAAATGGCACCAAAAGAAACAGAATTTTAAAATCGGGGAACAAAAGCTCTCAGGAAAGGAAAAAAAAAAAAAAAAAGAAGAAGAAAAAAAAAAAAGAGGACAGGAGGAAAGTTGGAGGCATCAAAGTGGCGCAGAACCATTTCCAGTGATGTCTGTGTGAGGATACAGCCGTGTCCTGGCATTCCCGTTCGTTGGGCACTCCCGAGGTGTTTCCTGGCACTCCCGAGGTGTTTCCTGGCATTCCCGAGGTGTTTCCTGGCACTCCCGAGGAGTTTCCTGGCACTCCCGAGGTGTTTCCTGGCATTCCTGTTCATTGGGCATTCCCGAGGTGTTTCCTGGGCATTCCCGTTCATTGGGCATTCCCGAGGTGTTTCCTGGCATTCCCGAGGTGTTTCCTGGCACTCCCGAGGTGTTTCCTGGGCACTCCCGAGGTGTTTCCTGGCACTCCCGAGGTGTTTCCTGGGCATTCCCGAGGTGTTTCCTGGGCATTCCCGAGGTGTTTCCTGGGCACTCCCGAGGTGTTTCCTGGGCATTCCCGAGGTGTTTCCTGGCATTCCCGAGGTGTTTCCTGGGCATTCCCGCTGTCCCAGCACACCCAGCTCAGCGGGACGTGGCGCTGGAACAGGGACAAGGCTGGGCAGAGCTGGAGAGCTGTGAAATGTCCCTGTGAGAATCCCGGCTTGGAAAAACCCTCCAGGAGCATCCAGGCTGAGCCATCCCCACCCTGACCCCAGAGCGCTGAGTGCCACCTCCAGGAATTCCTTGGGCACCTCCAGGGATGGGCTCTCCAAACCTCCCTGGGCAGTTCCAAGGCCTGGCCACCCTTTCCATGCAGAAATTTTCCCTGATACCCAATTTGAACCTCTCCTGGTTCAACTGGAGGCCGTTCCCTGCTCCCAGAGCCCGACCCCCATGGCTGTCCCCTCCTGCCAGGAGTTGTAGGGACAACGTGGAGTAGAACAAGCTCCAGGATGAGCTCCTGAGCTTCCCTGGAAGAGCTCTGGGAAGAGCAACCAGGAGTTGCTGTGTGGCTTAAAAATCTGAGAATGAACCCCCCTGGCTGCCTCCTCCTGCCAGGAGTTGTAGGGACAACGTGGAGCTCCTGGAAGAGCAAAAGGGGAAAAAAGAGCCCCTGGAAGGACAATGTGGAGCTCCTGGGAGGGGAGAAGGAGCTCCTGGAAGGGGAGAAGGAACTCCTGGAAGACCAAAAGGGCAGAAGGAGCTCCTGGAAGGGCAGAAACTGCTGGAAGGGCAGAAGGAGCTCCTGGAAGGGCAGAAGGAGCTCCTGGAAGGACAGAAGGAGCTCCTGGAAGGGCAGAAGGAGCTCCTGGAAGGACAGGAACTCCGGGAAGGGCACAAGGAGCTCCTGGCTCTCCAGAGCTGCTGCTCCAGCCCCAGGTGCCTCCGGAAGTTCAGGGATTTGAGGAACAGCTCCAGCGCCGCCGCTCTCCCTTCTCGACCTCGTGCTTTCAGGACTTCACGCCGTTCCCGTGCTGCAGGATCTCCCTCACTCCTCTTTCCCTCGCCTCTCTCCATCTCCTGTCTGCTCCCCTGCTCCCCACCTCACTCTGCCCGCTGGGAGTTCCCTGCAGATCCCAAATCCCTTTTCCCTGGGGATGAGGCGGGGGTTTGGTGCTCATCCCTCCGCAGGCTGGGAAAAGACCAAGGCTGGAGCTCCCCTGGCCCAGCCCAGGGGTGTGGACGGTGCTGCAGAGCTCCGGGGTGAGGGCTCCAGAGGTTTGGTGTCCGTCCCCAGATGTGGCACAGCTGGTTCTGCCCCACCTCACCCCACAGAGTCGGCAGGGACCCCAAAAAGGGCTCAGGGTATTCCTTGGTGTGGGAATTTCCTGTTCCTGGGTGCACACAGAGCTGCTGTGGGGCTCGAAAATTTGGGGAATGGATTCCATTTGGGGAGGGGAGAGGGGCTGAGAGCAGCACAAGTCACTGGATTTAGTGGCTGGAGTGGAAAAAGAGCCGAGGGCGAGCGTGGCAGGACCACTGGGAGTGAAAAACCGTCGGCTTTTTCTTGGGAAATTGGGAGAACAGAGAGGATTTCATTTCCATTTCAATAAAGCGCTTTGATCTCAAGGTAATTTTTTTACTTACGAGCTTCTAGGAAGCACCAGCAGCTCAGGGAGCTCCACTGCAGCACGTCTCATTTAGAAAATATTTAAATTAAGTGCTTTCATGCTTTCAGCAGCCCTAAATTTGTTTTCTTTCCTCGTTTACTGTCCCTTGAATTCAACATGATTTCCTAATTAGCCCCGCTCACCCTCAGTCTGGGGGATTTTTCCTTCTTTCCTCGCTGATTCTTCTCTCAGCCCCAACCCAGCTGTGGAGCCCTGAATTTCCTTTCAGCTGCAGAATTTTGGAGGCGGTTATAAATAAACCCGGTTAAATTTGACAGGGACGTGAATCTTGACAGCCTCAACGGCTGAAAAATCTCCCTAAAATTGTAGAAATGCTTGTCCTGGGAGATGTGTGAGGCTGGACTGCAAAGAGGAATTAATTCCTCTCCTTGCTGCCTCACACCTGAGGAACTCGCTCAGAGCTGACTTAAAATAAATCAGGCAAGTCCGGGACAATGGGAGGAGAAGTGATACCAACTCCACAGAAATAATAAATAAAGCAGGGGATGCAGAGCAGGTGGTTTATTTGTTCACTAATGAAGGGATAAAAGAAGATTAAATTATTAAAGTAAATTCAATTATTATAAAATCACCGCCTCCGGATGCTGTGTTAGACCAGAGGGTGACAAATCAAAAGGGATTTAAGGAAAAACACAGTCACGGAAGAGTTTGGGTTGGAAAAGACTTCCCAAATCCAAGCTCGGAGCAATCCCCGCCTTGTCAAGCAGAGCATGGGGTTGTATTTTCATTTATATCCTTGTCAGGACACAATTTATAAATCTGGCTGTAGAAGAGGGGCACAAATTAAAAAGTTGTTTTTTTTAATATATATACACACACATATATAATATAAAATAATATAAATTATGTTTAGACATATAAATATTGAGGAAAAAATATATTTTAAGGGGATAGAGATAAATACAAATATTTTTTTAAATTAAGCAATATTTTAAAAAGGAATAGATATAAAATATAAAATAGATCTAATTAAAAATATAATCAAAGAGGGCTCTCTAGAAGTAGAGGGATGCAATAATGTCGGTTGCTATTTTTTTAGGAATACTCAACCATGGAACTTAGATTTTTAATTTTGGGGTGGGGTTTTTTTGGTTTTTTTTTTTTTTTTTCTGGTGATCCAAAAAGCCAAAAACACCTGGAGGGCCCCAGGCTCCTTTTTTTAAAGGGATACAAAGGGATCTAAACCAATAAGTGACTATTTTAAAGATATATAAACACAAAATACATGAATATTTAAGTAAAATATAAAAGAAGAAAGGGATGCAGGGTTGGGTTTTTTTTTTTTTAGGAACCTTCCCATTTGTAACTTAGAACTTTAATTTTAGGGCGGGTTTTGTGGTGGTGGGTTATTTTTTTTGTTGTTTGTTTAGGGGTGGTTTTTTGGGGTTTTTTTTGTGGTGTTTTGGTTTTGGTTTTGTTTTTTGGGTTTTTTTTTCTTTTTTTGGGTTTTTTTTGGTTTGGTTTGGTTTGGGTTTGGTTTTTGGTTTTTTGGGTTTTTTGGTTTTTTTTTTTTTTTTGGTGGTCTGGATTTCCCCCCTTCCAAAGTTCCGTGGGAATTCCCGGAGGGAGCCAGCGCCCTTGTGCATCCCTGAGGAATTCCGGGGGATGAAGCTTTCCCTTCCCAAGACATCGATGGCAGCTGCACCGAATTCTCTCTGCAAACACTGGGGGCTGATTGAGAAGGCGCAATTAGGGCTGCACGAACACTGCTCATTTTCAGGAATTAGAGGCGTTTAAATCCCGAGGGAAACAGCCCCGAGGAGCCGGAGCTGCTTGGAGATAAATCCTCGGCTCTTGCTGGGGCACAGGCGGCTCATTCTTCACGGGCCCTTTGCGGAGTTGTACAAACAGATGGAGAAAATACAATTAAATGCTGCTTCCCGTTCCTCTGGGAGCGTTCCTGGCTCTGGGATTTGGTGGGATGCTGCTGCACTTCTCCCTTTTCCCAGCCGGCGTTTGGCTTTGCAGCCCCTGTTGCTCATGGATCAGTTTGAGTTCTTGTTGGTGTTGGAAGCGCAGTAATCGAGATTTTTCTCTAAAAGCTGCTCCAAATGAGCTTCTGGGTTTGATGGACTGACACTGTCCTGGGAGGAGGAAAACCCAAACCAACCAAAGCCAAATAAACTAAAAACCATAAACCCAAATAAACTAAAATCCCACAGACCCAAATAAACTAAAAACCACAAACCCAAATAAACTAAAACCCATAAACCCAAATAAACTAAAATCCCACAGACCCAGATAACCTAAAACCCACAAACCCAAATAAACTAAATTCCCACAGACCGAAATAAACGAAGACCCACAAACTCAAACTAAAATCCCACAAAAGAAGCTGAAAACCCACAAAAACCAACCAGCCAAAAATCCACAGAAACAAAACAAATGAATGACTCGCAAACCAAACAAATTAAAACCCACAAACTCAAATAAACTAAAAAGACACAAATCAAGCTAAAAACCACGAACCCAAACCAACTAAAAACCGCAAACCAAACAAACTAAAAAGACACAAACCCAAACAAATTAAAATCCACAAAACCCAAACAAACTAAATCCCCACAAACCCAAAGAACGAAAACCCCAAACTAGAGAACGCACAAAGGCAAACAAAAACCCCACAAAAGCAACCAAACATTCCGCTGTGGATGTTGTGGATATGAAATATCCAAATTTCCGGGTGTTAATGAGGTGCTAAATGCAGAACGAGCTGGGGAGTTCTGATGGGGGATTGGGAATCCTGGAATGGTTTGGGTTGGAAGAGACCTCGAAACTCATCTCATTCCAACTCCCACCATCCCAGCCTGCTCCAGCCTGGCCTTGGACACTCCCAGGGATCCAGGGGCAGCCGCAGCATCCCTGGAATCCCATCCCAGCCTCTCCCCACCCTCCCAGGAAGGAATTTCATCCCCATGTCTGAGCAGAACCTTCCCTCCTTCAGCTCAGACAATTCTATCAGCTTTTGACATTTTTATTGGTTTTATTCCTCCTGAGTTTCAGGGGCTGTTGTGGGCTGGGGCAGGGTCAGGTGGAGCTGCCTGACGTGCTGAGGTGTTTGGAAAATGGGGAAATGATTCCTGAATATCCACATTGGATCTTCCCCATCCCTATTCCCGAGCGGAGAGCCGGGCTCCGTTCAGAAAATAAAGTTCACAGCTTGTGGTGATAAAGCTCGTGAAATCCTGGATTTTGGGGTGTGCCAGCACAGGGCCTTTAATTTACCTTTTTTTTTTTCTGCAAGGTATCAGTCCCTGGATTCCATGGAAAAGCAGGAGAGCAGAGCAGGATTGTCAATGCTATTGAGTGACAGGGTTGTTTTACACAGGGCAGTGTCTGCAAGAGGAGATGGATAATTAGATTTCAAGCGTAGCCCTGCATTGATTCCGTCCCCAATTAAGTGTTTTCCACCTCATGTGTAAAATCTGGTTTGCCTTGAACAGGTTTTTCATGGGGAATTTTTTTTCCGTGTCCCTGTTGCCAACCTGCAGCTCCTGGTCCATTTCCATGGGCCGCGGATTGGAAACGAGGGATTTGGCACGAGTGTTCCCTGCCAGTGACGCGTGTGGAGTGGTGGGTGGGAATTTGGAGGGAGAAATAGCCCCTGGTTGGTCAAAATCTCTCACCTGGGCTTTTTTATCCCAAATTAACCCGAATTCCTGCCAGTGCTGCGGGTCTGTGCCAGCACTGGGAGAAACTGCGGCCTGGCAGTGAATAAATTCCTTGGTTTGGGGTCAAAAAGAGCCCAAAACTCCTCCTTCAGCGTTCAGACGGGAGCTGCTGTTTTCTGGACAGCTTCCAGAGCGCAGAAAGCCACCCGAGGGATCCAAAGCTGGCTTTTAAATCCCATTTTGCTGTTTATTCCCAGTTCGCTCCGGAACAAAAAAGGGCCGAACAGAGCTGGAACTGTTCTCCTGCTCACAAGCACATTCCAGCCAGTGCCATTCCAGCCTCGGAAGGGGAGGGAACGGCAAACTGGCATGGCAGGGGTGACGCAGTTATTCCTGCCAGCCTTGGCAGGAGCTGTGCCAGTGCTGCTCCGTCGCGTCCAAGGAATTTTGGGATGCAAAACCCAGCAGAGGAGCCAGGTGTCTGCCCCGTGCAGTGTTGATGAGCTCGGGGCTGCAGCAGGTGCTCAGGCGCTCATAAAGCAAAAAAAAAAAAAAAAAAAAATCTTGATTAGAGGGTGAAGAAATAAATGGGAGTTTAGGCTGTGCCGGCTGCTGGATTTCCCTGGGAATTTGGGAGTCTCGTTCGTGAGCTGACGCTTCCTTAGGTGGGAAAAGGGGCGGAAAGCAGGAGTGGGGCTGTTCACTGAGCTTGGCTCTGCATCCAGGAGCTTTCCATGAGTTCCCGAGGTCAAATACCCGTGGGGTTGGTGCAGCTGAATGAGGGGAAACGCCTCAAAAGCTCCATTTCCATGGATTTTCCTGCCTGTGCCTCTCCTGTGGGCTGGGCTGAGCCAGCTGGAGCAAACCAGGTGATTCCAAAGGATCTTCTCGATGGGGTCACTTCATCCCAGAGCGTTCCTCAGGGCGGGAAGCTCAGCTGGAGCGCGTGGGTTTTGGGGAGCATCCAGCGGATTTCCTGCGGGGCCGGATGGACCCCCGGGTGGCCGAGCTCGTGGTGTTGGTCCTGGAGTGCTCAGTGGGATTTTTGAAGCTGTGACATCCTGGAATGCCTGGCCTGGGGGTGGAAGTGCTCAGGAATCACCGGGGGATCCCTGTCCTGGACCCCGGGGTTGGGTGTGGGCTGTGCTGCTCCCATTCCTCCGGAGTGCTCCCACTGTGATGCCTTGGGAGGGCTGAGCTGGAAGAGACTGGACAGAAAATAAAACAGAGATTTATTGAAAGGCCTTTAGGGTACACCTTGGGCAGGACAAGAGCCTGGCCAGGGCTAACCCAAGGTGGACCCAAAATGGGCACAAAATGGACACAAAACGTGTGGGAAATGGATTTGTAGAGGAGTTTTAAAGCCTGACAGAAGGCTCACACAGGGTCCACAGCCCTAGAGACAAGTTTCAAATGATGGCCTGGCAAAGAGACTGGATGCTTTGGAGAAATAGAACTGTGAAAGATGCATTGTAGTGGAACCCACAAAGGGTGTTTTTAGATGATTTGCTTTAAGGCATTTGCAGCATGGTGTGGCAAAAGCTGACAGGCCAAGAAACGCTTATAATGTGCTGGAATTAGGAAATTGTTTGGCTTCTTATTGTGAATTGTAACACCTGTGCTGTCTCACCCTTCACATGAGACTGAAAACAGAATAAAAGTTTGTAAAATTCTTCTCAGGAGCCCCATCTCTGTGTCAGAAAAAGGAATAATCCAACAAAAATGGACAAACGGTCATGAGGCCTCACACTTTTATAAGTTTTGTTCCATTTGCACATTGGGGTTTCATTGTCCAATTCCAGCTCCAGGTTCTGCAGTCCCATCCTTTGGGGCTGAACACTTGTCCCAGCTGTCCTTGGTGTGCAGCAGGAGCAGGATTTGTTTTGTGTCCCTGCTCTGTGCAGAGCTGAGTGACCCTGAGTGTGAGCTCAGAGCTGCACCTGGGCAGCGCAGAACCTGAAACGCAGCAAAGATAAAACCTGAGGCACCGATTGTTCCAACAAGGGCAGAGGGGAAAAACTCCCACTGAAATCCCTGTGGGTTTGGGATATCCCTCCTGCTTTTCCCCTCCCAATCCAGCCCAGTTCCAGGACCGGATGATTTTCCCTCCACCAAGATCCCGAACAACCCCAACTCCCCGGGCAAGGAAGAGTCAAACCTTCCCGTTCTTCTTCCCCTTTTAGCCACGCAAAAAAGATTTTTTTTTATTACTCCAATGAGCTCCCAGCCAGTCTGCCTTAATATCCCACTAATTGATTGGAAGGCCTGGAAGCAGCAGAGCTAATTAGCATTTGCTGACTCAGCCCCAGCAGATATTGACCCACGTTTGCTGCGGCCCCGAATGAAGCAGAGGGAATATTAAGTGTCTCCTGTTGGCGTGTGATTTGCATATGCAAATGAGCCCAGTCAGCGCTGGAGAGAGGCCGTGCTAATGCTCTGCAAAATGGGAGCCTCGATTAAAGCCAAGTGAACGTCAAGTGACGCTCGCTCCAGGGTGAGGGGGGAGAGGGACAAAGCGCTGCAGGAACCTCTGAGGGGGCTGTGGAGCTTGGGTTTGGCTCCGTTTGGTGCTTGGATTCGGTTCAATTTGGTTCTTGGGTTTGGCTCCGTTTGGTGCTTGGATTCGGTTCAATTTGGTTCTTGGGTTTGGCTCCGTTTGGTGCTTGGATTCGGTTCAATTTGGTTCTTGGGTTTGGCTCCGTTTGGTGCTTGGATTCGGTTCAATTTGGTTCTTGGGTTTGGCTCCGGTTGGTGCTTGGATTTGGTTCAATTTGGTTCTTGGGTTTGGCTCTGTTTGGTGCTTGGATTCGGTTCAATTTTGTTCTTGGGTTTGGCTCCGGTTGGTGCTTGGATTTGGTTCAATTTGGTTCTTGAGTTTGGCTCCGGTTGGTGCTTGGATTTGGTTCAGTTTGGTTCTTGGGTTTGGCTCCGTTTGGTGCTTGGATTCGGTTCAATTTGGTTCTTGGGTTTGGCTCCGGTTGGTGCTTGGATTCGGTTCAATTTGGTTCTTGGGTTTGGCTCAGTTTGGTGCTTGGATTTGGCCAGTTCTGGTGCTTTGGTTTGGTCCATTTTGGTGTTTTAATTTGGCCAGCTTTGGTGCTTGGATTTGGCCCATTTTGGTGTTTGGATTTGGCCAATTTTGGTCCTTTGATTTGGTCCATTTTGGTATTTTAATTTGGCCAGTTTTTGTGCTTCGATTTCGCCCATTTTGGTGCTTGGATTTGGTCCATTTTGGTGCTTGGATTTGGTCCATTTTGGTGCTTTACTTTGGCCCATCTTGGTGCTTTAATTTGGCCAATTTTGGTGGCATCTGGCAGCGGAGCCCTCAAATCACCGAATCATAAAATGTCCCAGGTTGGGAGGCGTTGAAATAAATAATTTCTGTTTTCTTCATGTAGGAAAAGCCAAATCTTTATTCACATCCCTTATTTTATCCAGTTTTCACAGACCTTATGTGCAGCCTTGGCTGGTAGTTTTCTCGCTTCTCCCTTTATTGGTCAGAAGGTGATTTGTGCGAACATTCTAAGGTTCAGGTTCTTTACATTTTTCCTTTGTGGGTCCTCACGGAACACATCTAAAGTTTGTGCAGGTGCAAACTAAATTTCCTCCCCGAGAATAAGTTGTTGTGCTAACGAACTTTTCATTCCCAAAATTGTTTTGTATGAGAGCCTGCAAGTTATCCGCTCTTAGCTAAAGCAGCAGGGCCTAATCCGTGTTTTATAATGGATTATTTATAACATATATATATATATATAAAATTTTCTATAACTACATATATATAAAACACATTTTGATAAAGATAAAGATAAAGATAAAGATAAAGATAAAGATAAAGATAAATACATATATATATATAACTTTTAACTTATATATATTACATCTACATATATATAAAACTTTATAACATCTCTTACCTGTCTGCAACAGGGAGGGACCCCAAAAATCATCCAAGTGCAGCTCCTGGACACCCCAAAAATCCCATTTTGTGCTTGACAGCATTGTCCAAACCCTCCTTGGACAACACTTGCCAAAGCTGGTCCAATAATTTCAGTGACAAAGTGAAAAACTCACCAAAATCAGGAAAATTTCGTGTAAACACCGTTCCCTCCCCAGTTTTGTGCAGAAAACTGCAACAGGTCCCAGTTTGTTCCTGAAAATCATCTTTTCCACATCCCCCTTTGTGCTGGGAGTGTTTAATCCCTAATGAATGCCTCCTAATTCTTAATATTTTTTTTTTCCTTTTACTGCAAGAACTTTAATTACTGAAGAGTGCTTAATTAGCAGATGTGGAGGGCTGATAGGAGCCATGCCCACTCGAAAGGGATAAAATTGAACCTCTCCTGAAAGGGAATTTGGAGTATCCCGAACCTTCCAACAGCAAATCTGGCCATCAGCTCTCAGAAAAAAAATGAGGATTTTTGGAAATATTTTTATTTTCTGGGCATTGAACGTCGTTGTTCATAATTATTCCAACTCCAGCTAGTCAAGAGGGATGGTTTCAGTTTGATTTGCCCATTTAATGTCCTGTATAAACTTCATTATGAGAGAGATAATTGAGTTTGGAAGAGCTGAGTGCGTGACCTTTCATTTATGCAAGAGACGGGGACTCAAATGTGTTATTGAAGGCATTAACGCCCTTTAAGTGGAAATTTTTTATTGGCTCAGCCATAAAATCCCTCCTGTTGGGTTTTAGTTTGGGCTTCCGGAAGATGTGAGGAGTGGAATTCCACCCTGATCATTCCCCAGGGCAGGATTTTGGGGACGTTTAATAGGGGTTAAGTGAAGATGGTGTCCTGTGGCTTTTCCATGAACCCAGCAATCCCCAACAACAATTCCCTCAGCCAAGGCCGCTGTGGAAGGTGAATTTTGGCTTCTCCGGCGCAAATTGTGCTGCCAGCCTGAGGTGTGACAGGCAGAGAGGGAAGAAACCTCCTCTGCCGTGGAAAAAAGGGAAAAAAACCCCAAGATATCCCCCCAAACGACCAGCAAAACCCAGGGGAAAGCTTTTCCTGAGGGTTTGAGCTTTTCCTCACTTGTCCAACAGCTCCGTCCGTCCCTGGACACACAAACTCACCTGGCTTTGTGTTCCTGGGGAAAAAGGAACGGAAGAAAAATGAATCCGCCTGCACAGGACCCCTGGGATATTCCCCAGTCCCACCCTGTGGTAAGAAAGAGTCTGGGATGTGGTTTGCGAATATATTTGGGCAAATATATAAATGTGTTTATAGTATTTACATTAAACAAACAAACAAACAAACAAACAAATAAATAAATAAATAAAGTGCATTAATGTGTATTACTATGATAATTTATATCAAATATACATCAATATATTAAATATACCAACAAAACAAACACATAGCTACATATATGAACGTATTAAATACGTATATTAAATTCATTCATATATGTAGCGCATATGATTATTTTATTGGTGTATAAACTGCAGATATTAATATAATAATGTATATTAAATATACACTGATATATTAAATAAATATACAAAATATTTTATATAATAATGACATTATAACAAGTTTATAAATAAAATATTTTATATAATAATATATAAACATATACACCATGTATATTAATGTATATTAATACAATAATGTATACTACATATACATTAATATATTAAACAAATATACCAATAGAACAAACATGTTAGCTACATATATGAATATATTAAATACATATATTAATAAAATGTAAATCCAGGTGTTTCTCCTCTGCTGGATCAGACTTCCACATCCAGCAATCCCTAAAAAAAAAAATCCCATGAAAAGCTGGGAGTGCATTTCTGTCCGAGGGGGAAAAAAAAAATGAGCTCATTCAATTCAAAATAGATCCTGGTGCCAAGAAAAAAGGGGTAGAAATTCACATTTCTGGCCTCGGTGGCTGGGAATGAGCAGTGCAGAATGGAGGGTGGGGAATTTGGCAGCTCCGGTGTTATTCCATAAACAGGCACGCCTGGATATTTTCAGCTTTGCACAAAAGCTGAGGGGAAAGAAAGAGTAAAAAAAAAAAAAAAAAAAAAAAAAAAAAAAAAAAAAAAAAAAAAAAAAAGAAAGGCAAAAAAAAAGAAAGAGTAAAAAATAGGCATGGGAAAATCAGATTCCAAGTAACCCATTCAGAGCACCCAAAACTGATCCTAGAGCAGGTTGTTTTGTTTTTCACCCCCCCTTTTTTTTTTTCCCTTTCCCCCCCCCGCTTTTTTATTTCTCCCTGATGGTTTTCAGGAAGAATTTGTCCTTAAATTACTTATTTATTACTCTGGAGCCTCTGAAATTGGGCTGGAATTCGTGTCTGCAGGGTCCATGCCTTCTCCTCTGGGCCCTGGTGGAGCTGGAACGCGGAAATCTGATCTCCTTGCTTGAGGAGTTCCGTGATCGTTTTGCCCTGGCCTTGTGGAGGAAGCAAAATTGCAGGAATATTTTCTTTCCTCTCGTTTCCCTCCCCATTTTTTCTTTGTTCTGGTGTTTTTTTCCCGTGGCTGGGTGTCCCACCTGTGCAAGTCCACATCCGTTTATCCCCTGGATTTGGAAACATCTCTGGTCCAGCTTCTTCCCAACCCCTCCATCCCTTCCAGAGCTGGTTTTGCTGCTGGAATTCTTTTTTCCCCGGTGCTGTGTCATTGAATTCTGTGGATTTTCCCCTCCTGCAGATTTAATCCCTTTAGTGCTGCTTTGCAGGGCTTGGCTGGAGCTCAGGGATGTCTGAGATGGGCATTGGAGCCATCCTGGATTTACCAGGACCTGGAGTTTGGCGTGGACTTCTCCTTTCATATCAAAAAAAAATTACATAAACCCTGCTCAGTGTGAGGGAAACAAACAGGATTTGAAGCCCAGGAGTCTCCGAAATCTTAATGGAACCGACAGAGAGGTGGTGCCAAAATTATCCAGAGAAATGGGAGCAGTTTGTTCCACAGGCTGTGTCAGAAATTGTTGGATTTGTGTTTTTGCAGAGTGCCCTGGACAGACACCCAGGTCCCAGAATGTCCTGGAATTCATATTCCAGCCATTTTGTTATATATTTATAAATATTCATAGATTTAATGCTATAAACTAAACCAGAGGAATCTTTTTTTCCCCCACTTAAAACACCTTGGAATAATGAATATTGTTTTTATCCCCCTCTCATCCTATAAAATTAAACCAGGAGCTCAGAATGGGAGGGAAAAAAAAAAAAAAAAATCTATTCCCTACAATAATCCCATTCATTGGGTTTTGGTGGGAATTCCCAACCAAGTCCCGGTGTTTTTAGCCCAGACCATCTTCTCCTGATGTTTCAATAACGGGATTTTGTGTCCTCGGGAGCTGGTGGCTGCTAAGGAAGGAATTCAGCAGGGGGGAGGAAAAAAAAAAGAAAAAAAAAGTCAAATTCCTTGTTCCACGTTTGTAATTCCGTGTGAGCGGATCCTCAGCGGGCCAGAGCAGCTGGAATTTGGATATTTTACAGGAAAATCCGTGTTCTGCTGCAAGGGCAGTGGAGCAGAGCACAACAAAGCCCCGGAGCAATTTGTGTGAGCAGCAATCGGAGCCCTGAAATTCCCCCTGGAAACTCCAGGGGCGGGTTGGAAGCGGAGAGGCTGGCAGCAGAGGAGGGACATCCCGATTTTATATATATATATATATTTTTTTTTTTTTTTTGGTGGAGAAATCAGATGGGAACGGAAAGTTTGGGGAGCTTGGAGAAGTGTCGGGTTGGTGTGTTGAGCCTGTCCAGGTTGTGCAGCCCCTGGCATCCTGATTTTTATGGAATTCTGGGCTCTGCAGCCCCTGAATTGCCAATTTCTGTGGAATTCTGGGCTCTGCAGCCCCTGGCACCCTGTTTTTTATGGAATTCTGGCCTCTGCAACCCCTGACACCCTGGTTTTTCTGGATTTCTGGGCTCTGTAGCTGCTGAATTGCCAATTTCTGTGGAATTCTGGAGTCTGCAGCCCCTGGCACCCTGATTTTTATGGAATTCTGGACTCTGCTGCCCCTGACACCCTGTTTTTTCTGGAATTCTGGGCTCTGCAGCTGCTGAATTGCCAATTTCTATGGAATTCTGGACTCTGCTGCCCCTGACACCCTGTTTTTTCTGGAATTCTGGGCTCTGCAGCCCCTGAATTTCCAATTTCTGTGGAATTCTGGAGTCTGCAGCCCCTGGCACCCTGATTTTTATGGAATTCTGCAAAACCCGATTTCGACACAAACCGGTTTCAATAAAACCTGATTTCAGCAAAACCTGATTCCAGCAAAACCTGATCTCAGACCTCCCAGCGCTCCCAGGAGCACGTGGGTGGATGTCTTTAAACACCACGGAAGCTTTTTTCCATTTTCCCTTCCCGTGGGTGACGGGAACAGCTCAGCACCTTCCCCGTGGTCCCGGCTGGGAGCAGCTCCTCATTCCCAAACATTTTCCAACACTCTGGAGCTTGTCTGGGACACAGCTCCAGGTGTCCAGAGGGACAAAAAGCTTCAGAGTTTTTGCAGTGGGGAGTTCATTAGATCCCTCCCTCCTTTGTGGGATGCCTGGAACTTTCATGGGGTAAATCAAACCCGTGGAAGGGTTTGGGCTGAAAATACCTGGTTTGGCTCCGTGTCACAGAACCGGGGAATGTCCTGAGCTGGGAGGGATGAAGGATGATCCAGTCCAGCTCCTGGGCCTGCACAGACACCCCCAAATCCCTGTGCATCCCTGGGAGTGGTGTCCCAACATTCCTGGAGCTCTGGCAGCCTTGGGAATGCTGGGCAGCAAAGCCTGATTCTAATAAAACCTGATTTCAGTCAAACCCGATTTCAGTCAAACCTGACTTCAGCACCCTCTGGGGGAAGAACCTTTCCCTAAATCCACCCTAAACCCCCCTGTCCTGGCTCCAGCCATTCCCTGGCTCCTGCCCCTGTCACAGGGAGCAGAGATTGGAGCTGCTCTCGTTTCTCTCCTCTCATTTCCCCTCTGCAGAGCTCCACAGAGCAGAGATTTTTACTCTTTCCACGTGAAACCCCACATCCCAGAGGGGCTGTGGAAAATCCTGCCTCTGCGGGGGTCAGAGTGGTTTGACCACGATTTGGTGGATTTTTAATATCAAATATTCAAGGCATGAACTCATGGGCTCTCTGGTGGGCAGGTGAAGGGGACTTGGTGGAACAAACAGATTTTTATTCCTTCTCCTTCGTCTCAGCAGCTGGAACATCTGCACCTGGAACATCTGTGGGTGCTCCTCCTGCTCTCCCAAAATTTAGCAGAGGGCAGGTTTGAGTTGCTTACAGAGTGATTAAAGTACCAGCTGAAATCAGGAGTGGATTGGGGAGAACCTGAATAGAACTGGGAATGGGAATTATTTTGAGCTGTGTCTGTTGGATTCTCAGTGAAATTTGCCTTTTTTCCCCCCTCTCCACGCTGGAACTGAACGTGGTATTTTTGTCTTTACATTTACACCCCTTTCAGATGGGTTTTTTTTCTCAGACCCAAGTCAAACCTTCAGCTCAGCGATGGGAAACTGAAGCAGTGTTTTTGCCCCAAAGTGGAAGAAAATTCAGTTGTGAGACCTTGAGGTATCTGGGGTTTTTTGGGGTTCAGTCCAGCCCCTTTCTCTTCCCACTTGCTCCGTGTCCTTTAAAGCAGATCCGGGTCCCGTTTCCATGACAATGTTTGTACAGGAGATGCCTTGCAGTATGGATATATAGATTTTTTTTTTTTTTTTCATTTGTTCCTGGTGTATTTAAGGTCTCCTTGAGTTTGGAACATCTCTTCCGCATTAGTGTTTGAGGATAGACACTCAGCTTTTTGGGTGAAGCTTCCCAGTGTCTTGCCCAGGGAGAGAGGAGGGGATGAGGTGGGTTTTGAGTAAAAGGGAGGGATGAGGTGGGTTTTGAGGAAAAGGGAGGGATGGGAGCGCTCCTTGTGTGCTTGGTGTCTCTCCAGCTCATGCCACCTGGATTTTTATGGAGTTTCTGGGCTCTGCAGCCCCTGACAGCCCAATTGTTACAGAATTCTGGGCCTGCAGCTCCTGACACCCCGATTTTTATGGCGTTTCTGCCACGGGTGAAGACTCCCTTAGCAGAAATTCCCTTAGAACTGACACTAAACACATTCCCAGCCTGGAGAAGCAGGGACTGCCTTCCCAAAAACCAGGGCTCAGGAGGGAGGCACAGCTTTTCTCTCCGTGGGAATTGCCTGCTGCTCTTGGGAAGGGCAATTTTTGTGGTTTCCCTGCATTCCTTTGGATTTTTGGGAAGGGTTTTGGGAGAGCGCTCCCAGCGCTCGGGTTTTCCACCCTGGAAAGGTTCCTGGTGGGGGCTGGACATTTCCCCCTCCCTCCCAAACCCCTGTGCCAGTGCAGAGGGCTCAGAAGGGGCTGCTGGTGATGGGAAGTGGCGGGCAGGAGGCAAATGTCCCTGCAGGGGGATTGGGAATCATCCGGAGCACCGTGCCGGCTGAGGGCGGCGTGAGTGTCACCGGCGTCCTCAGCAGTGCCAGCAGAGTCCCCTCTGCCTCCCCCGGGGCTCAGGGTGCTCCCTGCAGCTGAGGAGAATCACGGGGAGCTGACAGCAGCCCGGTGTGGCTGCTCCTGCCCTGGAACAGGAGCTGGGGATGTTCTGTTCCAGGGAGGATGTCCCTGGGAGCACCGGGGGTCATTCTCACCGCATCAGGGCGCCTCTGCGTGATGTGATGCCCTGGGGAGGCTGAGCTGGGGCAGAGAATCAGGTGATGTGATGCCTTGGGAAAGCTGACCTGGACTGGACAGGGCTGGAGAATAAAGCAGATATTTATTGAAAGCCGTTAGGATCCACCTTGGGCAGGACAAGAGCCTGGCCAGGGCTGCACCCAAGGTGGACACAAAATGGGCACAAAATGGTCACAAAAATGGACAAAAAATGGCTGCCAGGTAACAAACTCTCACACTTTTATAAGTTTTGGTCCATTTGCACATTGGGGTTTCATTGTCCAGTTCCAGCTCCAGGTTCTGCAGTCCCATCCTTGTTTGTGCTTTTGGGCTGAACACTTGTCCCAGTTGTCCTTGGCAGGGCTTGGGGTCACTGGGGTGCTCCATGTGTCACCTGGGTGTCCCCACAGCTCCGTTTTCCCTCTCCCAGCCCTCCCTCTCAGCTTGCAGAAGCCTTTGGAAGGGCAGGGGGGGATTTCACAGCACATTCCTGCTCTCCCTTCTTCCCAAGCGAGGAGACTGAGTCAGCTGAGCCCCACCGAGGTTAAACCGTGAGTGATGCACTTCCTCAGAGCTGGGGCCAGGAACCCCCGGAATTCCCAGCTTCCACTTGCTCCAGCTCCTCTCAGGCTCCATAGGGTCTGCCTCACACCCACAAATAAACAGGGGTAAACGTGTTTGCTTTCATTTTCCACCTGCCTTCGGAATTTATCCCTCCTCGTTTAGCCCCTCTCACAGTTTCTCTTTCCCTGTTCCTCCTTTGGGAAGGTTGGCTGCCCCAACCCACCAAATGCTCAGTATTTTCGTCAAAAATACTTCCCAGGACATCAACCTCATGGAAGAGGACGTGAAGCAGTGAGGGAGAGCTCAGATTTTGTGGGAAGCGCCCTTGGGAAGAGGGGGGGGGAAAAAACCATGAAATATTACACCAGCGATATCGAAACGTGACAGCAGTTCCCAGCAAAAGCCAAAGGAGGCCGAGCTGGCAGCGCAGCCACCTCACATCAACACCCAGCAACCAAAACCACCCCGGGGATGGTGCCACAAACAGCCCGCGGAGCTGCCACAGCAGTTTTGGTCACCACCTGCCTCCAGCTCTACAGACTCATTTTTAATTTGTGGTCATAACTGATGAAAACAAACAACAAAAAAAAAAAAACCCACCAAAACCTCCAGATGGTAATTTTATCCCCTTCACTGCAAACACAGCTCAAGTGATCCAATTATGTCATAAAAACGCGCTCAGGGCTCGGCGCACGCGGTGTTTGGGAAGGGCTCATCTCTTCTCGCCCCACGTGGGATCTCCCCAGCGCCTGAATCTGTTCAGGGACAAGAGCTGGTGCTGATTTCAGGAACCTTCCTCTGATTTCTGTGGCTCAGGTGGACAGATGCCCTCTAAAATTGGCACAACCCAGCCTTTGGCCGGCTGTTTGGGGGAAGAAACTTAAAAATGTGTATCCAAATACTGAACTGCAAAGGCAGAGTTGCCCCATCTCTGGGTCAGAAGAAGGAATAGTCTGACAGGCTGCAAAGCCCAGGAATGCTGTGCTGTGGTGCAGTGTTCCATTCCAGCAGATGTAGCTGGCTGCAGCCCCCGTTCCTGGGTGAGGAGGCAGCAGCCAGAGGAGATCAATGAGCAATGAACAATGCGGCCTCTAAAGCTGGAAGTGGCTTTTTCCCCCCCAGAACAAAGAGGAGCGAGGAGCAGAGCAGACCAACACTGGCACCCAGTGTCTGTGTGGGATCCCTTCAGCCCGAGCAGGGGCGTCCCAGACCTCTCCCCAACGCTGAGCTTTGGGGATGATGTGCGGGATGGGGTGGGAGCCCTGCTCTGCCCCGGCAGCTCAGCTCCCCGGGGCTGCTGCTCCTGGTCTGCTCTGTTCTGGTGCCTTGAGAGGCGGCCTGGAGCTGGGGCTGGACACAGTTAAAGAGTAAAATAGGGATTTATTAAAAAGCTCCTCAAAGGATGCACCTTGGGCAGGACAAGAGCCTGGCTGAGGCTACACCCAAGGTGGACCCAAAATGGACCCAAGTCAGGAGTTTCCACACTTTTATAAGTTTTGGTCCATTCCCACACTGGGGTTAATTGTCCAATTCCAGCTCCAGGTGATGCAGTCCCATCCTCACAGATTTCTCCCCTCAATTCGCTGCTGTTTGCACTTTTTTTGGCCTGAAGCTGCAACGGTGCCCTGGGTCTGGAACAGGATTGTTCTGACTGAAGTGAGGAGAACCCGCTCCTGTTCTGTGTGGAGTGCAGAGTTACACACTGCACGGTGCAGAACCTGGAAAATGTGAGACCTGGAGCCGCAGGCATCAGCTTGGATCCTGTCCTGCTCTGCTGCGCTGGTGCCCAGGAGCTGCTGCTGCTGCACCCTCTGAAAGCAGTGGGGAGGTGTCTTTGTTTTACTGACAAACCATGACTGAGGAAAAGTTCAGACACGGAGAGGCGAGAGAAGCAGTGGGAATTACCAAAAATTCCATAGGAATCCCGCTGATTGACGCAGGCTGTTACTCGCTCAATCAATTTAGCACTGCCAAACTGTGCTAAATCCCTGGATTTAGAGGGGGAAAAAAAACCAGGGAAAAAAACCCCAAAAGAAGAAGGGGGGTGCGCATTAGAATGGAGTCTGTATTGGGTGATTTGGGAAGTCTGCACCTCTCAAGTCCCTCAGCCAGAGGGGAAAGAGAGAGGGAAATGCGGCCGGGAAATTGGGATAAAAAGGAGGCTGCGTCCTCCGAAAATTGGAGAGCCCCATGGGAAGTGCCTCATGGCCTCTCCCTTTATTCCAGAGAAGTTCCAGGGCTCCTCTGTCTCCTTTTTGGACACAAACCTCGGGTGTTGGTGGATTAATTTTCCTGGCACAGTGGAATGGTTTAACCTGGGCTCAGGGAGGGAGAGAGGGAATGCAGAACCATCCTCCTCCCTGGGGAAGGGTTTTGGAGTCGTTCTGCAGCTGTTAAATGCCAGTTCAGTGGAGCCTTTAAACACGCACTTAAAGCCATTTCTGCTCAGCAAAACACTTCAGCACCTCCTTTAAATTAAGCCCTGCTGGAGTGTTGTGGCGCTGGGGAGCTGGAGCGTGTTGAGGGGGATAAACACATCCCTGGTGAGGATCCTGCTGCATCCCAGGGAGGGGTGGAGGGCTCTGGAGCCTGGGATCTGCCGGGGTGAGGCTGTTCTGAGGGGCACCAGGGGGTTCCTGCAGCCAGATTTCCCTATTCCCACATGGGAACGGTCTCAAACTGCCAGAGAGGAGGCTGAGATTGGAGAGTGGGGGGAAATTCCTCCTTGTGGGAGCTGGGATGGAATTCCCAGAGAAGCTGTGGCTGCCCCTGGATCCCTGGAAGTGCCCAAGGCCAGGCTGGATGGAGCTTGGAGCAGCCTGGAGCAGTGGGAGATGGTCTCATGGCAGGGGTGGGGTGGGATGAGCTTTCAGCCCCCTCCCAACCCAAACCATCCCATGATCCTGGGATTTGTAGCTTCATTCCAGCCGGGCTTCCTCTGCCGTGCTCAGCCAGTGCTGGCATTTATTTGGAAGTGTGGACGAGGCGTGGCAGAGAGCCCCAGCTGCTGAAGGATGCTCCCCGCATCCCGCACGCACGTGGGATTGTTTGTTCCGGCAAAAACGTTCCAGAAAGGGAAACCGAAAACTGCAACCGAGTTTCTGAAAAGAAAGTAAAAAAAAAAAAAAAAAATATCAGACCAAAAAGCCCCAGAACTGCTCCCACAGGCAAGATGGATGGTGAACCATTTTGATTTGATTGCAATTATCCCAGAGTAACTTTCTGGCTGGTTTTAAGCGAGCAGAGAAATATTGGAGGGGGGGGAAAAAGTAGTTTCCATTTAGTTTTATCTCTGGCTGTACTGGAAACAAATCATGGCATGGGAAAAAAAAAAAAAGGGATAAAATGAAAAGAAAACGATCCCATTTATTTCCTTTGCTGTAGCAGACTCTGGACAGTTCTTGTGAAGATTAAAACTCTTCTGAACTGAAACAGATTGCACTAAAACACTGCTGAAGGATCTCAGACAGTCCTGGAGTGTCCCTGGGGTTCCTGGGCTGGTGTGGCCGCAGAGTGAGAGTCTGGATCTCTCCTCTGCTCTCCATATCCTCCACGGGTGTCCACTTAATTTTTGAATTGTGATGGAAACCTTAAGGATATTCTCCTTTAAAAAAAATAAATAAATTTAAAAAAAATCTTTTTTCCCCTTGAATTTCTAGGATCCAGTGCAGGCTGATTCATTAAGACATCTCCCTGCCCTGACTTCTCCTGTTGATTCCCATGGATATCCTGACTTCCAACCTCCCACCCCCCCAAAAAAAAATGCAGAAAAGGCAGGAAAATGCAAAGAAGGGTTAAAAAAAAAATTAAAAAAATTAAAAAATTAGAGTGGGGATTAATTTGGAGCTGTGTGTGCAGAGCTGCCCGAGCCAAGTGCTTGAGGTCAATGATTTTGTTATTTCTGTGTGCTCCGCGCAGCGTCGTTCCACGGGATTTATAAATTATTACTGCTCTGCCTCGCCTTCCTTCCTCTTTTATTAGGGATGAAAATGAGTTGGGAATGCAGAGCTGTGATGTACGGCCTCACATCATCAGAGTTGAGCTCGTTGATAAGATTTCAAGGTTAGAACAATGATAGCGTGGAAATCTCCCTCGTAAACCAGCCCGGGTAATTCCAGCCATAAAAAAGCAGCTTTTAGCTATGTAAATAGGGTAATAGAGCAGAGCTGCACGCCCCAAACCTCGGGCTTGTTTCGTATTCCAGCAATGCCAGCAGAGAAAATGGAGCTGGAGATTAACTGGAAGAGGGAGCAGGGAAGGTTTCTCCTCAGGGGAGTGAGGATGGATTCGGGTTTTGTTTGAAAGTCCCTGGAATAGGTCAAGGAGCTGATGGTCAGCAAGGAGAGATGCAGTTCTTTATTTTTAATTTTTTTTTCCCCCTTTTTCTTTCCCCTCTGACAATGAGAGCTTTGGGAGAGGCTGATGTAATTCGGCTGAATGCGTTGTGATGGTGGGACTCTGGCCAAGGATGCGTTGAGTCACATCTAATGACTTAAAAACTCCTAATTAATTTCGAATGAACTGGAACAAGGAGGCACAGCTTGACGAGCACCAGGTTGTGAAAGCTCCTGATGTTGAAAACTCGCAGTGGAGCCGTCCTGGGATGAGGAAAGTTGGGAGCAGCCTGGTTAAAAGGAGCGGAAAGAAATGGATGCAGGAGCTCAAGGTGGATGGGAGGAGGAGGCTGGTGGAGATCTGGGAGCTCTGCAGCAGCTCACAGTTCAAAAGAGCAGGGAGAAGGGGAGGTAAAAAATGAAAACTGGGGTGTGCTGAGGCTGCTGGCACAGGTCAGCAGTTCTGGGGCTCTGCAGCAGCTCCAGGGAACGGGCGATGGAAACGCCTCAGATCTCCAGCTTCCACTTCAGTTCATTTTAGGTGACACCCCGTGAAATCTGGGAGTCAGATCTGCTCTGGTACTCACAGCTCTGACCCCAAGGAGGAAAAGGATGAAAGTGTGGATGAAGGAGGGTCCTGGATGGTGCTCCCAGGGTGAAATCTCAGGAGCACGGAAGGGACCTTAAAGCTCTTCGTGTTCCAGCCCCGGAGGGCAGGGACACCTCCAGCTAGAACGGAATTCGTGAGCTTCCAGAGGATGGGACTAAAGCGGCCCAAACTGAAAAGGGAAAAAGGAAAAAAGCAGAGGTGTGAAGCAGGAGGACATTCAGCTGGGCAGAGGTGGCTTTGTGCCCTCCAGGTTCCTTTTTGATGGCTGAGTGGCTCTGAGGGATGACTGGAAGCTGCAGGAAGTGGGACAGCTCCAGGTCCTGGTGGGTTTATCCCAGACTGTTTTCCATGTCCTGGTTTCTTGCTGAGAAGGTGCCACTTGTGCATCAGGTCACTGTCACCCTGAGTCACACATGTGCTTCTGCTCTGGTGATGCCTTGGGAGGGCTGAGCTGGAACAGAGACTGGACAGAGCTGGAGAACAAAGTAGATATTTATTGAAAGGGCTTTAGGGTACACCTTGGGCAGGACAAGAGCCTGACCAGGGCTGCACCCAAGGTGGGCCCAAAATGGACACAAAATGGACAAACAGTCACGAGGTCTCACACTTTTATAAGTTTTGGTCCATTTGCGCATTGGGGTTTCATTGTCCAATTCCAGCTCCAGGTTGTGCAGTCCCATCCTTTGGGCTGAACACTTGTCCCAGCTGTCCTTGGTGTGCAGCAGGAGCAGGATTTGTTTTGTGTCGCTGCTGTGTGCAGAGAGCTGAGTGACCCTGAGTGTGAGCTCAGAGCTGCACCTGGGCAGCGCAGAACCTGAAACGCAGCAAAGATCAAACCTGAGGCATCGCTGTTCTGCTGTGTCTGTGCTCACCTTTAACACCCCCAGAGTGGCTCCTGTGCTGGGTCACCTTGGCAGGGAGGTGTCCAGAGCCCAGCCAGCCCTGGGACAGTGACATTGGAGGTGCCACTGCACCAGGATAATCCCATTGCCTTTCCTCTGTCGTAAAATCAGATAAGGCTTTGGCAGCTGTTCAGAGCCAGACAAAGGAAATAAACTGCTCGGAACTCATCGTGGGAAGGAACAGACTCGGCTACAAAATGAGTAACAGGACCTTCCCTTCATCTCCACAAATCTGCTCCGTGGCTGCATTCATTTCCATACAATCACTGGGAAATACTCCCTTGATTGCTGGGAACAAAGCTTTCACGGGCAGGAGGGGGGGAAAAAAAATTCCCTGCTCCTAATCTGCGCTGGAATTGGTAAATGGGGAAGACAGAGCTTTAATAACATTATTCTGGGCGACATCTGAGGTAAATAATCCAGTTCCATTAATCCCTGCAGCAATCAGGGCTCTGGCTGGTGGAGGCAGCCAAGGATGAGCAATAATATAATATAATAACATCTCTGCTCAGGGGTGTTGGAGCAGAATCCCAAATCCATGGAAGCTGTGGCTGCAGCAGCTCAGGCAGTCACTCAGCAGGGATCCAAAGGCCTGGGGTCAATCAGGGGTTCCAAGGACATCCCCAGAGCCCTCTCCGTCTGCTGTGGGGTTCTCAGGGAGGACAGAGCTGGGGAAGGTTCTGGGGCACCAGAGGAGCAGCTGAGGAGGAAGAAAATGCTCAGGGAGAACCTTGGCCCTCCCCACGCTCCCTGCCAGGAGGTGCCAGACTCTTCTCCAGGTGAACAGGAAAGGAAATGGCCTCAGGGGCACGTTGGGGTCTGAATTCAGGAGGAGTTTCCTCGCTGGAATTGTTGGCCAGCCCTGGGAGAGGTTTGGGACTGCAGGCACCGAGCCTGGAAGCACTGAGCAAAGTGTGGATGTGGTGTTGAGGACGTGGCTCCGTGGTGGCCGTGCAGGGCGTGGGCTGAGGGTTGGAATTGGGACCTTGGGGACCTTTTCCAGCCCTAAGGGGGCCGGAATTCTGGAATCCAGGTGCTGTGTCCTTGGACTCTGCTCCTCCCCTCTCAGGGGAAGGGAGATTGCAGCGGGTCCTGTTTGGGGCTGACCACGTGGATCCCAGCCTGGTTTGGGTGGGAAGGGACCTAAAGCTGATCCCATCCCATGGGCAGGGACACCTCCACCATCCCAGGGTGCTCCAAATCCTTTCCAAACCAGCCTTGGGCACTTCAGGGATGGGAAACCAGAGATTCCCTGGGCACAGGTTCTGCACTTGGACAGCTCAGCCCAGCCCTGGTGTAACCCCAACCCCTCTGGAATCATTTTGCTCCCTCCATGAGCAGGAATTTGAAGGTCTCCTGCACTTGGGTGATTTAAAAACCCCAAGCCAAGTTCCCTGCAGCAACCCAGGGCAGGGGGGGGTTAACGCTGCTCTCCCCAAAGCTGCTGTGCCTCCTCTCCTGGAACAAGACCTGAAATGTGCAGGCAGCCCAGTGAAGCAGAATTTTAATCTGAGATCTGTTTTTCGAGTCTGATTCTAAGATCCCATGCAGGTCAGGGTTGTCTGATTCCTCACAGTTCATTAAGCAGAGAGCAGCTCGTGGTAGAGATTGACTTTTAAAAATGATGGATTTTTATTTATAGCCAAGTTCTCCTCATTAATTTTAAAGGATGGAAGCATAAAAGCAGGAATGGGTTCATTTAAAAAAAAAAAAATAAATGACATTGGTAATTTAATTGAATCGGGGGTTTGAGTATCATTACAGAAAATGAAATGTTAGTTCTGGGCTGCTTTTCCACCCGTTTGGATTTGACAGCAGCCCCTGCTCCCAGAACCTGCCTGGGCAGGAATATTCCCAGGTGGAATTTCCCAGCTCCAGGGGCTTCGTGGGAGGATGTAAGTAACAGGTTTGGGGGGAAGAAATGGTGTCAGGAGCAGGATCTGCTCCTGCAGCTGTGTACGGAGGGGCTGGGGGTGGCTGGAGCCCCAGGCTGGGCTTGGGGACACTCCGTGTGACCAGAGGGACACCATAAAAACCCCAGAACTGGGCTTGGGGACACTCTGTGTGACCAGAGTTCACAGGAACAGCTGAAAACCCCAAAGCTGGGCTTTGGGACACTCAGGTGTGAGCAGAGCTCATGGGCACAGCAGAAAACCCCAAAAACTGATGGAAGCAGCTCAGGAGCGGATCTGAACCTGCCACTAAAATAAATCCTGTCCCAGGTGATGTTTAATTGCAGAATTTCCAGACCTGGCTTCACCACAGACCCAGGTGGTCTCTCTGGGAGCAGGGAACTGCTCCTGTGTCCATTTGGGATTAACCCTTCATTCCCCTCCGGTCAGGGATACAGAGGAACGTCCCGCTCCCATCCCATGGCAGGGTTTGCCTCAGGGTTTCCCCTAAATTGGGGATTTATCTCCCATTTCCCCAGCTCCAGCTCTGGCTGGGTTTTATCCCTCTCCATGTGTACCAGGGCATCATTTTCCTTTTCATCTTCCCCCTTTCCTGGAGCAGGAATGGTGTGGCCAGCAGGAGCAGGGGGGTCATTCTGCCCCTGAGCTCGGCACTGGTCAGACCACACCTCGAGTGCTGTGTCCAGCTCTGTCCCCTCAGTTTAGGGTGGACATTGAGTGCAGTGTCCAGTTTAGGATGGACACTGGGTGCAGTGTCCAGTTTAGGATGGACACTGGGTGCAGTGTCCAGTTTAGGATGGACACTGGGTGCAGTGTCCAGTTTAGGATGGACATTGGGTGCTGTGTCCAGTTTAGGATGGACACTGGGTGCAGTGTCCAGTTTAGGATGGACATTGGGTGCAGTGTCCAGTTTAGGATGGACACTGAGTGCAGTGTCCAGTTTAGGATGGACATTGGGTGCAGTGTCCAGTTTAGGATGGACACTGAGTGCAGTGTCCAGTTTAGGATGGACATTGGGTGCAGTGTCCAGTTTAGGATGGACATTAGGTGCAGTGTCCAGTTTAGGATGGACATTGGGTGCAGTGTCCAGTTTAGGATGGACACTGAGACCCTTGAGCGTGTCCAGAGGAGGGAAGGAGGCTGGCGAGGAACACAAACCCTGTGAGGAACAGCTGAGGGAGCTGGGGTTGTGTAGCCTGGAGAAAAGGAGACTCAGGTTTTCCATGACAATTTTTCTGTTTCCAATGATGATTATTCCATTTCAATTGAGGATTTCCCCCAGCCCCGTGTTGTTTCCCTGTCCCTAACCAGGCCCTGCTTTCCTTGCAGCCCAAGTTGAATATTCTGGTTTCAATTATGATTATTCCATTTTCAATTATGATTATTCTGTTTCCAATGATGATTATTCCATTTTAACTGAGGATTTCCCTCAGCCCCATGTCATTTCCCTGTCCCTAACCAAGCCCTGCTTTCCTTGCAGCCCAAGTTGAATATTTTCAATGACAATCATTTTCAATGACGATCATTCTGTTTCCAATGACGATTATTTTCAGTGATGGTTATTCAATTTCCAGTGACGATTATTCTGTTTCCAATGACGATTATTCCATTTTTTCTGAGGATTTCCCTCAGCCCCATGTCATTTCCCTGTCCCTAACCAAGCCCTGCTTTCCTTGCAGCCCAAGTTGAATATTTTCAATGATGATCATTTTCAATGACAATTATACTGTTTTCAGTGACGATTATTTTCAGTGACGGTTATTGAGTTTCCAGTGACGATTATTCTGTTTCCAATGACGATTATTCCATTTTAACTGAGGATTTCCCCAGCCCCATGTCATTTCCCTGTCCCTAACCAAGCCCTGCTTTCCTTGCAGCCCAAGCTGAATATTTTCAATGATGATCATTTTCAATGACGATCATTCTGTTTCCAATGACGATTATTTTCAGTGACGGTTATTGAGTTTCCAGTGACGATTATTCTGTTTCCAATGACGATTATTCCATTTTACCTGAGGATTTCCCCAGCCCCATGTCATTTCCCTGTCCCTAACCAAGCCCTGCTTTCCTTGCAGCCCTGCCCAGCCACACGTGCGGGAACCCGGGGCGGCTGCAGAACGGGGTCCAGCAAGGAACCACCTTCAGCATCGGGGACAGGGTCAGGTACAGCTGCAACCCCGGCTTCTTCCTGGAGGGCCACGCCCTGCTCACCTGCCAGGCCAGCTCGGGACACGGAGCCTCCTGGGATTTCCCTCTCCCCGTCTGCAGAGGTAACGACTCGAAACGGGGTTTGTGGAGATGTTCGGGGTGGGGCGTGGCGCTTGGTTTAAAAGGGTTAAAAACCCAACCCTTAAGACCCAACCCTTGAAAATCAACCCTTAAAAACCAACCCTTGAAAGCCAACCTTTGAAAATGGACCCTTAAAAATCAACCCTTAAAAACCAACCCCTGAAAATTAACCCTTGAAAATTAAACCTTAAAAATTAATGCTTGAAAAACAACCCTTAAAAATCCAACCCTTAAAAACTGACCCTTGAAAAACCAACCTTAAAAATTAACCCTTGAAAATCAACCCTTAAAAATCAACCCTTAAAAACCAACCCTTGAAAGCCAACCTTTGAAAATGGACCCTTAAAAATCAACCCTTAAAAACCAACCCCTGAAAATTAACCCTTGAAAATTAAACCTTAAAAATTAATGCTTGAAAATCAACCCTTAAAAACCCAACCCTTAAAAACTGACCCTTGAAAACCAACCTTAAAAATTAACCCTTGAAAATCAACGCTTAAAAACCAACCCTTAGAAACCAACCCTTGAAACCCAACCCTTAAAAATTAACCCTTAAAAACCAACCCTTAGAAACCAACCCTTGAAACCCAACCCTTAAAAATTAACCCTTGAAAACCAATCCTTGAAAATCAACTCTTAAAAATTAACCCTTGAAAATTAACCCTTGAAAACCAACCCCTAGAACTCAGCCCTTAAAAACCAACCCTTAAAAACCAACCCTTGAAAACCAACCCTTAAAAACCGACCCTTGAAACCCAACCCTTGAAAATTAACCCTTGAAAACCAACCCTTTAAAATTAACCCTTCAAAATCAACCCTTAAAAACCAGCCCTAAAGGGGGAAAGGAAACGTGGCGCGGTTGGTGGTTTTTGGGGGTCGTGGTTGATCCCTCCCACTGGGTTCCTCAAGGCTGCCGGGGTTTGGGGGAATCCTGGGGAGGTTGTGAAGGGTTTGGAGTGTTGGGAATGTGGCGCAGCTGCTTTGGCTGCAGCTTCTTGGTCTGAAGTGGGGAAAACCCCAGTTTGACACGTGGCAGGACAAGGGGGGATGGCGTTTACCTGAAAGGGAGAAGGTTTGGGTTGGATATCAGGGGGAAATTCCTCCCTCTGAGGGTGCTGAGGGGCTGGGATTGATTTCCCAGAGAAGCTGTGGCTGTCCCTGGGTCCTGGAAGTGCCCAAGGTTGGGCTGGAGCAACCTGGAATGGTGAAAAGTGTCCCTGCCCATGGAATGAAACGAGATGATCCTTAAGCCCCTTCCCAACCCAACCCAACCGTGATCCCGTGATTATCCAGAAGATCAAGCACCTACCAAAGCCTGCGGTTTTTCCAGCTCAGACACTGCAAACGGGACTGGATTTTCTGCTTCCCAGTGCCAGATTCCCTCTCCTGTGGCACGCCCCAGGGCGATCGCGGGTTGGATCTGTGCAGGGCTGCGATGTCCCCTGGCTTGGGGAGGTAAAAGCTGCCCTTGGATTGAAAACAATTCCCAACTTCCCGCCAGCTTAGGAGCGGGGAAACTCCAAGTTCCTTTCTCAGTCCAGAGAGCGCCTCGCTAATTGCTCTCCCACGGGGTGGCTGGGGAGTCTGTAAATACACAAATGTCTGTGTTCCTCTGCCAGAAACGTTTGCTGCTGCTCCCGAGGTCCCTTCCCCTCGATTCCTTGTGTACTTCAGCAGAGCGTCTCCTATTGATTCTTTTGATTGACTCTGCCCCTGCGATCAATCCAAGCTGGGCCGCGTGAGCTGCAGTCTGAAGTGAGCAAATATTGTTTGCTCGGGATGTTTTTAATGCACGCGGAGGCGCGCTGTGCCTCTCAGTGGGTTGTTGGGTTTGGTTTTTGGGTTTTTTTTGGCATTTCCCTGCTGTTTTGGGAGGGTTTAGGGAGTGTGAGGAGGAGCTCAGGGTGACTTGAAAGAGGGCTGCTTATCCCTGGCTTTTTTTATCATCAATGACGATGCTTTTGCCTGCTGATCTTTCCAATTAGGATGGTCTTTGAGGCTTTGATAATACTTTCTTTGTAAAAAAGCTATTTTTTTTGAGTTTCAGTGGAGGTGAAAATGCTCCTGGAATCAAGGGATGAAGGAGCATTGATTCCAGCTCCTGGCCCTGCACTGACACCCCCAAAATCCCACCTGGAGAGCGCTGTCCAAACTCTCCTGGAGCTCTGGCAGCCTCGGGAATGTTCCCATTCCCTGGGGAGCCTGGGCAGTGCCCCAGCACCCTCTGGGGGAAGAACATTTCCCTAAATCCAACCTAATATTCCATCAGGAGGAGCTGCAGCCCCTCAATCTCCTCCTCTCCAGCCGCTCCTCCTGCCCCTTCACCGTTCATGGCCCTCCTCTGGAGGCTCTAAAAGGTGAAATTCCCTGAAATTCCACCTCCAGAACGGGCAAAGCAACACCTTGATAGGAGAAAAGGGAATTCCCTGCCTGGATGGAGCAGCTCCCTGTGGCAGCAGTTCCCAGAGTCTTCTTGCCCAGCTTCGTTCAGATTTGTGGAGGAAAACCCCGGGGAGGGAGGGATGAATCCTGACCCCAGCTGGTGCTGGAGCTGAGGCTTGGCATCACTTCCATTTCTGAGATCCCCTCTCCAGCTGGAGGAAAAGCCCGGTTTTGCTTTTCCGTCCCGAGCTGCCAGACTCGTGTTTGATTTCAAGGCTGCCCTTCCAGTCTGGAGTCCAGCGCCGGGGCTGGTGGCACCTGAGCTGCTCCAGGGAGGAGGAAAATCCAGGGAATGGCTCCAAGGCCAGCACAAAATGTGCTTTTCAGCTGCTCTGGTGGAGCTGAGCCTGCTCCTGGAGGCAGCCACATTTTTCTGATGGATTTGATCCCGATCCTTCAAGACTTCGCCGCAGAAGTTGCACTCGAAGAGTTTTTTTGGAAGGCAGGAAGGAGAAATATTCTCCTGGAACGTTTAAATCTTGGTTCCAGGACAGCAGCAAGCAGCAAAGCCAGGCTGCAGAGGGTGGGTTTGAAGCCCTGCTGCTCTTGCAGCAGCATCACTGGGCTCCCAGGAGCGTCCCAGTCGTGCCTAGCTGATAAACTGGGGACACGGATTTCTCTTGGAGCAGAGGGTGAAAGGATTTTCATCCCATCAAAAAGGTTTTCCCTTTCTTCTGCAGGGAAAAGAATGACTCCAAAGCTCTTGCCTGAAGGAGAGTAAATATATTTAATAAATTTAACTTTCCCCGAGAGCAAAAAGATCTTTGTGGCCTTTGTAGATTGTAACGAATTCTGTTAAAACTGGCTTATTGGTCATGGCCGTGGGGAAGTTTATTAAATGTATTTGTAGGTGTTATTTCATTTTCTAATGGAAGTTGGGGGTGGGAGCCTGATAAATTGGGAAGAGAAGTGCTCTCAGGGTGAGCAGGTTAAAACTGGGGAGCTTCCTTGGGCACAGACCTGTCCAGTGTCACTTTAAGGAAAACATTTGGGGACTCTGCCCTTCCCTCTCCTCTCCCCTTCCCTCCAGGATAACAGGGAGGTGTTGGAGGTTTCTCTGCCTGATCCAGGCTTTCCTTGTGCTTTTTCTTTCCTGCTTTTCCCCTGCTTTGTGACATTTTGTATTGGCAGCTTTGCCTCTGCTCTGGTCTTGGTGTGTTTAAAGAATCAAAGAGAAATTCCTGGTGGGAAAGAGGAGGAATCCAGGGGAGGATTTGCTGGGGCAGGAGGGTGTTGGAATGCCGGGCTCACCTTCATCATTCCTCCTCCACGGGAATTGGCTGCACTCCCTTTACCCAACTCAGGGTAATTCTTTGGAATCACAAAGTTTGGAATCACAAAGTTTGGAATCTCAAAGTTCTCTCGTAGAGGACGAGCGCAAACGCAGCGGGAAGGGGAAGGAGCAGGGAATTCCAGCGGGATCAGGATGGAGAAGCGTGGGCAGATTTTATAGCTCAGCTGCAGTTTGGGAAGCACAGCTGGGCCAGAATTCAGCGCAGATCCATCAGTTCAGGCTCCGTGTGCTGGGTTTGGTCCCTGCCGGCCTGGCACGAGGGCTGGAAATGCTGGGATCTCCCCAGGGATGCCACCTTGGCTGGTGAGGGGAGAACAGCACCTGGGCCAGGAGTCTGGCTGCGGAATTTGGGAATTTGCCTCCAGAACTGGAAGTCCTGACTGGCTGTGAAGCCTGGGCCAAGCTGAGGTTTATCCCGTCCCTAGAAAAATCCCATCCCCGTGTCAGAAATCCCTGGAACAGGGATCAGATCAGGGATCCCCGTGTCAGAAATCCCTGGAATGTGTGTTTTACACATTTCCTGCCCAATTCTCCTGCTCTGAGGAGTGAAATGAGGCCGAGTTCTGAGCCTAAACTTAGGCTGAGCCCCACAAGTCCAGCTGCATTGTTATCCTGGCAGTTGGAATGCTGGGGGCAGAATTCCCAGCGGGCTCAGGATGCTGCCTCCTGTTCCTGAACCTCCAGCAAAGCCAAGCCTTGGGAGCACCAGGAAACGATCCCAAAACATCCCAGTCTGTTGGGAAAACACCTCCATGCACGCAGGGAGAAGCCTTGGCCCAGACTCCGTGCTGAATTGAGGCAGAGCTGGCGGGTTTATGGTTCTGGTGGGCGGCGGAATAAAAACTCAGGGAAGCCAGAGGAAAAGTCGGGAACGTTTGCGGAGCTCCATTTTGGGCGTATCAAATCTGCATAATCTCATTAAAAGTGCTCTGTCTTACTGTAACTCCGGCAGCTGCTGAGGCGCTGCGTGCCCGGAATAATTGCAGGGCTGCTCCAGAAGATTTGGGAAGATCGTAGGATGTGTGGAAGCAATAACAGCCTCTACAAAGCGAGGGAGTGTGTGTGCATGGGAAGGGAATATATTCCCCATTAAATACCTTTCGCTGTGGGGAAAAAAAAAAATTGTCAAGGAATTTAAATTAAGAACTCCCCTCTTAATAATAAATATAATGATAATAAAAAAAGCCAAACCGCCGTGCTTTTGGCTGGATCCTCAGCTCCTGTGAGCTTGCATAAAAGCAGAGGAGTCCCTCGTTGAAGAATTCTAATTGAATGAAAATTCTTCAGCCTGCTCTCCATCCCCTCATGCTCCTTCCAGCCCAAGGGGCTGGGTTGGGGTTTTCCACGGATCTTTGGATGTCCCACTGTGTACCCTGTGCAAGATGCATCCAAGTTCCGGGGGTTTCTTTGTGCCTGAGTGAGGGATCTTCCAGCCTAAACTCATTTGTGATTTGAACACAAATCCTCGGTGTCTGGGATTAGCTCACTGACAGCACAGCAAACGGGATCATGGGATGGTTTGGACTGGGAGGGAATTTAAGGATCATCTCATCCCATGGGCAGGGACACCTTCCTCTGCCCCAGGCTGCTCCAAGGATTGTCCAGCCTGGCCTGGGACACTTCAGGGATGGAGCAGCCGCAGCTTCTCCGGGAGCAGCTCAGTGTGACAGGGAGCAGAGCACTGGCTCAGGATGCTGGTGTCCTTTTCCAGCCCTCATTTGGGCTGCTGGAACAGCCCAGGATTTCCCGTGCTGCCTTTTCAGCCGTGTTTTTTGCCCTGGCTGCGAGCTCTGTGGTTCCCAGCGTGTGCCACCCCTGGCTGGGCACAGAGCGCCAGCGTGGCCTGGGCTGGAAGGGACCCTACAGCTATTCCATGGGCAGGGACACCTTCCCAGGCTCTCCAAACCCTGTCCAGCCCGGCCTGGGACACTTCCAGGGCTGGAGGAAATCCAGGATCTGTGCTGGGAAGTGCCAGCTCAGTCCCAGCAGCGCCTGGTGCCGTTGCCGTCCATCAGGGGAGCGCGTCCCTGCAGATGGCCCTGAGGTGTTGGATATTAACGTTTCCAAATAACAGAAACGTTCTGTGATGGAACAGGAAACTGGGGCGAGGACAAGTGAGGAGACTGTGTGTGACAGGGAGATGTGCTGGGAACGGGCTCCTCGGGAGAGCCGGGAGCAGCTCTGGCACCGGGGCTGTTTAAACCCAACCCAAGAGTTTGGTGGGAAATGCGCCAGCACCTGCCAGGAGCGAGCCCCTGGATTTTGTATCCCTCCTTAGGAGCAGGCAGGGAACCCCTCCCTGACCAAACAGCGGGGTTTGGCTCCGGCTTTGGGCTGGATTTTGGGCAGCCCAGGGCTTCACCCCCGGCCTTGTGTTGCAGCCGACGACGCCTGCGGAGGGACGCTGCGGGGCCAGAGCGGGATCATCTCCAGCCCCCACTTCCCGCTGGAGTACGGCAACAATGCAGACTGCACCTGGACCATCCTGGCCGAGCCTGGGGACACCATCGCCCTGGTTTTCATGGATTTCCAGCTGGAGGATGGATACGATGTCCTGGAAGTTGCCGGCACGGAGGGATCCTCGCTCTGGTAGGTTCCCGCCGGTGTTAATTCCTTGGAGGATGCTCGTGGGCGGTGTGGGCAGAGCCAAGCTTCACAGCGTGGTCAGAGTGAGCAGACTGGGCCTGAAGGAGGGGGAAATTCCCAGTTATTCCCAGGAATTTCCCTCTGAAATGTGGGGTTTGCTCGGCAAACTCCGCGGTGAGCGTTGGCTGCCGTGAATCCCGTTGTCTGCGATGAGGGTCCGTGGTGTGGCCGGGCAGGAGAAGAAAGAATAAAAAAAAAAAAACCCAAACAAAATCACCCAGCCTCTGAGAACCCTTCAAACCCTGCCACAGCCACGCCTTGGTTTTGCTAAAAATCCTGATTATTGCTGAACCTCTTGCGAAGTTGATGAACTTTAGGAAAGGTTTCACCACTTGTCCCTGGGACAGGAGGCAGAATTCCAACCCCTCCCTCTCATCCCAGGGGCTGCCTGGAAAATGCGCTCAGAAATGCTGCTTTGATTTGGGATAAAGGCCAATATTTCCAATATTCAGGAGCTTCCCCAGCGGTCTGAAGGCGGGGGAAACAAGGAGCTGCGGAGGGAATTTGATGTGTTCCTGCTGTTGGTTTTATAGCAAAGGACGCAGTGATCAACTGCCCTCAGCAAAGGGTTAAAAATCCTGGCTGGCAGCTGTCACCCTGGTTTTTCTGAGTTTTTTAAAGCCTTTTGATTGTTCATAAAATGGAGTCAGACCTTTTAGCTACTGCACAATATTAGGAGCAGTTTTCACTTTTTCTCACAGATGTAACATAAACAAATCCTTTGTTTTTCATTCTCTGTCCTTTGTTTGCATGTTTCTAACCTGAAAACAATTGTAACTGACAGCTGGTCTGGCCATTCGGCTAAGGGGTGAAAACTCCAAAAGCCAATCCACAGCCAGACCCACAAATGTATAAAAAGTAAGAACTAAACAGGCAGAGGGCTCTCCGCCTGGTTCTCCGCCTCGGCTCAGCCTTGAGCTCGCTCGGAGGAACTCTCTGCCCTGCGAAATCTCTCGTCTCGTGTGATTGCTTTGCGTATCACGGTCACAGGCAGCAGTTGGATTTAAACCCAACATCCCTCTGGAAGTGAAGAACGAAGCGCTTGAAACGATCAGGTGTTGCCTGGGATTATCAGCGGCGAGTTAAATTGTGATTATTTGCGAGGATCCTGTTGCAAATCCCATTTATTTGAGTGATTGATCGTGGCTGGCAGTTCTGAGGGAACAGGATTGGAGCGTTTAGGGTTGTATTGATGGGAGGGAAGTTGCCATTTACCACATACCAATTGTTTACCGTTCCCAGGCCCCCTTGGAAAATTAGATGTTGCTGTTTGATGAAAAAAAAAAAAAAAAAAAAAGCCCAGGCTGGTTTTATTAGAATGCATTAATATTTTAGGGCAGTGTTGGTTCGTAGGCACTGAGCTGTGCTGGCTGGGAAGATGGATGGAGTTGGTTAAGAAACATTATTCAGCCTGGAGGTGTTGCCAGAGCAGAGCTGTGTCTTGTCACGTCAAAAATAAAACAAAGCCTGGCAGAGGGAACCTGCTGGGGAAAAAAAAAAAAAAAATATATATATATATATATATATAAAATAAAATCGAATAAAATAAAATAAAATAAGGTAAAAATAAGATAAAATAAGGTAAAAATAAAATAAAATAAAATAAAATAAAATAAAATAAAATAAAATAAAATAAAATTAATAAACTCCTCATAGATACAGCAGGGGAAAAAAAACTTTAAAAAATGCCAGCTGTGGGGAATGTAAGCCTGGCTTTGAGCTGAGCCTCTAGTGCACACGCAGTCCTTAAAACCGAGATTAAAGCCTGGTTTAAGCTCTGCAGGTGTCACTTTGGGGCTTGTTGGAGGGAAAAATGATGGGTTTGCATCCCTGCCGCCCCTCCAGGTGTGCATGTGCTGCATCCCTGACTCTGCCTTTCCTCCCAGCATTTCCTGGGATGAGCTCAGCCCTTTTTGGGATCCCCTGGCCCCACCAGCAGGAATTCCCCCCTGGCAGAAGCTGCTGCTGCTGCTTTTTGAGGTGCATCCCCAAATTCCACGCCCCTGAATTCCACACCCCTGAATTCTACGGTCCTTGAATTCCACATCCCTGAATTCCACATCCCTGAATTCCACACTCCTGAATTCCACATCCCCGAATTCCACATCCCCAAATTCCACATCCCTGAATTCCACATCCCCGAATTCCACACCCCTGAATTCCACATCCCTGAATTCCACACCCACATCCCTCAGCCCATTCCAGGGGATCTCATTCTGCATTCCTGACGGAAACTTCTGAAGTCCCACAAGAGGAATTGCAAAGAAGTCTTGTTTGGAATTTCATCTCGCCAGCGCTGGCCCGGTAATTAAATTCAGATGAGTCAGTTCTCAATAATTTTTGCCCGTAGGGGGAAAAAAAAAAACCTGGCGCTCCTATCTGGTCTTTAACCATGCTGATGTGATTCAGCAGGAAAAGAGAGCTCAAACCCCTTTTTCCCCCTTCTGCTTATGAAAAAACGAGTTTTAATTATTGGTAATAGGGCAGAGAGACTTGCAGCCTATTCTCTCCAAGCCTCTCACAGCTGAATATTTCAGATATTTCATTTTCCAAGCATTCTGAGGGGTTTTAGTCACGGCCGGAGCTGGGCACAAATAAACAAAATCCAATTTCATCGGGAGGATCATTCCTGTGTGTTTCCAAGCTTTGGAATGGCACCTAATGATGATATTTACGAGCCCATTAACTCGGCACTCCAAGTGACCTTGACTCGACCTGCTCTGAGAAAAACCTGCATTATCATTCACCCTCCCGGCTTTAAAAATGGAATTCTGGGGGGGAGTTTTTTGCTTTTTTTAATTTTTTTTTTTTTTTTTTTTTTTAATAAGTCAGCTTGCTTTAAGTGCCTTCACATCGATGCCACAACCTGAGGGGTCCTGAGCTGGGTTTCCTTTGCTCCCCAACCTGTTGGATGTGAATCCTGCAGGAAGGATTCCGAGGGAAGGGGCTGTGCCAGGCAGAGCAGTGTGAGACAGGTCCGTAAAATTCACACATTTACAGCTCTTTTCAGCCGCTCTCTCCTTGAGACCTTGAGCCTTGGCAGGTGAGAAATAAAATCCCGCTGGGCTGGGAGCAGGAGGGAGAAGGAGCAGGGTGGGGTCGGGATGGGCAAAGCGGGGTCTGGGAAGCAGGGCAGGAGCTGCCCCTGTTCTCCTTCAGGTGTGATCCTGCCCCGTCCCCAGCGTGTGGAATGTACCCTTGGTTTCCAGACTTCGGGGTTCTCTTCCCTTCACTTTGTCCCTGACAGGTCTCAGTGCAGGATGAGTGCAACTCCTTCCTCTAAATCCGTGGAAAAGAGGAAAATCCCCCAGAGTGGCTTGAGTCCTTCCAGGGCCTGATGGTGTGCTTTGTGCCAGACAGCTGGAGCTGGGAATTCCCGGTGCTGAGGCTGTTGGGGATTGCTGCTGATTGTCCCTGGTCCGTGGCATCTGCTCAGAGCCTCACACCCCAAAAACCTGTCAGACTGAGCACCCAGAGCACCCCAAAATGCGTCTCTGACAGAGACTGGCTGGGGTGTTCTGGAGATGTTCCTGATTGGAAAATTTAGGTGTGAAATTTTACTTTCAGGGATGGAGATGGTGGCTTTGATAACGAGGTTTTCCAGATCTTTTACACCCATGTTGTGTTTGCGTGGGTGGGAGGGACTTGGATTTTCGTTGGGAATTGTGCTGCTGTTGCTGCTTTATCCCGGTGTCGTGGGCTTTAGAGCACAGAACGCTCCGAGCCTTTTTGGGTTTATTTTTAGGAAGGTTGCATCAGCTGTCACATTGCCCCGAGTGCCTCCCACTCCTTGAGCCTTCCCTTGTCATTCCCCCCGGGAACCGGTTTCTGCTCCTGGATTTTCTCTCGGTAATCCCAAGGGGATGTGGTGGGAGAAGCAGGGCTGCAAGTGAGGAGCGGCCAGATCCAGGGAGTTTATTCCTGTCTGAGCTCAGTTCCTCCCCCTCAGTGCCTCCTCTTCATTTTGCCTCTCCAGCCTGGGCGCTGCATTTTCCTCCCTTGCACAAAATCTTTTCCCCTCTGCTTTTCTTTTTTTTTCCCCCCCCTGCTTCATTTGTGTAGAATTCCTTTCGGCCTCTCCCCGTGGTTTCCTGGAAAAGGAACCTGCCCCAACACGTGCAGGTGAATTATTGCACGGCTGTGCCAGATGTGAAGGTGGCACAGGCACCTCGGTGTGCTCCAGATGTTGGGTGAAAACAGAAACTCCCGTGCACCAAGTGAGCCTGGGACAACCAAAAACCTTGGAATTCCAAGTTCCTCTGGTTGATTTTATGGGTTTTTTTCTGGAGCTGAGCCCAGGGGATCCCTTGGGGCCATCAGCCCTCTATGGAGTGAAGTTCTCTTCTTTCTTGAGACCCTTTGGAGCTATCAGCCCTTTCTGGAACAGCATTTTTGAGGTTCTCATTTGCTGAGATTCCTTGGATCCATCAGCCCTTTTTGGAGCAGCATTCCTGAAATTCTCTCTCATTTCCATGATCCTGAGACTCCTTGGAGCCATCAGCCCTTTCTGGAGGAACATTCCTGAAATTCTCTCTCATTTCCATGTTCCTGAGACTCCTTGGAGCCATCAGCCCTTTCTGGAGCAGCATTCCTGAAATTCTCTCTCATTTCCATGTTCCTGAGACTCCTTGGAGCCATCAGCCCTTTCTGGAGCACCATTCCTGAAATCCCCTCGTTTCCACGCTCTCCGATTTCGCTGTTCCTGCAGAGAGCCGAGTTGAGGGAACATTTTTGAAGGAGCCATCGTCATTCCAGCAGCTCCTCTCAAGCTCCTTTTCCCATCACGACGTGCAGCTCCCTCCCCACCACCCGAGCCCATCTCCTGAGTGTCTCCCAAAATTCATGAAAGCTCCGGGATTCCTCCGGCCAGCCCCTCTCTCCCCGCGCTCCCGGTGCTCTCAGAGCTGCGGGCTCCGGAGGTCACAGCTTCGTGGTGGGTGGTGGTGAAGCTCCTCAGCGTGGGCTCCTGATGAACCAGCCCCTTCCCTTTACATCAAAGCAGCTTCTGATCCTGCCGTGCTTTCAGCTCCCCGTTTTCATCTCGGAGCTGCCTCTGAAGTCCGTGAAGGGCTCTGGCTCCAGAGCCGGGATTTGGTGTGTTGGGATGTGTTCCCTGTGCTGCCCCTGCTGCTCCCCGTGCAGCTTTTCTGGGATAACCCTTGAGAGGAATGACAGGATTTGTCTCTACAAACGAGCCCTGGGTCTGCTGGTGGATAAAACCAGCGCTGAGAGACGAGAGAAACAACGGGAAGGATTCCACTGATTGATGGATGGAAAAGAAGAAATTTGCCTTTACTAACAAACTGTAGGTTTGTTTATAAATGAAATTGAATATTGAAAGATGAAAGCAACAATGGGGAAGAACCCATAAATCCCATAAAAATTAAAAATTAAGGGGGTTATACATTAAAAGGGGAATCTGAGGCATTTCGGGAAGTCTGTGCCTCTCAAGTCCCTCAGCCAATGGGAAAAGAGAGAGGGAAATGCGGCCGGGAAATTGGGATAAAAAGGAGGCTGCATCCTCCAAAAAACTGAGAGACCCCAGGGGAAATGCCCCATGGCCTCTCCCTTTATTGGAATCAAGTAAAAGGACTCCTCTGTCACCTTTTTGGACACAAACCCCTGGTGTTTGTGGATTAATTTTCCTGACACCCTGCAGGATCCTGCAGACTTTCCCTGGCACTTTCCAGCTAGCGTAAGCGACTGAGGCGTAGCTGGAGCTCGGTGTCACCTTGGGCAGTGTTTCTGGAGGATGCTTTGCTACATCAGGCAGTCTCCTCTTTCCTTCTCGCTCTGAAAATTCTGCAGGAACTTTTTTTCTAGAAGGATTCCCTCAGAGCAAGCACAGCCTAAAAGGTGGGTTCCCGGCCTTTAGGAATTCACACTCCTGACAAACGGCAAAGATTTAGAAATTGGAGCTCAAACACCTGTGAAGCACAGGGACATCTGATGGTGCCATTTTTTCAAAAAAACACTTTTTTAAACATTCTTTAAGGCCGATGAATCGTTCCATCCGAGGATGGCCCCTCTCTGTCCCCCCAGCAGCTGCTGTTCCTCGCAGGGATTCTGAAAAGCAGATTGCTTCCCAATGATTCTCATCTCACACTTGCCACTCTCTGGCAGAATTTTTTTCCAGGCTGTAATTGCTTTTATTTGCGAGTTGACAAGAATTATCCTGCCCTGGGCGAGCACGAGGCTGGAGCTGGGAAGGTTTTTGTGTGTTCTTGAAAGAACTTCTTTCATCACCACTTAAAACCCAGGAAAATGGGAAAAGTTTCCTTTCCCTGTGCAATGATTGGAGCTTCATTATTGCAGGAACTCCTGGGTGCTTTATCTGGAATATTCAGATGTTTTTCTTCCATAGGAAGTGTTTTCCATAGGGCTGGGAGACGTGGATGAAGTGGCTTTTGAAATCCCTATTTAAATGTCAGCTACATCTTCTTTGGGATCTGCAGAATCGACTTCCTTATTTAATTCCATCGCTTTATGTGCTTTTAATTGGAAACGAATCCCACAAAGGCTTCAAAGCCCTAAAACTTTGCTTCAGTGGGAAATGGTCTTCCTGCAAAAAAAAAATCCCCTTTTCCCTTGGAAGGTGCATTCCCTGCGGAGAACATTCTGGAGAAGTTGGAACCAGAGCAATTCCAGTTCCTGGGAGACCCGGTGGGGAACTTCCAGCCTTTGGATTTCCTGCCCTCCAGGCCTTATTTGAACGTGGATTTCCTCTCTGAAAAGCAGGAATTTGTAGGTCAGGGAGCCCTGGATTCCTGGAGGCAGAGCCGATGCCTTCCCAAGGGAATTCCAACCATCCCTGAGCATCCTCGCTGCTGTTGGGAAGTTCGAGGATTGGGAATGCTTTGGACAGAGAGGTTCGTGCTCCCACACTGTCCCAGAGCTCCTGGCACTGCAGAAATAACCGGGAATGCTGGAAGGAAGGCTCAGATGGGATTTGGAGGAGCTCCATAATTTGTCTGTATTCCTGGAGGGAAGGGAAGGTTTCGGCTCTTCCCGAGGCCGTGGAGCAGCAGAATCCGCTCTTCCCTGCTCCTGGCTGCCATTCCTTCTCCTGGGAAGCATCTGCTTCCCAAATCCTGCCCGGGGACGTGGCAGGGAGGGAGAAGCTGCTGTGCCATCGGCCCCATGAGCTCCCCCCTTCCATCCCATCCGACGGGATCGGATCCCGTTCCCTCTCTCCCCCCAGTCTCACTTTCCCATGCATTAACGTGATGCATTCCATTTGCTGCACGGTGGAAAGCTTTTAGTGAATAATCAGGCCGGTAAGGGGAGGCTTTTAGGCCGAAAACGACCCTGACAATGGTTTAATTGCCCCTTTTTTATCCCAATTTGTCCTTTCTTTGTTGTTTAGTCACCTCAAGGGCAAAGATCCCCATGGAAATGTCAGTGCTGCGTGCTCCTGAATCCCAGGGAATGAGGGGCAGGGCCGCCTGTGACAGTGGAGGGAGAAAAAAAAGAAGAAAATATCCCTGAAGGTCATTAATTCTTAATTTCTTTTTGTGTTTGTCCTGCAAACACACGTCGGAAGAGTTGAAGAAAAAGAAAAAAGAGGTTTTTGCGAGAAGCCTCAATAGCTGTGATCTAAAAAGAGGGGGTTTTTTTTGGGACTGAGACTGAGTCTGACACGCCTGGCTGGAAGCTGAGAAAAATATTGGAGCCTCCTTCAGGATGCGACCCAAAATATAGACTGCAAAGCAGTGAGTAATACCCAGATTTGGCAGGGGAAGGAGGCTTTAAGTAAGCGCGGGTGATGTTCCGGGTTGTAAAAAGTCGGATACTTGGGATTCTCTTTAAAACGCTGTCACGGCCGAGCACCGATTCCTCCCGGCGAAAGCAAAGTGTGATAAACATTAACTATTTTTTTGTTCACTGGAGATCAAATAACTCAAGATAACAGGAAGTTACTATGTCACTGTCTAAGCTTATAGGCAAACAGACCCTTGCCCATTCCTTCTCTACTTGCTTAATCAGCTTTAAGTTTCAGGAATTCCAGCTTACAACTACAGCCTTCATCTCTGCGACCACCGAGGGACAGAAAGAGACCCTCCCAGCAACACATCACACATACATCATCGGAGGAAAGAAGCAAGATAAAAGCAAGACTGAAAAATCTACCAATTCACGGCAGTTGGTGGAGCGAGACTCCCCTGCCGTCCAGCGCTGTATTTGCCTTTGCTTTGCCTGCTGTAATGTAATAAATTCCTATTGGAACTTTTCTTCGTGTTCATAGTCTATTACAAAAGGATTTGGACAAACGCTGGCGGGAAGGATCAGTGCCTTCACTCCGAGGCGTTCCAGGAGCTGTCTTTGTGCGGTTTTCCATGTTCAGACGCCGATTCCTGTCACTCCGGGGCCGCTGTGCCGTGCGGGGAGGTCTCGCTTAGCGCGGGGATGCAGGGAGCTGGTTCGGTGTCGGGATCTGTCTGCCGGCGCTGATAACGCTCGTGTTCTGCGCCCTCCCTTCTCTGCCGCTTCAAAGGGAGCAGCGCTGACACCTCGGCAGCTTTCAAAGCCCTCTCCCTGCCGGGCTTTCTGCGGGCCCCACTCGGGGATGTTTTTCTGCTGTTTACAAGTTGTTTCAAGGATGGGATCGCTTTGTTTTCGGATGTCGGCCGCCTCACAAAATCTGGTTTAAATGCTCTTTGCCTGCTGGGTTTGCTGCGTGTGAAAAGTGCATATTATATGGCTCTACGCAAGATATTTACTATATGTGTTATGTTGTGCTAATTGTTAATGTGGTATTAATGTTTTGATAGTATGGTAAATGTAGTTTTGTAGTTAAAATGTAGTTTTTATGTACCAACCACAGGGAAATGTAAATCTTTCAAAGAAGAAAGAATTTACTACTTTCTTATCAGAAGAGACCAACTCCTCCTGCTTCTCTTAGCCTGGTAAACACCATGGAGATTAAAGGAAAAAAGTGATACTAACCAGAGACAATTCTTGGTTAGAATGGAATTTATGTATTATGTATGAATTATATGACTATTCAACAGGCTATTGCTTTTAAGAGATAATTCTTTGTTAACAGGGGTCCTTCTTCAGAGCTTGTGGCTCGGGAGATGCACCCAGACATCTGTAACTTTGTTTTTATTGTCTTGTATTGTCCTAACTCTAAAACTGTTCAATTTTTTTACTCTAATTCTATTTTTATAACCATCTTATTTACTATTAAACTTTTAAAATTTTAAAACAAGTGATTGGCGTTTATCACATGCGGGTGCTCCCCGGATCCCGGCGCGTTCCTCTTCCCTGGGCTGGCTTTCCATCCCTCCCCGGAGCTGGGAATCGCCACTGATGGATCCATTCTGTGCTGAATTCATCCCTCTGCCCTTAAAACGGGGTTTTTTGGGGGATGTGTGGGCCTCAGGAGGAAAATGTCAGCGTTTCAAACACTGGTGTGCGTCCGTGCAGCTCCTCCTGAGAGGGCAGAGGGAACAAAGTGTGGCCACAGCGTGGAAAAACTCCAGGAATCTGGAACTGGAATTGTGTTTTCAGAGCTGGCATTTGTTACTCTTGATGTGTTTTCAGAGCTGGGCTGTTGTATCTCTCACTCCTGGTGTGTTTTCACAGTACTCCGCTGCGTTCGTTCATCTTGACATCTCCATGAATATCTGGGATCTCTGTGTCCTGGCACATCGGGAGTACAACCCCACATCTACCTATTGATAATTTAGCCAAACTTCTCCATTTTCCAGCTCCAGTCCAGGCCTGGGGGCCTCTTGTCCTGCAGTCCCAACCTTGCAGTGAACGTGGCAAAAATTGCCCCCTGTTGCTGTTGTTTGCTTTGCAGCTGCTGCTTTAAAAAACGAAAGATGCCCTGGCAGGGATCAGTGGGATGAGGAGGGAAGTGCACAGTCTGTTTTCCATTCTGGATCCCTGGGAGCTGCTGGATTCCTGAAGGGAGAGGGAATTGCCTCAACAGCAGTTTGGGATCGGGATTGGGATCGGGATTGGGACTGCAGCCTCACCTGAGCAGGGTCAGCTCTGAGGGGTGAAACCCCAGATGAGCGTCCTCGGGACAGGGGAAGATTTTCCTTTCCAGGCCTTGGTGTTTCCTTAAGGAATTGGAGCTGGCCCTGGGGATGGGCTGTCAGGCAGGAACAGGAGGGATTTCTGTGATAATCATGAATTCCTCAAGCTTCCAAACCCAGTGTTTCCCTGCCCTGGGAGCTGCCACCGCTGCTGGCTCTTGGCACGGGGACATTTTTGTGTCCCAGACTGAAACCTGGTCCCGTGGGTTGTTACAGGCAGGCACTTCAGAGAGCGTCTGAGCTCGGATCAGGCTGCCCAAAGCCCAGATGGAGGCAGATCCTGGCGCTGGATCCAGGGAATTGCTGAGGTTTTGCTCCTTGGCACAGTTCTGCTCTGTCCTGGCAGGTCGGGATCTCTCCAGCTCCTGCTGTGACACTTCTGGCTGTTTCACAGCAGGGCTGGGTTGGTTTTTGCCTCTCAGGGACCTTTCTGGTGGCTGGGTTCGGAGTGAGGATCAGAAAGACGCCCAGGGCGTCAGTAAATATTGGAGGACTGGGAATAAACAAAATGCTGTTGACAATTCATGTCCATGGATTGCTTTACTGGCTGGAATTCCCACAGAATCGTGGAGGGGTTTGGGATGTAAAGGACCTTAAATCCCATCCCATTCCACCCCTGCCGTGGCAGGGACACCTTCCACTGTCCCAGGCTGCTCCAAGGGTTGTTCCAGGGCTGGAACATCCACAGCTTCTCTGGAAAATCCAATAAACTGTCACAGAACCTGAAAACTCGCCCAGCCCTTTCTACACTTTTAAAACAATCCCATTCCTTTGAAAATTCCCAGTTGGGGCACAGGGGGAATACCCATCCCTTCCTGCTCTCCTTCATCCCCTTTGCCTTTCTCCCACTCTTTTCTAAATTAATTTTATAATCGTCCTTTAAATGATGGAGCAGCTCAAATTAGCTCTTTTAGCCAGAATTACCTGCCTTAAAAAAGAAAAGGCATAAAGGTAATGAATAGCTTCAGTTATTATAATGTGGCTTAGCTTGTGCTTTTCTCTTCGAAAAACCTGGTTTTGATAAGTCAGCTGTTCTTAAAAGCGGGGGGGGGGGGGGGGGGGGGGGGGGGGGGGAAATAACAGCAGTGCTTGAGGGTAGAAGTTGGCACGAAGGAATTTGGAAATCGAGTTGTTCCCTTTGTAATGGCAGAGAATAAATTCCCCAAATTGATCCTGGAGCAGTGCCCTGTGCTCCAAACAGCCCGGTGGGAAGGGGAGCGTTCAGAGAGGATCTGGGGGTTTTGGTTTTGTTTTTATTTTTTTTCTACCCAGTCACAGGTGCTTCATGTGAGTTTTAAAAACCAAAGGATATTTGTTCAAAGCCACACTGGAATTTCCAGAGCCTGCCGGTGAATCAAAGGAGAGGGGAATCTTGAAAGAGGCTTCAAAGCTGCTCTGAGATGGGTGAGGGGGAGGCTGGAGATGGCAAAGCCGATTTGGGAGAGCGGGGCAGGAGCGGGGTGCTGGAACAGGGAACGGGGCCAGGAGCTGCTCCCAGCTCCCCCCAGCCCTGGAAATGCTGATCCTGCCCCAGGGAGGGATCCCAGGCTGGGATGGACGGGACGGGACTGGGGATGCTCAGGGGTCTCTGCTGGGCCTTTGGATTTCCTGCTGCTGCTGCTGGGCACGAGGGTGCTGGGCACGAGGGTTCTGGGGCAGGTGGATCCTGTATCCAGGTGTACTCCTGTGCCTAGGTAGATTCTGTGTCCTGTGCCAGGTGGGTGCTGTGCCAGGAGTTTTTTCTGTCAGGTGGATCGTGTATTGCTGTGCCCAGGTAGATTCTGTGTTCCTGTGCCAGGTGGGTGCTGTACCCAGGTGGGTGCTGGGGCAGGTGGATCCTGTATTCAGGTGTATTCCTGTGCCCAGGTAGATTCTGTGTTCCATGCCCAGGTGGGTGCTGTGCCAGGAGTTTTTTGTGCCAGGTGGATCCTGTATCCAGGTGTATTCCTGTATCCAGGTGTACTCCTGTGCCCAGGTGGATTCTGTGTCCTGTGCCCAGGTGGGTGCTGTGCCAGATGGGAGCTGTGCCAGGTGGATCCCATATCCAGGTGGATCCTGTATCCAGGTGGATCCTGTATCCAGGTGGATCCCGTATCCAGGTGGATTCTGTGTGCTGTGCCCAGCCGGGTGCCCACCCCTGCTGGTGGTGCTGCCAGTTCTGCTGTCCCAGTGCAAACTGGGACGTTCCCAGTCAAACCTCCCCGGGCTTTGCATTTCCCTGCCTGGATCCCCGTTCCAGCCCAACCCCGGGATTTGGGAATGTCCCCTGATTTCCCTGTGTGTGAGCTGTGCTCGGGAAGGGGCTCCTGATCCAAGGGCTGGGCAGCTGTCTCCATTTATTCGATGTGCACAGGCTGAGGCAAGCTCAGGAAAAGCTCACTGCTCTGCTGAAACTCTGATATTTCACCCTCTGATTTGAGCCTCGTCTCCATCTGAAGACAGAAAAAGCTCCTGAGTCTGATGGCTGCACTTCTTCATCTTAAAAGTCTTTTCCAGCCTTAACAATTCCACGATCTGTGTCGCCACATTCCCCCAAAAACCCGTTTAAAAGCAGAAATGTTGAAGCAGGAGGGGCTGTGCTCAATATCTGCTCCAAATCAGAACAATCTCAATGATTGGCATTTAGAACATTCTGTCATTGATTATTTTTTTTTTCTCTTTCAGGCTTTTAAGGAACTATAGATTTTTAGCCTGAAATTAATATATCGGAATTTTGGTGGGCAGAATAAAACCCTCATTAAATTTTGCAATGGATCAAACAGCTTGCAATTAAAATTCATTTTGAAGCGAGTTAGCAGAAGTTTTGTTAATGTTTAACATCTTTATGGGTGTCATTCTTTGTAAATTTGGATTAATTGAGTCCAAAGGGACAAACTCACGGATTCTGCATTTGCTGGGATGCCAGGCCTTGCTTTGCTTTTGGCATTTTTCCCCTTCCTTCATGCAAGTTCTGATTTGAGCAAGTTGCCAGGAAAGTAACTTATTTCGGGGGTTTTTTTCTGCCAAACTGCCAAGAATCCATCTTCCTAAATCTTGGAAAGACTGCAGCAAATCTCTGGGAATGACAAGCAAGGCTCCACTGACTCCAAGGTGTTTCCTGGTGGGAAGTTCAGGAGATTCCAAGTTGGATTTTTTTCAGGTTTTCCTTCTAAAAATGTTCAGAACGAGCTGCTCTGGGCATGTAAAAGCCTTGGCCGGGCTCCTGGTTGTATCCTGAAGCTTGGAGGTTTCCTTGACTGGAACATAAACCACCCTGAAACGTTTGGAATTGTGAATTTTCATCTTTCTTACTCCCCTTGAATATTTTCCCTGCCATCCCAAAGCAGGGAGCAGCAAAAGCAGTGGGAAGTATTCCAGAGTGAGTGTGGAATCCAAGACCAGAACCTGACCTGGCGGAGCTTTAAAATCCCCTTGGACCTGCAGGTGAGGAAGGGAATTGCAGAATTTGCAGAGCTGCTGCTTTGAAGACTCTTCCCAGCAAAGCCGGATTGAACCCAAATTTAATCCAACCCAGGGGGAAAAAAAAAAAAAAATCAGGAGCAGGCTCTGCTCTCCTCAAACACCACCAGCAGCATGAGCAGGCTCTTAATGGCACTTCATCGATCGAAGAGGGAGAGAGTTCATCTAAACTGGGGAGAATTCTGGGAATTTCCTGGCGGATTTGGCTGCTCTGAGGCTGCACCAGGCTCTGGTTTAAAGGCAGCGGCACGAATAAAGTTGTCGGTGCACGGGGCTGCTCCCGGCCTGCAGGTTCTTGTCAGGTGTCCTGGCTTGAGTTGGGGTTTTTGAGTTTTTGAGTTTTTGTTGCGGGGAGATCCTGGAAAAAAAAAAAAAAAAAAAAAAAAAAAAAAAAAGATGCTCAGATCCTCCTAGGACTCGTGGAATTCCGCAGAATTCCAGGCTGGCAGGATGCCGCTGGCTGTGCTGTGAGGTGGCACTCTCCTGCCACTCTCCTCCCCTGTTTTCCCTCTGAACTGGACAGGATTGCTCCTTTTCCCCCTTTTTTCCAGGGTGGGAATGTGCCCATGGCATCCCTCAGCTGCTCCCAGGGGTTTGTGCTGCGTGCAGGGCTCCGTCCCCTCTCCCCATCACTAACGAAGGCACAGGACATCACCGGCCCCACGCTGTGAAGGTGGATTTCCATTATTTTTTTTTCCCACCCCCGGCTGTCTGCTGCCTTTCCCAGAATCCTGCTTCGTTTGTGGCCGGAGAACGTTTCAGGATTTTTTTTTTTTTTAACCTGCTCAGACCCTTGGAAATAGGGAATGACAGGCGAGTGAGCAGTGACACATCAGCCGAGGAGACTGAGCGGAGGAGGCGCAGATTGATCTCTGAGGAGCTGGGAGAAGGAAGAGCAGCTCGGAGCAGCAAAGGGCGGGCGGAGAGCAGCTTCAAAAAGCAGGAAATAACAGGAGTTTCTGCAGTTGGAAAGACTTCACGTTGTGTTAAGGTCAGCCGCGGGGTGTCTTAAAAAAGGACATTTTGCCCTGATGCAGTTCCCGTCGTGCTGCCTCGGCACTCGGGTGCTGAGAGCTCTTCATCCTCCCGGGAAAGCCAAGTGTTGGAGTCCAGGGAATTCTTTTGGTTGCCCTGGAAGGTCGGAGACCTGGCACGGAGGGATGGAGCAGCCCCGGGCCCTGCTCTGCTCGGGTGGTGATGCTCAGAGCTTTGGTCTGGAGAGCAGGGAGAGGATTGATGAGTTTGGTGTGTCCGGGAGTGTGAAAAGTGCATATTATATGGCTCTACGCAAGATATTTACTATATGTGTTATGTTGTGCTAATTGTTAATGTGGTATCAATATTTTGATAGTATGGTAAATGTAGTTTTGTAGTTAAAATGTAGTTTTTATGTACCAACCACAGGAAAACGTAAATCTTTCAAAGAAGAAAGAATTTACTACTTTCTTATCAGAAGAGACCAACTCCTCCTGCTTCTCTCAGCCTGGTGGACGCCATAGAGATTAAAGGAAAAAAGTGATACTAACCAGAGACAATTCTTAGTTAGAATGGAATTTATGTATTATGTATGAATTATATGAATATTCAACAGGTTATTGCTTTTAAGAGATAATTCTTTGTTAACAGGGGTCCTTCTTCAGAGCTTGTGGCTCGGGGGAGGCACCCAGACACCTGTAACTTTGTTTTTATTGTCTTGTATTGTCCTAACTCTAAAACTGTTCAATTTTTTTACTCTAATTTCTATTTTTATAACCATCTTATTTACTATTAAACTTTTAAAATTTTAAAACAAGTGATTGGCGTTTATCACAGGGAGGAAGGGCTGGATCTCAGCCAGCACCGGGGTTAAGGCAGGCAGGGATTCCTCAAGGATCGGCAGGTTTGGTCACCCCTGGCCATAAAAACTGTGAAAAACGCCAATCGCTTGTTTAAAAAAAAAAAAAAAAACCACAAAAATTAAAAGTTTAATAGTAATAGAATGGTCATAAAAATAGTAATAGAGTTAGAGTAATACAAATTTGGACAGTTAGGGTTAGGACAATAGGAGACAATAAAAACAAAGTTACGGATGTCTGGGTGCTTTTCCGGGCAAATAAACTCTGAAAAAGGACCCGTTAACAGAGGATTAACTTTTAAAAGCAATCGCCTGTTGAATATTCATACATCTCATACATGGTGCATAAATTCCATTCAAACAAAGGATTCTCTCTGGTCAGTGTCACTTTCTTCCCCTTAATCCCTACAGCGTCTTCAGGAGAAGTTAGTATCTTCTGATAAGGGAGGAATAAATGCTTTTTCCCTGAAAGATTTACATCTCCTGGGGTCGGTATCTCCTTGCGAGTACCCCCTTCCCCTCTTTAAAAAAAACATCCCACATGCAGAGTTTCTATTTTTAACTACAAAAACTACATTTTAACCGCAAAACTACATTTACCATGCTATCAGATATTAATACAGCACTGCTAATCAACACAACATAATACATATAGTAGATATCTATAGAGCCGTATAATATGCTTTATATAATATATATATATAAAAAATATATTTAATATAGAATAACTTTTCACAAAAAGCTCGCCCAGGCTCTGGGGTATTTGACACAGTGTGGGGTGTGTGACGCCCTCCCCGTGAGCGCTGCTCCTCTCCCTGCCTGATGGAATTTTGGGGGTTCTGAGGGAGCTGGAACCAACATCGTGGCTTTTAATTGGAACAAGGAGGTTCACCAGCGAACCCATAATTTTATCAACCTAAATGCTGAATTCTGGGGAAGCCAAAACTGGGTCTGTCAAGCTGCTGCTCCGATTGCACTTCTGGTAACTCAGCTGCTGGGTCTTTTTTTTTGTTTGTTTGTTTTTGGTTTTTTTTTGTTTGGTTGGGTTTTTTTTTGTTTTTTTGGGAATCTGAAAGCAACAGATGGGTTTGGAGTTCGCTGGGGCACTTTGGAAAACCCGTTCCATTCTCTGCCCTCAAACTGGGGCTGGGAATTCCCTGTCCCCAAGGCCTGCAGGGCAGGGGACATCACCCGTGCCGCCACTGGGAGTGGGAGAACCTGGAAAATCGCGTTGGGAGCATCCTCGGCCGGCCTGGGCTGGGCTGGGCTGGGGGAAGGAGCTTGCTCCTGCGGTGATCTGTGCTGTAAATCAAAGCTAACCAGGGGGGCAGGTTGTGCAGACGGGGATGAGCTCGGAGATGCTCAGTCTGCGCCTTTCCTGCCTGCACGATGGGCTTCAAAGAGCCGAGCTGCTGCTCCCCTCGCCGCGGTCCTGGTGGCTCCCAGCGCCTTGTGGCTTTTTGGTCCCATTAAAATCAAGCTGTGAACAAAAGCAGGTTATTGATTCTTGAGAGCAGGGGGATCCTTTGGCAGGCAGTTAATGAGCAGAGAACTCTTTCCAGGCTCTGATTTTCCGAAGGGTGTTGGAGCTGTAACATCTCAGTTAAGGCGTGACAAGGAGCCTGCGAAGCCTCCCAGTCATCCAGAATCAATCTGTTCCTAAGTGGGGGTTAAGGGCAGGCTTCTGCCAGGTTTGGCTGCTTTGGGGTGGTCCCAAAAACGTTTTTGGGTGGCCAAGAAGGGTCCCCCTCCCATCCCTTCTTGCTTGTCACTGGGGTGACTCTCATCACCCTCCGGGGACACTGACACAGCCTCGACCCCAAAGCAGCCCCTCCAAAGGCTCCAACCCTCCCTGCAGCCTCAAGACAGAGCTGCAGGGCTTGGTTTTGGGGGTTTGTTTTGGTGCCGAGCTGTGGGATGTGTCCCGGTGTGTCCGTGAGCACAGACGAGGCCACGTGTGGGAGCATCGCTGCGGAGAAATGTATTAAATAAATCTGCTGCTCACGAGTGCTCCAGTGCTTCCCCCGCTGTTGCTGCCACACGAGAGCATCTTCGTGCACGCAAAAATGAGAATTGCTGGGATGAGGAGAGTGGGGCTGGCCGAGGGAGGAGGGCTGAAGTGCCATTGTACCCTCAGAACAAGAGGGGATCTCTGCACAGGCACAGCTCTCAACAGGACCATGAGTGCAGCAATTTATTTGTGCTCAATACTTGGATTTTTTAGTTCGGGTGTGGGGGAGTACAGGAAGTTCTGGGTTGTGTACCTGAACTTTTGAAGTCCTAAACGTGTGCCAGCTGTGACCTGACACCTGTGGTGGCAGCTGCGTGTTTGTGCCCCTGTTCAGGCGCAGGGAAGGATTTCGGAGGGCTTTGGATAAAGATCTGTCACTCCTGGCTTTTCCCTTCTGCTCTGAAACTCGTCCCCTTTGAAGCCCTCACATGGAGAGGGCAGGGACAGCAAATCCCGTCCTGGACAGCCCTCAGGTGAATCCATGTGGCTGGCCTGAAGGGAAGGTTGTCCAGGCAATTTCCAAGGTGTTTTAAAACCATTTTTCCCCAAGCAGTGACAAGACAGGCAGCATTATGATAAAAATGACATTCCTGCGTCTGTAACAATGCCATTAACGTTAGTTCCAAGCACATGAAAAGAATGCCGAGGCCCCCAACGAGCCAAAATTGTGCCAATACTGAGAGAAACCATTTCCTGCGGTTGGTTTATTGCAGGTTTTAACTACAGTGTGGAAAGCAGAGGAAGGAACCCACCCCAGGCCCCCAGGATACGTTCCCCCCATAATATCCATATTTATCACTTCCCCCCCTCTTCCATCAGCTGCCTGCAGCTCTTCCAGGGTCGTTGTTTCCTCTCTGCTGCTGGAAGGCATCTCCCAAACGTTGTTTCTCCTTGTTAATGCTTTGCTCTCACAGTTATTTCCATCTCTAGTCTCCTCACCATTAGTGGCAAACACATCCAGGTGGATAACGACACATTTCCCATCCCTTCCTGTTTCCCTGTCACTAGAAGAATTCCCGCTGCAGATAACTGGAATTTTATTGTGTGTTGGGAGCTGGCAGAGTTGTCCCTCAGCCTCTCAGGTGGCGTTTCGGCTGAAGGGACTGGTGGGAATGGCCGGACTGGGAGTTTATTGGGGTGCACTTGTGAAAAATGGATGTTTGCAGGTAGAGCTGCGGGAACTCGGAGCCGTTCCTCAGGCCCGGTCCTGTGTGATGGGTTCAATTGAGTGGAACCCATGTTCCAACTTGCCCAGGCCTGATTTTGCCTGAGTGCCACTTGTTTATGGAGCTTGCAGGCTGAGGGATGGGGGGAACGCAAAGATTCCGTGGAAAGCGTAATTGGCTGGGTGATATCTGGGGCCTTTCTGACCACTTCATATTTGTAACGTGCCAAAAATAGCTGCTCCTTCTGCTGGAGCCACGGCTGCTGCAGCTGGGAATAGATTTTAATTGATGGATCCTGTCAGGCTCTCAGCGGCCGTGCAGGCAGGAGAACCATTAAAGTGAGATTTCTTGTCCCTGCTCACTTCAACACTCTGCTACCAGCTCGTGGCAGCCTTGCAGCTTTCCCTTAATATCCCCAGCCTTTGTACCCGTAGCCTAGGGCCATATCCCGGGATTTTAGGTTTCCCAGCAGGGAGAGCTGCTGGCCAGGGGCTTTGTGTCCTGGCGTTGCAGGTGTGCAATCACTGACAAAATCCTGTGTGTGGAATAAGGGACAGGAACTCCTCGGAAGTTGTGCGGGAAAAGAGACAGAAACTCCTCGGGAGTTGTGTGGGAAAAGGGACAGAAACTCCTCAGGAGTTTTTTTGCTGGAGACTTCAGGAGCTTGGGGAAAACGTGGCATTGAACTGGGACTCTGGGATGTGACCTTGCGTGGGAACAGGCTGTGACCATCCCTAAAGGGACCTGGACAAAGGCTGTGGCCAAAACCTCTCTGAGGCTCCTCCAGCAGGGTCAGGGAGCTGCGTGGGTTTGGGCTCTGAGTTCGTGCACCTTTCCCAAGGTTTTTTCCTGGGAAAAGCCGTGTTCCTGTGTTCCCTGCACCCTCCTGTTTCCCCAGCTGCATTCACTGTGCCTCTTCCCCAGCTCCAGGACCTGCTGTTGGAGGACCAAAATCCCTCCTATGCAGAAAGAGCCTATTTTAACTCCTGGTTTGGAGGAGTCATCGCTGTCTTCCTCATGGATGTGCAGGAACACCCATCCTCAGCTCGCCCCAGCCTCCCTGCCACCCACAACAGCTCCAGCTCCGCTAAACCCGAATTCCTGCCCTGCCCAAAGGCACCACAGCGGGCCGGGGTTTGCTGCAATAATGGAAATTTATTGGGACTTTCCAAGGAGCTGCAATCTTGGGTGGGAGCTGCAGTCCCAGGCGGGAGCTGCGGTCTCAGGCGGGAGCTGCGGTCTCAGGCGGGAGCTGCAGTCACAGGTAGGACATGAGGAAGTTCCGCAGGTTGGCCGCCTTGGTGGTGAAGGAGATCAAGAGGTCCTTCATGCCGCTCCTGCGGCGAGACATCCTTGACCTGCTCCTGCTCCTGCTCCTGCTCCTGCCCTTGAGCCGGCGACGGACCCTCCTGCCCTTCATGCTCTCGGCCATCTCCCTGTACATATCCTTGTCTTCTCTGGGCAGCCTTTGCCACATCCTGCCCAGCCTCTTGGCCTGCTGCACCGCGGTGGCGTTGGGGTAGGACCTCTGCACACGCCGGCGGTGCTTCTCCATGAAGAGGAAGAAGGGCGGCAGCGCGCGCCTGGACCTGAAGCGGACGCTCTTCCCGAAGCGCCTTCCCCTCCTGGCCCGGAGGGCGCGGCGTGCCCTCATGGATCTCCGGAGAGCGCGGCCTGGCCTCTGGATGGTGATGCGGAAGAGCATCGTGGTGCTGGGCCTGCGGCCCGAGCGCCCCGGCCGGGCCATGGCCGTGCTGGGCCGCTCCTGCTGCTCTTCCTGCTGCCGCTGCCTCGCTGCCCGGAGCTGCTCGGCGGGAACGCCGCGGAGGAGCGCGAGGCCGTGCCGCCCCTCCGCACCGGCTGCCGGAGCGCTCTGAGGCAGCGCCGGGCGGCGCCGGGCCAGGCCACAGCGCCGACGTCACCGCGCCACTGTGACATCAGCCGCCGGCGGCCAATCAGGACGGGCCGGCGCGGCTCCCCGCAACGCTATTGGCTGGAGGGGCGTGCTGACGTCATAGTCGGCGTGGTGGAACGGGTCTGGGTTGACGTGGTAGCGATCCTGTTGGGAATTCCATGCCGATGGAACGTTGGGGTGGGCGTTGGTGACGTCACTGTGCAGTGCGGACACGAGGTTCCCAAAGCACGCCGGGCCAGGCCTGGTCCTTGTGTGTCATTGCCATGGTGGCACAGCAGGGCTTGGGTGAGTTGGGAATGTTCCACGGATGGAATTCTGGGATGTGCCACGGTGACGTCACTGTGCAGTGGGGACACGAGGTTCCCAAGGCCAAGAAGGACGGGCCAGGCCTGGTCCTTGTAACCCTGTGCGCTGGAGGGATGCGCCAATGTCATTGCCATGGTGGCACAGCAGGTCTTGGAGGAGTCGGGAGCGTTCCATGGATGGAATTTTGGGATGTGCCACGGTGACGTCACTGTGCAGTGGGGACACGAGGTTCCCAAGGCCGAGCAGGACAGGCCCGGCCTGGTCCTTGTGTGTCATTGCCGTGGTGGCACAGCAGGTCTCGGATGAATTGGGAATATTCTGTGGATGGAATCTTGGGATGTGCCATGGTGACGTGTGGTCCCTGAGTGAGTCAGAAGGAGCCAGGTCTGCTCCCTGTAACCCTTTTGGCTGGAGGGATGTGACGATGTCACATCTGTGATGATGTCACAGCCATGGTGATGGAGCAGGTCTTGGCTGAGTCGGGAACGCTCCATGGACGGAATTTCAGGATGTGCCATGGTGACATCACTGTGCCGTGGTGACAGGTGGTCTCCCAAACCCACCAGAAGGAGCCACATCCCCTTCCTGTAACCCTGTGGGCTGGAGAGATGTGACGATGTCACAGCCGTGGTGATGTCACAGCTGTGGTGATGTCACAGCCGTGGTGGTGACATCACATCCCTTCACCCAGGGCCGTGTCCCTGCTCCGGGATTTTGGCTCCGTTTCTCACCCAATGTTTTACAAACCTGTAACACCCGAGGAGGGAAGCGGAGCCCTCGGATTTTTTGTCATGATAAAATGTGGAGCCGCCGCTCGCCGCTGCGAGGTGGCAGCTGATAATGGGAAAATGGTTTAGTAGCAGCCCTAAAAATAATTGTCTGTGACAGCTGTTCCTTGGTTCCTGTCAGGAGAACCACTGTTATTTAAATCCACAGCCCTTGGACTCCATGGCTAATTTATTTGGGTGGACTTTTCATTAATTTGAAAGGTTCTGCGGGTTTAAAAGCCCTCATTAATTACGCTTTAGCAGATGGGAATGCAGTAACGTTCTGCAGGTTTGCCTGGGAAGAAAAGGAATTCCCAGTGGTTTGTTTGGTTGTTTCCAGAAGGTGAAATCAGTCGCTCCCAGGCAGAGGTGAGCTTGGCTGTCCCCGTCAGAATTCTTGTGACTGAGGACAGGACTATGAATAAAACAAATTGAAATTTTGACCACTCATTCCGGGTACAAGGTGATTTATTGAAGTTCCCAGTAGTGTTAAATATTCATATGTAGCCGATTGCATAAGTACTAAATTATGAAACAGCCCCTGCTCTGTGGAACTAGTCTCTCTGAAAGGTAAAGATGGGGGAGCAGAAGCCTTGGAAGTCGGGAGCCATCCCTGAGTTACACACGGATAACTCTGGAATTGCGTAATTCCAGCGCAGCTGGGACTCCTGTAATTGCTGGGCTGGTTAATCCTGGCAGAGAGGGGCCGAGGACTCCTGAGGCTCACGGTGAAATCCAGCCTGGGCAGAACACACTTCCCAGTTCCCTTGCTGTGTTTACTCCAGGTTGTTTTCCAGTGGCCTCAGCCTGGTAGATAAACTCCGTTTTTTCGCAGCAGCCTCGTTCCTTTCATGTCCCGGCTCCCCCTTCCAGTGGAGAGGGTGATTTGCATTCCATTTATCTCTCCCTTCCCTTGTTTCCTTTGCTCTCCAAAGAGAACCTGCCCTGGTGATTATTCTGGGGCAATGAAATAATTTCATTCCGGCAGTCACAGGTCCCTTCAGCAGGTGCTTTATTATCTCAATAATTCAGCCTAAGAGACTTTCCAGCCTCCCCAATTCCCACAGTTCAGGAGCTACAAATAAAACTCTTTTGCTCTTTCCCTGATTTGGTTTGTTTAGCCTCTTTCTTATTTTTTTTTTTTTTTCCTTCTTTTTCCCCTGCGTTCTTTCCAGATCCTCCCCAGGAATTACATTTAAATGTGGGATTGATGCTGCTCAGCCCAATTGCCTTAAGGGTTGCATTGTGTTAAAATGCACATAAAGGCAGCGCTGTCCCACTTGGGCTGGGTCATTTGTAAAATTCACTTTGAATCGAGGCCATTTATCTGAACTCAGCACAGTGTTTTGTTGTGTCCCTGGATTACCTACATTCTCCATCAAACGAGGTCATTTGGGTCCAGGGAAATCTGGGATACAGGTGCTGGGATAAACTGGGATGGGACACAGCCACCGATCCTTTCTCCAGCACGGAGCTGAGTTTAACCCACCACCACTTTTATGGGGCCTCTGCAGGCAGAGAGATCAGAATAAAGCACCTTTTCTGCTCCAGTTTCCTCTTTTATTGGAGGATTTTCACGTGGAACGGTGATTGCTAAGGACAAATCATTTTTTGGGGAGCAGAGCCCAGGAAAACCAGGCTTTGGACACGTTGCAGAGCTTTTCCCGTGGCTGCTCCGGGTGTCTGTTTAATCATGGGAATACTCATAAATGCATCCTGGAGTTGGTGATTTGAGGGGATTTGTGTCCGTTTTCCTGCCTGAACCTGAAGAAGGACTGTGGCTGTGCTGAGACCTTCTCAGTGCCCTGATCTCAGCAGGGCAGAGGGTCCAGATGTGTCCTGAGGCTGATCAGGAAGGATTTCGCCACCAGTCCTGGCCGAAAATAAATCTTGATTGTGGAGCCTGTTGGGATTTGCAGTGAAAAATCAGAATTTGCAAGATTTGTATTTAGCAGATAATATTGCATGCAAAGAGACAAAATGGAAAAAAAAAAAAAAAAAAAAGACCCCAAAATGCCACAAAACCGCCCAGAAACCCTCCACAGACCTTGGCCACTGCTCTCCCTGCCCTGTTAGGCAATGAGTGTTGATGCAGGAGTGGAATTGGCTCCAGTTTTGCCGCGGTGGGTGAAAATTCCATGCCAGGAGGAATAACGTCAAAGGCAAGCCAGGAAGATTAACAGGAGGAGAAGACTCTCCGTGAATCGCAATTAAAGTTGAGGTAAAGCTGCTGCCAGAGCGCTCCCAGCAGCGCTCCCAGTCCCTCCTTGTCAGGAGCAATCCCGGGAACACACAGCAGCTCCTCATTGGAAATAACAAGTTTTTACTGTTACTTCTAAAAAAGCCGCGAGTGAAAACAGCCTCTTGACAGAAACCATCAGGACACACCAAAAAAAAAAACCAACAAAAAAACCACCCCAGACCTTAGCAAGAAGATGAGAAAAATGTCACTGCTCGTAATGATGTTAATTAGGAGGTAAATGAATGTTGACATTGGAGAGCTGAGCTGAAAGGATCCGACGTGTGAAGGTGTGGAGGATCTGTGTGGAGTCTGAGGCAGGGAGAAGCTGAAATGCCTGGGAGATTCCCATTCCTGCAGGAGCAGAAGGAAGGAAAAAGGTTCGGCATTTTCTTTGTTGGTTCTCAGAACTACACGGGGTGGACCCAGCTTTTGAAAGCTTCCTGTGTCAGACTCTTCTCTCTGATTTGGGATGGCAGGAAAAGGTCTCAGCACGGGGATGGGGCCTTAAGAGTCCCAAGGTGAATAGGAAATACTGCATTTTATAATCTGGTGATATTTGGGTGAATTTTTGCATTTATTCCAGGTACAGGTGCTCTCAGGTGTGTAAAGCTGAGCTCAGGAGCTCTGTTTGAATCCCAGCAGGTCCCTCTGTAGCTCGGGTGTGCACGTGGCTCCCTTCAGCCCAGTCCTGGTGCCTCAGCTGGTTTGGTCCTGTGTTTTGTGCTGTGTTTGGTGCTGTGTTTCGTGGTTTTTCCTCGTGCAAAGCCAAGGGGAGTAGAACCATGGAATCGTGGGATGAGTTGGAACATGTGGAACACATGGGACACGTCCTTCCCACTTTTGTTGTTTTCTTCTGTTAAGGTAATTCCCTTAGAATTCCTTGAATCCTCGTTGTGCCTGAATTCCAGAGCCTGGGAGACTTGACTTTTTGGCTTTTGAAAGCTGGAACAGGAGTCCTTCCCCTCAGGAGTTCATCACCCTCTGCCATCCCTCCTGCACTGCTGAGGGTCACCCTGGTGGCTTTTCAAACAATAACCTTTATTCCCTTTATTTATTTTTTTTTTTCCCCCAGTCTCCTGTTTCCTGCCCTGAAGTCAGGGATCAGGGAGGTCTCTGTCCTGGGATTTGGGGCGGCTCAGCAGGTGTCTCCCATCTTTAGGACCTCGTGCTGCCGGATTCTCCCGGGAATGCTGCAATGCACCAGGAGAATCTCCCTGGAGGTGCCTTGCCCTTGACCTGCCCACTCCATCCTCAAACCCAATTTATCCCCTTTGCCAGCCCTGTGGATTTTATGCTCCCAACTGCCTCCTTTTCCCCTTTTATTGTTCTGAAGGGAAGTGAAAGGGCCAGGAGGGGAGCGGTGCCTCTCGCGCTGCTGAAAGCTGCCAGACCTGGGGCTGCATGTCACAAACTCCTTCCTTCCTCTACAATTCACACCATGCTGCCTTTTATTCCTGACCCGTTTTAGTGTGAGTAGTTCCTCCTGTTTCCCACTTTAATGCCATTAAACCACGCTTCTCCTTTCCCACATCCCAGGAAGCTGCCCAGCCATTACATGGCATTAAATGGAGTAATTGCAAGATCAGGTTCCTTCGGCCCGGCCATTAAAAAATGCCATTACAGAGGAGCTGCAGGGGAGCGCCTGGAGAATCCGGCTTTGAGGCTGGAAGCTCTGCAGGAATATTTTTTATCGTTATTGACCACCCCAAGGCCTCTGGGAGAAGCGAGCCAAGGGCATTCCTGAGGGTTTTTGTCCTCTGAGGAAGGAGGGAAGGCAGGAGTGGTTTCACCTGGACTGTAGGTTTTTGTCTTCAGGGAGAATTAAAAATACGAATTGTCAGCCCTGAGGTGCTGGTGCAGCTCTGGGACCCTTGGGACAGCAGGGACAGGGAGCTCCTGGAACGCTGTGGAGATGAGGAAAAGGGATGGAGGGACAGGATGAGGGGGGAATGGCTGCAGACTGCAAAAGGGCAGATTTGGGCAGGATTTCGGGAAGAAATTCATCCCTGTGAGAGCAGGGAGGGGCTGGGATGGAATTCCCAGAGGAGCTGTGAGGGGAAGGGAAGGGAAGGGAAGGGAAGGGAAGGGAAGGGAAGGGAAGGGAAGGGAAGGGAAGGGAAGGGAAGGGAAGGGAAGGGAAGGGAAGGGATTTTTCCCTGTGCCATCAGCACCTGGTGGCCGTGCCAGCACTTGGACCTCATCACCAGCGTCCCTGTGCTTCACTCTGAGCCTCTCCTCAGGTGGAGCCCAGCTCTGGTGACATCCACGGAGCGAGGAGGGACAGAAATGAGAGGCAGAGCCCCCTGTGAGCAGGGCAGGGGACGCTGGAGCTGATAAGGAGCTGATTTGGGAGGAATGGCTTTAACACCGCATGTAAATGTGGGAGTGCTGCCAGTCCCCAGATAAGATTTGGGCTGGTGAGATAACAGAGGTTCAGGGAGGGCTGATCCCGGGAATATTTCCTGCCAGCAGCTGTGTTCGGGTGGAATTCTTCTCTGCCTGCTTTTCCTTGATAGGGAGGTGACCTCCCTCTGCTCTCTGCTGTGGTTTGGGGTTGATTTTTGGGTAATATTTGTCAACAGAACAGACCAAACACCGCCTTGATTTCTGTTCTAACGCCCCTGCTGTTTGTCCCGGGGATTTTCACCAGAGAGGCAGCGAGGGGAGGCTGTGTAATTTAATCTCCCGGCTGTAAAAATCCATTTCTGCCTGTACTTGTTGAGAATTTAACTGTGACACAGCGAATATGAAATGACTCGAGTGCACTTTGATAGAGTTGTCATAATGAAGGGTGATGTGTGCCCACAGGTACAGGATGGTGCTCACAATTTGATGGACAACTGGAATAATTGGGGTTTTTTTTCTTTTTTCTCCCTTTTTTTCGTGTTGATTGTCCTCCAGATCTTAACAACATTTTTTTTTTATAGCTGCCCTCTCTGTGCTACCTTCACCTGCAGTTGTCCAAGGCTCCATAAAATAACCATTTTTGTTTGAGCTAAAGAAAAACTGACTGGAGGAGAAAGACCAGGTTTGGATCAGGGTGGATTTGTCCCAAGGAATTCCAAGGGCAGAGCGGGATCTCCTGTAAAATGAACATTTTGGGTGGTCATCAGCTGCCTGCAGGAGCGCAGATGGAATCCTTGGAGATGTAGATTTTAGGAAAAGAACAGAAATTATCCCCTGGAACGAAACCAAACCTGTAGATCCTGGCTGGTTTTGTCTGTCCAGGCACCTGGGGAAATGAGTGCCTTGAGGACCTGCCTGGGAGGGCTGGAAACGCCCAATGAGGGCTTTGGGATGTGGGAAAATCCCAGCCTGGAGGGGCTGGGGGTGTGTTCTGGGAAATGCAGGCACTGGGAGAGCTGGAGCTTCCCGGGCTCCTCAACGCTGATCCCAGGGGAAATTCACAGCTCAGCTCCTGGGGCAATGCCTGGGGGTGATCCCTGGATAAATGAATCCCTGCTGGAATGTGGCACCTGCTCCTTTTCCCTGTGCTCCCCCCGTTGCTGGCTGGGGTCTGTGTGGGGCTGATTCTGCTGTGATCCAGGGAAATGAGCACAAGGAACATTCCCATGAGCCGTGAGTGCAGCTCCATGCTCAGAGGAGGCGCTGGCTCCTGTCCCTGAGGTGCCACAGGCAGCTCCCAGCTGCAGGCGCTGCAGGAATTTGGAATTCTCAGCTGATCCCACATTTTCCTGCCCTGGAGGAGATCTCGCTGCTCTTCTGGAGTCAGGGCAGCGTCCCAGCACTGTGTCTGGGCACTCCATCCAAACCCTTCTCCCCCCACATCCCTGGGAGCGCTGCTTTCCCTCTGGGATTCCACTGGCGAGCTCTGGGGCTGTCCAGAGTTAATCATTCTCAGTTCTCACTATGGGTGATGTAATTCATTAATTCAGACATAAGGCAGCGTTGAGGCAACCTTGACACGTGTCCTGCGAAACTCTCAGCCCTTGACAGGATCAGGGAATCCTGGAGCGCTTCGGGTTGGGAGGGAACTTAAAATCCTTCTCATTCACTTCCCCCTGCCATGAGCAGGGACAAATTCCACGGTCCCAGGTTGCTCCAAATCCTTTCCAAGCCTTCCTGGGACACTCCCAGGGATGGGGCAGCCTGTGCTGTGTCCCAGGACTGCACTGGAGGAAGCAGCACATGAGGAGTGGGAACAAGAAAGCAGCTGAGGAATGGGAGCGTGGAAGCAGCTGGTGGAGATTTCAGTCCTTTGCCTTGCCCCAGGTTGTCCTGCCTGCCACCAGTGACAGGCCGTGCTCAGGCAGAAGTTTCCAGAAGGTTTCCAGAGGGTTCTGCTGGCGGCCTATGTCTGTCTGTCCAGCAGAGAGGTGCAGACAGAGCCACATTCTCCCTACGAGCATCCCAGCCCAGGATTCTCCTCCCCAAATCCCATTCCCGGAGTTCCTGGCCGTGCTGGATTTATCCTGTTCTCCTTGGGAACATCCCAGCCCAGGATTCTCCTCCCCAAATCCCATTCCTGGAGTTCCTGGCCGTGCTGGATTTATCCTGTTCTCCTTGGGAACATCCCAGCCCAGGATTCTCCTCCCCAAATCCCATTCCCGGAGTTCCTGGCTGTGCTGGATTTATCCTGTTCTCCCTGGGATTGTCCCAGCCCAGGATTTTCCTCCCCAAATCCCATTCCTGGAGTTCCTGGCCGTGCTGGATTTATCCTGTTCTCCTTGGGAACATCCCAGCCCAGGATTCTCCTCCCCAAATCCCATTCCTGGAGTTCCTGGCCGTGCTGGATTTGTCCCCAGCTCCTGGGACAGCCGGGCACGTCAGGAAAGCAGCGCTCAGCCCTCTCCGTCCTCTATTGCTGCTGTGTAAGATTTCGGGAAGAAGAACGGCTCTGCTCCTGCCAGACGGGGAGCAGCTGTTCCTGCCAGAGCCCGCCCCGGGATTTGTGCCAGCGGAATCTCTGCTGCCCCCGTGTCCGGCTCCACGCGCCCGTGGAACCAAGCAGACAGCGTCAAACTGCCCCAGTTAACAAATCCCACTCCCCCCTTGTCACCGAGACACACAAAGCAGTCACACGCAGACAAGAGATTTTCGCAGAGGTCCTTCCGATTCCAGCTCACAGCTGAGAGAGCCGAGAGAAGGAAGAGACCCCTTTGTTTATTTCTTACTTTTTATACATTTGTGGGTCCAGCAGAAGATTGGCTTTTTGGGGTTTCCACCCCTCAGCCTCAGTGGCCAGACCAATTGTCAGTTACAATTGTTTTCAGGTTAGAAATATGCAAACAAAGGAGAGAGAATGAAAAACAAAGGATTTGTTTATGTTACATCTGTGGGAAAAGGTAGAAAACTGCTCTTAATATTGTACAATAACTAAAAAGATCTGACTTCATTTAAGAAAATCAAAAGGCTCAGAAAAACCAGGGTAACACCTCCTCCCAGCTTTGGGTGGAGCAGAGTTTCTGGTGCTTCCCCAGAACTTGTGGAGCATTCTGGACACGGAATCATCCCTCAGATTTACGGGGTTTTCCTGGAAACCCCTCAGATTTATGGGTTTGCCCCAATCTGCCTGCGTGACCTTGGCTGATTCTCTGCCTCCTTCCCATGTTTTGCCGGTGGCAGGTGGAAGGATTTTTTTGGGGGGGATTTGGCAGGCTGTGCCCTGTCTGGGGCGTGAAATAGGAATTGTGCACGGCGTGGGGATTTTAATGAGCATCTTTTGTCTAAGGAGGAAACAAAACAGCACTGGGAACTCAATAAACCCACCTGGGAATTTCATAAACCCACCTGGGAATTCCTGGCTGGCTGAAGGTGGGAGCACAGGGGCAGGTGGAATTTAAAATTAGGGGTTTTTTTTTTCCTTTTTCCGAGAGCTCTCACGCAGGGAATCTCCGAAGGAGTTGATGCTGAGTGGGTGCTGGAATGTTTGGGTGGACTCACTCTGCTGCTGAGGAGGTGCCACTCCATCCTAGAAACAATTTATTCACTCCTGGCGAATTCCAGGAGTTCTCTCGGCAGCAAACACATTGAAAATGGATTTTTCTAAAGAAGTCACCCAAAATGATAAAGCCAGGCCTGTTTTATGCTCTCCTGCTCGAGTCATTCAGTTGCAAACACCTTTTCACGTCGTTCTTGGCAGGAAGAGCCAAAGCTGGGTTGGAAAGGGTGAGTTTGGAAAGGAGTAAAATGGGAAAAACGAAAGTTTTCCTTTTTCTCATGGTTTCATTGAGTGGAAGTTACTGAAAAGCACCTTTCGTTGCCCCTGCTGCTGTTAAATTAAAGTTCCAGCACGAGTTTATCAGGGAATGAAATCTCAGAGCTTCCTGTAGGCTTCAAGCAGGTGACTCCTTGTTGTTCTTTTTCTTGAAGAGTCATTGAGGACAAGGTGGAATTGGGGGCAGAAATGAGAATTTAGCCGAACAATTTTTTGCTGTAGCTGGTGGCTGGCAGCTCTCTCAGGGCTCCCACCTCCTGGCACAGGCAGGATTTATTGCTTTGCAGCTCTCCCGTGGAATAATGCGGTGTAAAGTGACAGTGTCAAAGCAAGTTAAGGATCTGCTTCGTTCGGAGAGACTTCCCTGCAGTAATCCCGTGTATTAAACTCCTGGAGACACTGCAGGAATTCCCAGGGGAACCATTCGGAGCAAACACTGCTCCTTCAACATCATCATTACCCAGGCTTGGCTCCCTCATAAAAATTCCTCTCAGTGATCCCAGATAATCTCTTTTGTCGCTGTCTTTCACTGTTTTTAGTTCGCCCTGCCGAGGGGAAGGAGGGAGCTCTGAGCACGGGAAAGGGACGGGATAATCCTCGGGCTCCTTCCAACCAAACCGTGCTGGGAGAGGAGAGGACAGGACAGGACAGGACAGGAAAGGAGAGGAGAGGAGAGGACAGGACAGGACAGCAGGACAGGACAGGAAAGGAAAGGACAGGACAGGAGAGGAGAGTGCAGAGGTGGCACCTGGGCCGTTTTGGTGACACCTGCAGTGACAGGTGACTCGTGGCTGGAATCCTCCATGAGATGCCATCCTTAGGGATCCCAGAGCTCCTTTACAGTGCAATTTTCCCTATCCCCCTCTTTCCTAAAGGTGTTTTTTTCCTTCTGGAGCTGGGTGCAGGTGTGGCCACGTCCCTTTTTGCCCCCGGAATGTCGCCTGAGTGCCTCAGGAGCAGAGGGACAGGCTGGGAGCAGGGCAGGGGCTGCAGGACAGAGCAGCTCAGTGCCTGCCCTGACCCTGCTGGAGCTGCCACCGAGCTGGGGTCACTTCCACCGAGCCTCTTCCGTTATGGATGTGACAATCCTGGAGCCAGCCGGGATCAGCTCAGCGCCTCCTGCGTGTCTGGTGACCTGATTGTGCTCCAGGTCCCCAAAGGGAGCGACTTCTGTGCCCGGTGAGCTGGAGAACCGCCAGGATGCAGCTCCAAAATTTCCCTTTGCAGCTTCTTGGGCTCCCTCTGCAGCTTCTGGTGGGCTGAAGCATCCCCCCCATCCCTGCCTTGCCCCCCTGCCGAGCCCCGTTTGTCAATAAAACTCCAGGTTTAATGGAATTTAAGTGCATTGTTAGGGTGACAAAGCCGGGAGTGAGGCTGCCCAGAAATATTCCTGTTATTTCTGCCCATTTATCTGCTTATTTATCCTTATCAGCGCATCTCCCTGCGCCTGCCCGGGGAAAACAATCTCGGCAGCTCAGATATCCAGGCTCCAGAGGAAATTCTAATAAAGCTGTAGCAGGTTTCCTTCAGGCGGGGAGGATTTGCAATGCAGCCCCGGTTGCTGTTCTGTTGTGCCGAATTAGGGGTGGCTTGGGGCGAATGGAATAATCGCGTTTGTCACCTCGTCGTGCTGTGACTGGAACCGAGGCAGGTCCCAGGCTGGGAGCTCGGTTCTGTCACTCGGCTTCTTTTTGTCGGGGTAATTAGCAGCGAGGGTGGCATTCGTTATTAGGCGGTTTTAATCGGGAGGAGCCCTTTCTCGTTATTAGGTGGTTTTAATCGGGAGGAGCCCTTTCTGTCCCCATTTGGAGCACGAAGCTCTCCCGGTGCCTGCAGCGCCGGCACGGGAGGAGGAAGATCCCGTTTTCCATTCTGGGATAACTGAGGTTGGAAAAGCCCTCTGAGGTCACCCAGGCCAACCTGGTGTAAGGAAAATTAATCCACGAACACCAGAGGTTTGTGTCCAAAGAGGAGACAGAGGAGTCCTTTGACTTTATTCCAATAAAGGGAGAGGCCATGGGGCATTTCCCCTGGGGTCTCTCAGATTTTGGAGGATGCAGCCTCCTTTTTATCCCAATTTCCCGGCCGCATTTCCCTCTCTCTTTCCCCATTGGCTGAGGGACTTGAGAGGCACAGACTTCCCGAAATGCCTCAGATTCCCATTTTAATGTATAACCCTCCTTAATTTTTAATTTTTATGGGATTTATGGGTTTTTCCCCATTGTTACTTTCACCTTTCAATATCCAATTTCATTTATAAACAAACCTACAGTTTGTTTGTAAAGGCAAATTTCTTCTTTTCCATCCATCAATCGGTGGAATCCTTCCCATTGTTTCTCTCATCTCTCAGCGCTGGATTTATCCTCCAGCAGACCCAGGGCTTGTTTGTAGAGGCGAATCTTGTCATTCCTCTCACTGTCACCAATTCTTGTGCCACCAGCCAAGATCCCCAGCTTGTCCCCAGCCCAGGGTGCCACATCCAGGACTTCCCTGGACACCTCCGGGGATGGGAGCTCCAAAGCTCCCCGGGCAGTTCCAAGGCCTGACCTTGCATTAATTCTGAGCATCTCATTTGAGCTCCTCTGCTCTCTTAAACAAAATATACTTAAACAAAATATACTTAAGCAAAATATACTTCAGACCTCATTTCTCGGCCACAGGAGACATCTCCTCACAATGGATGGACTCTTCCAAGGAAAAGGAATAATTAGATCCAGTTATTGTTCCTCCTTTATTGCTGCAGGGGTGGGAGGAGCGCTCCTGCATCTTAACCCTGCTCCAGGCACTCGGGAAGAGCAGGGAGAGATCCCACAGCACCTTGGGACATGGAAATCCTCTGACTGGAAAAAAAACACCCTACAAGCAAAGAAAATCAACTTCTGGCACCAGTCAGGGATTTCCCTTGGAAGGATGTGCCCCCTCCAGGCCTCCCAGTCCCCTCCTTCACCGGAGTGTTTTCAGGACTGGAATTCCCCGCTGGAATGTTGTTAAGACACACCTTAACCTCAAGGAACTTCCAAGGGAATTCCCTGACTGGTCCCAGAGGTTCCTTTTCCTTGTTTATAGGGTGTATTTTTGGTGGGTTTTTTTTCCAGAATTCCCTGCAGTCAGAGGATTTCCATGTCCCAAGGTGCTGTGGGATCTCTCCCTGCTCTTCCCGAGTGCCTGGAGCAGGGTTAAGATGCAGGAGCACTCCTCCCATCCCTGCAGCAATAAAGGAGGAACAATAACTGGATCTAATTATTCATTTTCCTTGTAAAAGTCCATCCATTGTGAGGAGATGTCTCCTGTGGCCGAGAAATGAGGTCTAGAGGTGCTTAAGTGTATTTTGTTTAAGAGAGCAGACAAGCTCAAATAAGATGTTCAGAATTAATGGTACAGCTCTCCTGATAATTTGAGGAGAGGTTTGGATGAAAAGTTAAAAATACAGGTGAAGTGAATAATAATACACAGGGAGATGAAGAGCTGCCGAGGGGTGTCCCTGAGTTGCAGTGAGAGGGAAGTGAATCAGAGCTGGCAGGATACCAGTGGAATATCCTGGGAGGGAAAAGGAGGCTCTGGCTGAGCCGGGGATGGAGCTCAGAGTGAAATTTGGGCTGGGCTCAGTGCTGTGCCCTCAGCAATTCTGGTGGGACCGAGCGTCCACAGTGGGAATCCAGCTGAGGATCATGGAATTCCAGGATGGTTTGGGTTGGGAATGACCTTAGATCCCATCCAATGCCACCCCATCCGTGGGCAGGGACAGGTTCCATTATCCCAGCTGCTCCAAGCCCTGTCCAGCCTGTCCTGGGGCACTTCCAGGGATGATCCAGGTGGGTTCTTCTCCTTGGATTTCATGTTGACTGCCGGCCTGGACTCCTCCATCCATGGAAATGCTGCTGGGATCTTCCTCTGGATCCTTCATCCATGAAAATGCTGCTGGGATTTCCCTTTGGATCCTCCATCCCCGGAAATGCTGCTGGGATCTCCCCTTGGATCCTCCATCCCTAAATGCTGCTGGGATCTCCCCTTGGATCCTCCATCCATGGAAATGCTGCTGGGATCTCCCCTTGGATCCTCCATCCATGGAAATGCTGCTGGGATCTCCCTTTGATCCCCTCCATCCCCGGAAATGCTGCTGGGATCTCCCTTTGGATCCTCCATCCATGAAACGCTGCTGGGATCTCCCTTTGGATCCTCCATCCATGGAAATGCTGCTGGGATCTCCCTTTGATCCCCTCCATCCATGAAATGCTGCTGGGATCTCCCTTTGGATCCTCCATCCATGGAAACGCTGCTGGGATCTCCCCTTGGATCCTCCATCCATGGAAATGCTGCTGGGATCTCCCCTTGGATCCTCCATCCATGGAAACACTGCTGGGATCTCCCTTTGGATCCTCCATCCATGGAAATGCTGCTGGGATCTCCCTTTGATCCCCTCCATCCATGGAAATGCTGCTGGGATCTCCTCTCCTCCTCCCAGCTGCCCCAGTGGGTTTCACTTTGGGTTAAACGCAGCCAGGACAGGAAAAGGTGGATCTGAGCTCCAGGAAGATGAAATTTCAGGAAGGTTCACCTGGAATTTGTGCTGGAGGCTCCAGGAGGAGCCATGAGCCAGCCTGGCTGATGTCAGGGATCATCAGCAGAGATCCAAGGGGGTGTGAAAACAGAGATGAAATGGACAGAGGGGTTAAATTAAATCAACAAAAGTAGTCCAAGGATTTGGGGTGGGGGGGGGGGGGGGGGAATATATATATATATATATATATATATAAAAAAAACCTCCCCAGTGATGCCCTTTGGTTTTATTTGAAGCTGGTGTTTGACTGCACTCTGATTCTGGGCAGCACCTTCAAATTCGTATTTAAATCCATCTTCTCCACGTATTTCACCTGCAATAACAGGATTTCAGATGGAATTCCTGCCTTTCCTCATGACCTTTGACTCCTGCACTGGGCTTGCAGCATCCACACCAGGAATTCTCATCGTCTCTGGGTCCATTTAAGAGGAACTCATGGCCAAACTGACGATAATCAAATTTCAGGGTGCTCAAAATCCCTGTGCAAACATCTCCTGCTGCTCCTCCCGTGCTTCTGCCTCACTTTGTGACACTTCATTGATTTTTTTTTTTTCCCCCACTTCCTTTTCTTCCTCTCCTGGTGGAAACAAATTAAAGCAGGAATTGGGATTGTAAATAGATAATGGGACGTGAATGCAGAGTAATCAGTGCCAGCCATGTGCAGCCATACTAATTGTGCCAGGGGAGGGAATGGGATAAATATTTAATGCCTGGATTCGGTGGGAAGTGAGAGAGCAAGGAAAGAAATATAGGAAAGAGTCAAGAAGGCTTCACTTCAGTGCTTTTTCTCAAAAAGAGGAGTTTTGATGGCATTAACCCCTCCCTGTTATGAATAAAGAATTGTGTTTGATGTGGAGGCTTCGGTGTCCCTCAAGGGAAGAACATCCCAGGTTGAAAACGCTGCTGGAAAGGATTTGGGATAAAATGAAGTGTTTCAGGTGAAGTTTATTTTTCCTCAGGGTTCAGGTGGGGCTTGTGGGCAGGGTGGTAGAGCAAAGACCTGCCTGCCCTACCCTCAAGCCCCTGCCAGGAAATCTGGGATGATTCCCTGTTCTCCTGATTCTCCTCCCAGCTGAGCATCCTTGGGATCCATCCCCAGCAGCCGGGACGTTGGCATGGCGAGGCCCTGCAGCTGGAATTAAATACCCCAATCTCAATTAAAATTAACCATTAATGCTGCCTAACGAGCCCTGGGAGCCTGTGGGAGCCTCCTGGTGAAAAGCTGCAGGTGGGAGCGGAGTTTTCCACGAAATGCTGAGCTCCAGCCCTGCTGGTTCTTACCCAGAATATTTAGGGACCCTTTCCCCACCCAGCCTGGGGCGGGGCAGTGCTTTTTAGGGGATGGAAAGCTCCACCCTGCAGTTCTCCTGCTGCATTTCAGGTGAGGAAGGGGAGAGGAGAGGGAGTTTTGGAGGGAGCAGAGTCTGACAGGGTGTTCCGGGGAACGAGGAGCTGATGGGGGTTTCTTGGCTCATCTCATCCTTTCCAGAAGCTGTCAATGCCTCCAGCAAGTGGCACATGGAACTGAGGAAAAATTCCATGTCAGAAAGTCAGGGAAAGGTTTTCTTTCTCCCTTTTTCTTTCTCCCTTTTTCCTTCCCAGAGTGCTGGGGCTGTGATGGATTTTTTTTTTTTTTTTTTTTTTTTTTTTTTTTTTTTTTTTTTTTTTTTTTTTTTTTTTTTTTTGTCACTTCTCCTGGTTTTGCCTTCAGGAATTTTTTCCTGCTGTTGCAAAGGCGGCAGGAAGCGCCATCCGTTGCTGTTTTCCAATTGTTCCTTTGCTGGGCTGGTGGAATTTTAACAGTGCAAGTATTTGGGATCTTTGGAAGTTGGTGGTGGGATGGGTCTGGAAAGTCAGACCTGCGGGGGGCTCAGTCTGGAGAAGAGGAAGCTCAGGAGAGCTTGGATTTGATGGTCCTGGAGGTCTTTTCCAACTGTAATTATTCCACGAGTCTGTGCAGATGAAGTCTCTGTGTCAGTGGATTCCCAGCCCTCAGGTTACTCAACCCACCCTCCACGGATGTGCTGATCAAAACCAAAAATTGGGAAAGGAGAAGCTGAGCCTCATTCAGGCACCTCTGGGTCATTGGTTTGTTTTTTGGTGTTTTTTTGTTTGTTTGTTTTGTTTGTTTGTTTTATCTTAGGCAATTGAATTACAGCTGTGAAAGGGGAATTCGGCTGTGTGTAGCCAAAGGTTATTTGTGAGGAGTTTGCTGCTGCAGAAGTGGCCCTGGAGGGGTGAGAGTGTAAAGTCTGAGGGGTTTGTGATGACAACCAGCTGGGGTTTGAGGCATCCCGCGCTGGATGTCAGCCCCAAATCTGTTTGTTCGAACTCGGTGGTGTGAGAAAGTTCAAGATTCAGTCGGTTCAGCTCCCCCAGGATGGCAAAAAGCTCCAAGGATCCATTTCTGCACCACCTCGTGCTCCTGGTGGGGAAATGGTTGGGAACAACCCTTCAAGCCCAGTTTTCAAACGCCTCAGAGCGCTGCAGGATCCGGGCACGGGATAATCCAGGGTTTGGATTGTACTGTAGGTGGCAGAGATGCTTTAGTTATGCGCTAATCACCCTGCGAGCTCATTAAGGAGCCGGGAGCACAGGGCAGCCCCTCTGCCGTTAATTAACGCCGCCAATTCCAGCCTGGCTCCCACCTGGAGGAGCTGAGGTCACCTCGGGATGGGCTGGGTGAAGGAAGGACTCTTCAGGTGCTCCATGGGCTGCCAGACCCGCTGCTAAAAAATGTTTAATGATCAAATCTGAACTATCCTCCGGATGGAACAGATTCCCAGGATCCTCTTGCCTTTATTAAAAAAAAAGCAAGGGGTGTTGGAATGGCAATAAAAGGTGTTGGAATGGCAAAAATGGGCACTGGAATGGCAATAAAAGGTGTTGGAATGGCAAAAATGGGCACTGGAATGGCAATAAAAGGTGCTGGAATGGCAAAACGGGTGTTGAAGTTGCAGTAATTTTTTTAAACGAGTGATAACTGGGGATTAAAATAATTAACTTTCATTAACAGAAACAGGGTTCTGTGAGAGCTTTGGTGTCCCCACCACGGTGAATGTCGCCACTGTGGGCCTCAGTCCAAGTGCTGAGACTTGGGAGAAATGTTGTTCCAGTCTAAAACTTGGCTTGGGACAAAGCTCAGCCAGGGAATTGTGAGCTGGAGTTAAATAAAGCGAACAACATCATATTTTAAAAGGAAATAAAATTATAAATGGATATGGAGGGCTGCTGCTGGGCTCTGGAGTTGCCCACCACGGTTGCTGGCTGGAATCTGCCTCAGGTTGGGATTGGTCATAAATAAAATAAAAAAATAAAGAGGTTCTTGCCATCCTTTCCCTTCCTGAGCTAAAATAAACAGGGTTTTTTTTGTAGTGGGGTTAACCAAATGTGAAGAGACGACCTGAATAACCCTGGGAATGTTCTTTGCCTTAGGAAAAAGGAATGGAAACCTGAATCCCAGCAGGAACATGAGGCTGGAAACAGCCCTGGAGTGGAGAGGGTGCTCTCCTTGGGTGTGCAGCACCCACGGAGGAGTTCCCAGATTCCTGGGGGAGGAGGATGGGTTGGAGAGGTGGGTTTGGGGTCACTCCCACCTCCTGACGTTGCTTCTCTGGTCTCTTGCAGGTTCACTGGGATGAATTTGCCCGCTCCTGTGATCAGCAGTAAAAATTGGCTGCGGCTCCACTTCACCTCCGACGGCAACCACAGGCAGAAGGGCTTCAGCGCCCAGTACCAAGGTAAAGAGAGAAAGAAATAAACGCCCTTGGCCAGCCTCACCCATCCCAGCTTTCCCAGGAATCCACAGCTGCCTCCCTGCGTGATCCTGCTGCTGCTCTGGTGCCTTGGGAGGGCTGAGCTGGAACAGGGACTGGACAGAGCTGGAGAATAAAGTGGATATTTATTGAAAGGCCTTTAGGGTGCACCTTGGGCAGGACAAGAGCCTGGGCAGGGCTGCGCCCAAGGTGGAACCAAAATGGACAAATGGTCATGAAATCTCACACTTTCATAAGTTTTGGTCTGTTTGCACATTGGTGTTTCGTTGTCCAGTTCCAGCTCCAGGTTGTGCAGTCCCATCCTTTGGGCTGAACACTTGTCCCAGCTGTCCTTGGTGTGCAGCAGGAGCAGGATTTGTTTTGTGTCCCTGCTGTGTGCAGAGAGCTGAGTGACCCTGAGTGTGAGCTCAGAGCTGCACCTGGGCAGCGCAGAACCTGAAACACAGCAAAGATAAAACCTGAGGCATCAGTTCCAGCTGAAGTCCCCCAAGCTTGGGTTTCGTAGGAAATCCCAGACTGGTTTGGGTTGGGAGGAACCTTAAAACCCATCCAGTGCCATGGGCAATAACGCCTTCCCCTCTCCCAGTGTCCGGCCTGGCCTTGGACACTTCCAGGGATCCAGGGACAGCTGCAACTTCTCTGGGAATTCCATCCCAGCCCCCTCCTCACCCTGGCAGGAGACAATTCAGGACTGGGATAAAGAGATTTCAGGATTGGGGTGTTGAGGGACAGGAGATCCTTTGGCAGTGAAGCTGCTGCTCCGAGGCTGGGGCAGCTCCTGGTGGGAGCAGAATGGATGGAGTGGATCCCTTGGAAGCATTCCCACCGTTCCCTGTGGTGTCTCTGAAGGAGGTTGTGGGTGCAGAGCCTCTGGAGGCAGCATCCAGGAGAGGCGAAGTGAAGCAGGAGCAGGAATGGCTTCAAGTCCCCTCCCGAGGCTGGGCTCAGGGGAGCTCAGCAGGTTTCTGCTCAAGAGGATTTTGCTGGGGAAAAAGCTCTGGAGAGGAGTCAAGGGAAAGGGAGAGGATTTTCCTTGGATAAATCTGCGAAGCTGCTCCGTTTGGGTGTTCCCAGGTTGTTGTTAGCAGTGCTGTCACGGCCTCAGAACATGAACCGCATCATTATTTAACTTCCCTGCTTTCCTTGAACCTGCAAATGACTTTAAACTGCAGGGAAAAGAAATGAAAAAACCCGTTTTGTTGTCGCTGTGCAGCGCAAATGCCCGGAAAAAGCAGCTTCCCTTTGGATGCCTTTTCCCTGCTGTCAGGATCGCTGCTTTTCTCCAAAGCACCTGTCTGAGTCAGCCCTTCTCCCTCCACAGGAAAGTCAGGATGAATGTTCAAATTCCCCCTGATGAGATAAACGTCAGGGGGTTCTCGTCCTGCGAGCGGCCTTGGCAGAGGGAATGAACTGGGGATTGAGTGCTGAGAAATGAACTCAACTCCCCGTCCCCGAGCCGGAATGGAGGCAGGACCTCGGCCCAGCTGCCAGAGGGGACCTGCCCTCCTTTTTCCTGCTGGCTTTTGTGGGGTTGGGCAGCTTTTTTTCCTGCCTTTCAAATGCTTTAGAAAATAAAAAGGCAAAACAACCAGCCAAGCAATAAAAGCTCCCGGGTGTGAAGGGAGAGGTGTCTGCAGGCAGCGGGATCTGTAGGACGGGAGATGCTGATACTTTAAAAACCTCCCCGTAACCCTTTCCACCTGGCCTGGACATAAATATTTCACTGGAGATAAATCCCTACAAAAACAGGCCGTGTAATTCCAGGGGAAGCACCGCAGCTGGAATGCATTTTTCATCAGGAGAGCTGAATCGGGATGGGCCAGGAGCAGGGGAGGGAGGCTTTAGGGCCGCTCTCCTTTGCCGTCTGTTTTCCACAGACGTGTCTGCACATCATTTATGAACCCCCCGTGTCCTCTGGGACGGGGTCTGGCTTTGCTGATAATCTATAAGAAAACAATTTCCCTTCCAGCTTGTTTAAATTGATCCCGAGTTTTGCAGAACACCTTCTCTCTCTGTTCCCTCTCCGCTCTCCCTAATCCGTGCCCTCATTTGGAAACCACTTTAGGAATGTAAAAGCAAGGTTAGATGCAATCAGGCTGTGGAGAGAGGGTTTTTTGTTGCTGTTGAATACAGCAGATTCGTTTTGTTCCTTTCCTGGGCGAGTTAAATATTTCCCCCTTCCCTTTTCCCTTTCATTAAGGCCAATCTTGATTTTTGCAAACTCTTTTTCCCCATTCCCCGTGTAAGGAAGTCAAAGGGACTGGGAGAAATCCATGCATAGGATTTTTTAAATACATTTTTTTAATATTTCCTCCCTATCCCGTCTCCCCAAAAAGGTGGAAGAAAATACTTTAAAAGTGTTTTAATCAGGTGAGGCGGCAGCACCTCGGGTGTCCCTCCCCATCAGAGGGGCTGGAAAGGCAGGGCTGGAATTGGAGAGATGGGAATGCTGCCCCTCTCTGCACGCATTTTATGGCAGAACTCGGCTCCCTAATTGCTCTGGAGCTGATTGTTACCAACACGTAATTGCAGCTTTTATCGATCTCCCTTTCCCTCCGGGAGGAAGATAAATGGGATGAGCTCCAGCCGGGAGCAGGGCAGATCCCAGCAGAGCTGCCTCCGGCAGGGAAGGGCTGGGGAATTCTGCTGCACACGAGTGTCGTTGTAGGACACGAGAGAGAGATGGGAGACTCCAAGAGCAGAGAAAAAAGGTTTTATTGTCTAATTCTTACACCTTTTATGAGGTGTTCCCATACAGACCCAACGTGATCGGTGAACAGGAACGACACCTCTCTGATCCCAACCAGGGAAACAGCAAAACACCACCTGGAGAAGGATTGTTTTGGGAAAGGGGAGTGGTTTTGCCAAGGTTGTTTTGAGAAGAAGCTTTCTTGAGAAGTTTTTCCTTGGAGAAAAAGTTAGCAGCTTCCAGCAGGCCAAAATCTCTCGGGCCCAGAAATACCAGGCCCACACATGAGAGACACATACGTGGCTTTGTGAGGGGGTCTTGGAATGGGTTGGGTTGGCAGGGATCTTAAATCCCATCAAGTTCCACCCCTCCTGTGGGCAGCCACCTCCCAGGGTGCTCCCAGCCCCGTCCATGGCTTTGATGGAGAGGTCTGTCCATGGGTGGGCCACAGTTTGGATGGATCTTCCCCTCCTCATCCTGCATCTCCCACCTCTCATCTTGGATCTCCCACTCTTTATCCCTATCTCCCATTCCTCTTCATCCTGGATCTTCCCCTCCTCATCTTGGATCTTCTACTCTTTATCGTGGCTCTTCCACTCTTCATCCTTATCTCCCGTTCCTCTTCCTGGATCTCCCACTCCTCATCCTGGATTTTCCTCTCCTCATCTTAGATCTTCTCCTTTCCATCTTGGATCTTCCCCTCTTCACCCTGGATCTCCCACTCCTCGTCCTGGATCACACCTTGGGTTCCACGGGGATTTTTAGCTCCTGCTGTGTGACTCGTGGAGTCTCCTGGGCAATCCTGGGCAGCTCCGGTGCTTGTGCAGGCTCCGATTCCCAAAGATCCATTGCTCGGGCTGCCAAAAGAGGGATTTTTCCAAAGAGTTGTGTTTGAGAGGGTTTCTCTTCACCTCCAAGGAAAACCCCTGTGAGCCTCCTGCTGTATCCCAGGGGCTGCTGGATTATCCCAGCAGGAGGGAGAGATCCAGGCAGGATCAGGATTTCACAGCAATTCCCCCGACAAGGAGAGCAGAGCTTCACAGGATAGATTTTTTTTTTTTTTTTTTTCTTCCTGTTGCTGCTGCTGAAACGCTGTTTTCCAAATTAATAATAAATAAATGTCTGCTTAAATTCTCATTTTGAGCAACAAGAAGCGGTTTAAAAGGAGCAGCCCGGCCTGCCTGCCGTGCTGGCAGAGCTTTGTAATGTCATCTCTCAAATCTGACAGGATGCTGAGTATTCCATTAGATCTGTTGGATGTGTGTGAGCAGCAAAACCCTCCAGAAAACAGGAGTTTCTGTTCATCCAATTATCCTGACACAGTCCTTTGTAGTGCTGCGCCACGTTCCAATTTACAAACAAAGTAGATCTTCAAATACCGGGTTTTTGAGGGCAGGGAGCGGGAGAATCGTTCCTGTTTGTTTAATTAAAAAGAAGCTCAAAACAAGTGGCGCTTTACCGTGCCCGGTTCTGATCCAAACGGAGCCATTTGTAAAGTGTGACTTCCATCATTAGGGCTCCAAAGTGAGGGATGAGGAGGAGAGGACGCAGCCGTCCCTCTTTTTCAATTTATTTATCAATTTATTGATTGATATTTATCTTTATCAATTCTCCTGGAAAGGGACATGATGAAGTTCGGGCAGGAGATGCTTCCTGGGGCTGCAGCTCGGGCTCTGAATTTTGGGATTGGTGTTGGGTGTCTGGTGCTTGTTGGGAGCCAGGTTTTCCGTCAGGAGCGGGGCGTTTGCGTTGGGTGAGGTCTGGCAGGGATGGCTCGGGGAGAACCTTGCTTAGAAACGTGTCCCTGAAAAATTTCCAGGCCTGGGCGTGTCCAAATGATGAACCCCTGGAATGGTTTGGGTTGGAAAAGACTTGAAAATTCCTCTCCTTCCACCCCCTGCCACCTTCCTCTGCCTTCTCCTGGATTCGGGATGTTCAGCACCGGGGAAATCCCTGCAGGCTGCTGTGTCCTGATGGAAAATTTGACCTTTCCAAGGATGTCTGATCCCATCCCTGGTGCCACCCTCGGCTCTGGTGGGGTTCACCGGTGCTTGGGAATCTTTGCTTGGCCTCTAAATTCCCTTTCTCGTGCACAAATCATCCGAGCTGAGCTTTTGTTTGCGTGGAGGGTGGAACCATTCCCAGGGGCTGGATGAGGGGATGTGCACTGGGAAGCTTTGGGGAATACAAAAAATGGGGATTATTTTATAAAGCTGCTCCTTCAGTGATCGTGCCCCAAAGCACAACCACAGGGCAGCGACTTCGAGGCTGCAGGGTCCCAGCTGGCATCCTTGGAAAATTCAAATCCAAACCCAAATTCAGCCTTGGAAACGTGGAACTGCCTGGGTTTTGTTGCCTGGGCGGGAATGTAGGGCTGGGATTGGGGGTTTTCCCTGTGTTTGCTTGGAAAAAGCTGGAGAACCACTGCAGGAAGGTCTGTCGCTGTTTTATTTGAAGCAGAAATAGATTTTTTTACCCAAAAAAAGTGAGTTTTGGTAGCCCCAAGTATTTTTTTTTTTGATCCATTGATAACACATTTATTAAAAAGTTGAGATCAGGCTGGAAATAACCTGTGATTCCCATCCACGTGGACCTTTGGGGCATCCCAAAACCTGCTGCTTTTTTTTTTTTTTCCCCTCGTGCTTCACTTGCAGGTGGATTTGGAGTAAAAAGAAACAAAGAGTTCAATTTGCTTTGACAGCAGCCTGCTGTTAATTAGTTTTCCCTTCTTAAATTAATAATAATAATTTAAAAAAGGCAGCTGCCCTGAACAGATTGAAGCTGGTGAGGAAGACAGGAGCAGCAGCTTTTCCTCATGAATATTTTCCAGCTAATGCAGCGCTGAGTTTGAAGTTACTGCTGCTTTATTTAAAGTGAAAGCCGAAAGCTGTGAGGAAATGATGAGTGAAAAGCTGCACCCAGCTTTTCAAAGCACCACCTCAGGTGAGCTTCAAGGAGCCTCTCCCTGCCCGAGCCTCCTGCAGCAGCTGTGCCGAACAGGGGGGTTTTAAGCTCAAAATTAAAAACCCCCTCGTTAGTTACATGGGTAGTTTTTCTCGGCAGCTTTGTCTTGGGAATGTGCTAATTTAGGGATGAAAAGGCTGACAAGATGAAGAGCACGGGGAGAAGGGTTTGAAGTGGGAGATGGGCTGGGCTTCAGGAAAAGGCTCCCAAAAAGAGTGATTTGGGCTCTGAGTTATCCCAATTCCTGCCAGTGGGGGCTGGGATTGTCCCAATTCCTGCCTCTGGAGACTGGAATTATCCTAGTTCTTGCAGTGGAGGCTCTTTTCCCCCAGTTCCCGCCTCTGGAGGCCGGAATTATCCTGGATCCAGGTGTTTGTGCTGCTCCCAGATGGCTCTGCCAGGTGGGGTTTGTGTCAAACCCTCCGGGGTGGAGGGAGCCTCGGCAGCAGCCGCCAAATCCAGAGCAGAAGAACAAATTGCTGCTCCCTGGTGTGGGGAGCCTGTTGGGAGAGGACGGGGCTCTTGGAGATGGGTGGAATTGTTCTTCCCTCTCCTGGTTTTCCTCCTCTTTCGGCGGAGGTTTGGAGCAGGGAGGGAATGGTCACGCTTTGGGAGGTGTGTGGGGCTCCAAGCTGGAAATTCCCTTTGCCAATAACGGGGCTTCGTTTTATTTTCCCTGCTGTTCTCCTGCCCTTTTTTCCTGCTGTTCCTTCACGCCAGCTCTGCAGGTCCCAGGTCATGAGTGCTCCCCTGGAATGGCTCTGCTCTGTAATGGGTTCATGGGATAAATTCCTGCAGCAGAGAAACTGGGGGGGAACCAGCCCAGCATTTTCCTCTCGGCATCCCCGGAGTTCCTTAGAGCTTCCCTTTTGCCTGTCCCCCATTTTTCATGGGTTACAGCGGGATGGGGACCCCATTTTTATTTTGGAATGAAAGCTCTCCAAAGCCCCAACATGGAAAATAAATCCCTGCTGGCGTTGAGGGGTCAGGATGAGCTCCCTGATCCCGACAGGAAGGATGCACGGTGTGGGCGATTCATGTTTTTCTTTTTAAAATGGAAACTTCAAAGCCCCTGGAGCTCAGCTGAACCTTTTCCTCATCTTTCCTTCGTTTCCCATCCCTGCAGTCAAGAAGCAGATGGAGCTGAAGTCCAGAGGGGTGAAGCTCATGCCCAGCAAGGACAACAACCAGAAGACATCTGTGTGTAAGTTTGTTTTATTTTTTTTGGCTCTTCCTTCGCTGTCTTTTTGATAACAATCTCCTGGAACATTTCATTGGACTTTCCAGTAATCTCTAAAACTTCGCCACTCTGAGAAGTTTGGGTGCTTTCCCCTCTCTCCCCTCTGCATTTCTGCATCACTCCCTCTGTTCACAAGCATTTACTAACTCCTGGAAAGGGGTGTAGGGGGTTGGACTCTGTGGATTTGGTTGATTTTTATGCTCCAGGCTCGTGGCTTTGGGCTCCTTTTAGCAGGGGAAGCAAAGAATTTTGGGCGTGGGATCAACGTTATCACTGTGAATAAGGAGCAGACATAAGGAACTATGTTAAAAATTATATATATCAGAAAATTTACAGAGGCAGCAGCAGCATCTTCCTTCTCCTGTGTGAGTTTTATTTCGTTTTCCCTGCAGGAAAAAAAAAAATAAATTCATCATTCTGGGTTTGCAATGATTGGTTTTTCAGGTTGTGTTTAGTGGTTGGTGTGTCAGGGGCAGAACGTCTGGGGTCACCTCTGGCAGGTGGGAAATCGTTCGTCTTTCCATCGGGCTCTTCCCAAATCAGGAGCAGTTTTGTCCCTGAATCCCCAAAATGGGATCTGACTTGGAGTTCATATTTTACATGGAATCAAACAGGAGCAGGATGTAGCGTTTTTTCCCGAATGGATTTTCGGGGAGAGGCTGGAACTGCTCGTTGCCCCCATCAGGGGGGAGCGGTTTGGACATTTCAGTCGGGTGGATTTGGCGTACGGAATTCAGGAACGTGGATGGGCTGGATCTGAATTGTGGCTCAGTGTCTGTCTGGAGGCAGGAATGTTCCCCTCCCAGCTCCCAGGAGAATTTTTACAAATTTATTTGTGGAGAGAAAGACCCAACAAGGTAAAAAAAAAAACACCAACCCAAAATCTCCAGAGCAGAAAACACTGGGGGCATCTCCAGGGGAAAGTAATTCCATTTTTAAGGAAAACTCTGAGTCCAAGCTGTTCCTGGCTGGGTGATGCCTTCCTTGCCAGGAAGAATTTAATTGGAATAAACATCCCAGTGCACTTAACTGAGTGGGAAATCCAGCTGGAAAACCCCCAGGCTTGGTGTGGAGACAGAGGAGAGTGTTTGGAGTGGGAGGTGTGGTGTCCTGGATTTTGGGGAATGTGCGGAAGGGAGTGATGAAGTCATTGGTTTAATGAAGTATCCTGGTGTTATCAATGCACAGAATTCCCGTTTCTCCTTCCTGGCAGTGGCCTTTGGAGCGGTTTTGCCCGTTTTTAATGCGCTGAGGCTGAGTGGACACAGCTTCCCATTCCAGCAGCTCCTGCCCTGTCCCAGTCCTGCTGCACTTGTGAGGGGGAAAAGCAGGAATTCATTCCCTCTGCCTGGTTTATCCCGTCCCAAGGGGCTCAGAGCTGCCAGTTCAGATTTGGGAGCTCAAATCTTGTCCTGCTGATGGAGGAGAGCTCCGGCTGGAAGTTGTTAAGGTGGAAGAATGGGAATGGTGGCCCCATTCCATGGCCCCTGTCACCCCGTGAACCTCCAGCTCCTTCCCCGTGCCTTGCTCTCTGTCAGCTCTGCATTTTCAGCCCTGGTTATCCCTATCTCCTGCAGCCTTCTGCTCCCACGGAGAACTTCCAGAAGTGCTGATTCCTGAGGAGATGGCACTGGGAAAATTGGGATTTTTTTTTTTTTCCCCAAAGCCTTACCTGCCCTGTTCCCCGCTGGATTTGCAGGGTTGGCCGTTCCCCTTTGTGCTCCCAAACTTCCACGAGCTGAGTCTGCATCGCAGATAATCACACCCGTGGGACGGGCTGGGTAGAGAAATTTCCTATCCCAGGGCAATTCCCAGTTGCTCTGGCTCAGAGACCAGAAATTCAGGAATTCTTGTGTCTCTTGGTAACACTTAAAGCCGTGCCACAAAATCCTAAAATCGTTAAGGCTGGAGAAGACCGAGCGCAACCTTCAAGTCTTTGCTTTCTTTTTGGTTATTCCTACCAGCAATGTTTTCTTTCAGAGTGTTTTTTTTTCACTAAAACCTGGCCTGAAATCCTCCCTGGAGGAATCCATGCTTAAATCCTGCAGGTCTTGCAGAGGGTTTGGGTTTGGGGTTGCCTGCTCAGATTAAAACCTGTGTGTTTCGTGTGGCTGAGTGGAGGCAAAATGTGGTGATGTGACAGCAGGGGAAAAATAAAAATCCATAAAAATACGGAGTTCCGGGGGGGTTGGTGCTGCTTGTGTTTGTTTGGATCCGTAATTGAGCGCCTCGTCCTGCTCACCATCGGTAAAATTATTTGGGAACCTTGCTTTAATCACTTTGGGAGGGAGAAATAACGCTGAAGAGACAAATAACGCGGGTAGAAGAAATGGTTTTAAATTTTAGGTCACGTTTTGGAGGCTGTTTCTGGCACTGAAAGCAGAATGCAAATGTGGATATTCCAGCTCCCAGAAAGAGGGGGAAAATGCGGTGTTTTGGTTATAAAAAACCAGGATCAAAGTGGTTTTTGTGGTGTTTCGGAGAGGCCTTGTGGGGGTCTTGGGAAGGGCTTGGATGAAGGACTGGAAGTTCTGTGCGTGTCCAGCTCGGTCAAAATCTGCTTTGCAAAGTCATTTTGGGGGGGATGGAGCAGTTTTGACGTCCGGGAGTTCTGGATTTTGGGGAGGTGTGAGTGGGGTTTCGTGTCCGTGGTGCTGAGGGACACGGGAGCCACCTGGGGCTTTTGGGGACAAGCTTTGCTTGGGACAGCCTGGAAATGGTCTGGGAGTTGTGGAATTCTGGGAATGCTGTGAACCTGCATCTTCTGAGGGTTAGCAGGTGGGGTATTGGGGCTCAGAATTCTCCAGGTGGAACATTTCCAGCTGGAATTTGGGTTTTTTTCCCCGGTGTCAGGGGCTGGCTGTGCCCTTTTCTCTCTCGGTGTTGCTAAAACTGTGAGTGTTCAGCGTCTGGGTCGGTGTCACCGAGGCTCTGGAGTCACTTAACCCTTCGTTTTTGGGTGCTGCAGGATCTTTGGGGGCTGGAAATGCAGCAGGGACTTCGTTGGGGCGAGCCCACAAGTCAGCTCCTGATTTCTGTAATCATTCCCAGAAGTTTTTGTGGAACTGCTCTGAGCCCTGGTGTGAGCACACAGATTAACCCCTTAAACCCTGCAATTCCTGCTGCAGTCCTTCCCACCCCTCCTTTCACTGGATTTCTCATGCTGGGAAATGCTGGGGGCTTTGTTGGAGTTTTTTTTTTAGGTGCTGCTTGATTTTTGCAGTTCTGAAATTCAGTGAGGAATTGTCCCTTGGGAATCTGTCAGTGAAGCAGTTTTTTTGGGGGGGGGTTGGTTTGGTTTGGTTTTGTTATTTTGGGGTGGTTTTTTTGTTTGTTTGTTTGGTTTGTTTTTGTTTTGTTTTTTGTGGGTTTTTTGTTTGTTTGTTTGTTTGTTTTTAAATTGAGGGAGAGATGGAACCGCAGAAGATTTTAGCCGTGAATTCCAGTGGCAAACTGAACAATCAGAACCGGCTGTCACTGAATTCACGAGGAGAAAGAAATCGAAGAAAAAAATCAGGAGGATGAGGGGATGGAAAAACAAATCCCAGGGTTGGTGAAGAGGGGGGAGAATTCCTGAGCTCCTAATACAGAAATTGAGCAGTTCCTCACAACTTTTGGGATCTGTTGTGTTTCCAGCAGCCTTGAAGGGTTCATTTGGGAGTGGCACAGCCCGGGTGAGGCTTTGGGAAGATGAACACGGCACTGAGAGCCAATTCCCAGCATGACAAATCCAGTTTATAACCTTTGGGCTGTTCTGTTTGTGTTCACAACAAAAGGCAGAGAACAGAAGTTTCTGTGAAGGAGCATCTAATCCATCTCCTCCTTTTCTTTCGCTCTCCTTAAAAGGGAAATTCCCCAGCTCCCAGGATATGGAGATATCTTCCCTCTCCCCCTTGCTCAGCTTTATCTTCCCTGTTCTCTGCTTTATCTACACGTGGTTTTAGGTGTTAATGAATCTCCAGCTAATGAGAGATGAGCTGGGCTTAAAACTCAGCAATGGTTCTGACAAACTCTCCTCCAGGCTTTTCCTGGGGGTTTGGGACCTTGTTTCTTCCCAAAGTTCTGAATCCCAGGCTTCGTTTTTATCCGAAATGTGAAATAATCGCTGGGTGTGACGGCAGTGACCCGGTCTGGGGGGATTTGGACAATGGGAGGAGGGATTTGCTGGGGAAATGTGATTTTTTTTCTCTAAGAAAAAGCTCCCAAGTGCTGGGATGCAGCCCTGGAAGCTGTGGCTGTTGTGTCTGGTCAGGGCGGGGTTTACAGGAGTGTGGGAAATGGATTTGTAGGGAATTCTCAAAGCCTGACAGAGGGCTCACAGAACCTTGTGCACCTGTGTGCAAACCTTGAGATAAAATATGCTGACTTAGAAATTGGACAGACGTTGTTGGGAGAGAAATTGAACCAGAAACAAGTTTCGAATGATGACTTTGCAAATAGACCGGGTACTTTGGAGAAACAGAATATGAAAGATGCGTTGTAGCAACACCCACGTGGGGCATTTTAATAGATAATTGGTTTAGAAGCATTAGCAGCAGTGTGTGGCAAAAAAACCCGCTTAGAATGTATTGGAATTAGGAAATGGAATTGGAATTAGGAAATAGTTTGGCTTCTGTTTGTGAATTGTAACATCTGCGCCGTCTCACCCTTCTCACGAGACTGAAAATGGAATAAAATCTTTTAAAACGCCTCTCAGGAGCCCCGACTCTGGGTCAGAAAAAGGGTTTTTCTGACACAGGAGGAAAATCAGGAATCTGAGCACTTTCCCTCACTCCCACGTGGCCTTGGGACATAAAACCCTCGTTGGGTCCCTGATCCCGAGGTGAATTTTCCTTTGTTTGGAGCTGCCTGTGCACGGGCGTCACCTGTGTGCGTAGGGAGGGAGCCCCAAGGAGGGTGGTGGCACCTGAGGACTTCATTCCAAACTTTTGCTGTCCAAAGCTGGGAGTTGAATTCTTCCTTCACGCTCTGGGATGGTTTGGAATTCTTCTGGGCCAGTGAAAAGTGGCAAAGTTTGGAGCTAGAAAAAAACCGAGGGATGCCAGATGGCTGCTTTGGTGCTGCTGCCTCCCGAGCTTAACGAGGGGTTGTGGACATGGAAAAGTGGGAAGACAGCCCCTCAGGAGGCTGTTTTTCCATGAATCCCTGTCTCTGCCACCTCTGTGCCCTCACACACACTCGGAGCACCAAAGAACCGTGTGGGGAAACAGAGCCATGTGTGGGTACAATCACGGCGGAGAGGGAGGAAAAAGGGGCTCCAAAAGGAAATTCCTGAAAAGGACTTAAAGTGCATCAGAGGATGTGTTAGTGCTGAGGGGAAGCTGGAATATTTTTGGGATCGGCATCGAGCCTTGCCTCCTTGTAGGAGCAGCTGTAGCTGGGGATTCCCCTGGAGGTAAATTCCCAAATATCGGGTGGGCTTGGCTTTGTGTGTGCCCAGTCTGGGTGGGTTCTCCCCGTGGCTCCCCTTCCCCTCTGCCCCTGCAGCTGGTGTCACCTCAGTGTCACCCCCTCCTCCTGGCTGTGGCCTTTGGGGCACCGTGTTTGGAATAAAATCGGGATTTTCTTCCCCGTGGAAGAAAAAAAATCAAGATTTTTCTTCCCTGTAATGCAGTGGTAGGCAGAGGTGGGGTGGGAACGGGGTTGTTTCAGCGGCTCACCACCATGGCTGAGGAATGTGGTGCTGTTTTGGGCGCAAAAAAACCCAAGTCCCATCGGATTCCTGCAGCAAAATCCCCCTTTGTGCTGGAATTCCAACTGGAAATCGGGATGGTGCCGAGGAGCCCCCCAGGTTACCCCACCCTGAACCCCTCTTTGCGCCTTGGGCAGGTCGGAGAGGGCTGGGGAGGCAGAGGATGGAGCTGGGATCTTTCTTCAGTGCTGGTCACCTCTCCATGGATTTCATGTTTGCTGGCATCGAGGTCGCTCCATACAATTTTCCATGTTCCAACTAAATGACTTCGCTTTAAAACCCTCGACTCGCATTCCCCCCTCTCCTTTCTCCCTCTCGTTCTGTGCTTGGTTTTTTCCCCGTCCTGGGGTCACGCACCTGCCTTTCCATGGAGTCGTTTCCTTTCCCTGCCGCGCCGGGCTGGGCTCCGAGGGCTACGAGGTCACCTCGGAGGTTTTAGTGACGGGATCTGTGATCGGTGTCATTGAGCAGAATGAAAGAAAAAAAAAATAAAATAAAACCCACAGAAAAACCAACTTTTTCCAGAGGTATTTCTGTAGTGGAACCGAGGGAAAATTGTGTCCCTAGCTGGCATTTCCTAGGGAACACTCGGGTGTGTAAACTGAGCGGGATATTTGTTTCCAAAGCCGTTGTTTGGGGTTTTTTTCCCGGAATAAAGCAGAACACCTTGAGGTTTCTGAGCTCCCAGTTGCCATTTTTTTCCTCGCCACATCCACCAAGACAGCTGCTGAAAGAATGTTCCTTTTGCTGTTCTGTCTCTGTATGTGCTGTTTTTTTGCTTTGTAGTAACTCAGGTTGGTGTGTCCCAGGGACATAATTTGTGTCCAGACCCTGGGATTCCCGAGAGAGGCAAAAGGATAGGCAACGATTTTAGGTAAGAACGTTTTCGCTGTGTTCTGTGCATGCTGCAGGGCTCCTGCGTGTCCCTGGGTGCGCTCCTCTGTTTGCTCTGCCCCCCCTTTCCCAAAATCCTGCCCAGTTTTGGGGAACACGTGTGTAAAACCCTGCCCCGCGTGTGCTGTTCCACGTGAGCGTCTCGAAAGAGCTCCTGGAGTATTTTTATCCTTTCCCAATCCAGGCTGGAGAATCCCTGCGTGCTGTCATCCCTCCCCTGGAAAACTGAAACAGCCAAAAAAAAATAAAAGAAATCACTTTTCAAATCAGCTGAAGCCCCAGCGTGGCCCTGTCCTTAGGGAATTTGAGGGGACTGAGGTTCCTCGTCACTGAGTCTCTGTGGTGCCAGCTAATTGGGGTTTATAAAGTTTAAACCAGTGCTGTTGCTCCTTCCCAGTTCCCAGTTTTCCTTTGCAGGGATGCCCCAGCTGCAGGTGGCCGCGGGGAACCAAAATTGCATCTGATTTTTGCTGGCCAGGGCTGTTCTGCTGATGGAAGGTGTCTCTGAGCCGAATCCCAGTCTGTCAAAATCTCCTCAAATCCAGCAAAGCAGGGAGGGCAGAGGAAGGGGAATTCCCAGATTCCACGGGGTGAATTCCCAGCCGCTGCAAACTGGATGGTGTCACCTCAGTGAGCAAAGCAGCTGGAACAGCAAAGGCTCGGAGTCCAAACCACAGAATAAAGAACAGAGCTCTCAGCAGCTGATAAAGAAGTTTTGGGGGTTTTTGTTCGCTTTATAAGAGCGCTGAGAGCGTTCCCTCCCAGGGCTGTGGATGAAACAAAATGAAATTCCTGCAGTGAAATGTCACCAAAGACTGGGATTTGGACATCAGCACCTGGGGCAGAGGGGGAGGCAGAGCTGCTCCCTCCTCCCTTCCTGCTCCGGCCCCAAATCCTGGCAGGACGAGGCTGATGTCCCCTCTGTCCCCTCTCCAGGCTGGGCTCCAGCATCCAGTTCTCCTGCAACGAGGGCTACGACCTGCAGGGCTCCAAGAGCATCACCTGCAAGAGAGTCAGCGACCTCATCGTGGCCTGGAGCGACCACCGGCCCGTCTGCAGAGGTGAGGGGGCTCAGCCTGCCTGGATCCGGGGATTTGAGGGAATTCCCAGCTCCTTCCCGTCCCTTTCCCGTCACCCATCCTGCCCTCGGGTCAAATGATCCCAGGATGGTTTGGGTTGGGAGGGGTCTTGAGGAACGTCCTGCTCCTTCCGCTCTCCCAGGTTGCTCCAGGATGACCTTGGACACTCCCAGGGATCCAGGGGCAGCCTGAGGGGGGCTCAGCCTGGCTGAATTTTGGGATTTGTGGGAATTCCAAGCTCCTTTGTGTCCGTTTTCTCACCGGTCCTGCCCTCAGGTCAAACAGTCCCGGAGTGGTTTGGGTTGGGAGGAACCTTAAGGGAAATCTTGTTCCATGGGCAGGGACAGGTTCCACTGTGCCTTGGACACTTCCAGGGGTGGGACATCCACAATTTCTCTGGGAAATCTTTCCCAGGGCACCCCCACCCTCACATTAGAGCTTTATTCAGCCCCTCAGTCCCTGTTTCTGCGCCCCCTTCTCCCCTCACAGACTCTTCCACGAATTTCCCAACTGTCCCTAAATCCCTTCCCTTCCCTCTCTCCTTTTCTTCAGGGATGTAAAACCTGAGCACGATCATCCCTCTCCCTATCCCAGGCGTTTTCTCCCCTCTCCTCCTTGTCCTGTGAGAGGAAAGACTGGAATAAAACCTGGAAAAGCAGAGATGGAGAGGGATTTTTAACTGGAAATGTGGGATTTGGGGGCTGTGCTTCCCCAGGAGCCTCATCCTGTGCCATGAGCCATCAGGGAATGGAGGTTTTTGGTTTTTTTCCATTTTGCCCTTGGCCATTTTGTTCTCATTCCCTCTCTGAAATGTCACATTGTGATATTTGTAATGCTAATAAAGAACAACTTGTAATAATTTTAATTGAATCCCTTTAAAGCTCTTAAAATCATAAATAGGGTTTGGTTGGATTTTTTTTTTTTTCTTTCCCAGTTCTTTTTTTCTTTAATTTCGTCTGCGGATTTTTTTTCAGGGCTTTGGAATCCCATGTAATTCTTGAAACAAGCCTGGAATAAATTGAATCAGTGTAAGAGGATATTTGGCATAAATATGTGACACTGTAAAGGAAATTTATGGTGTCCTACTGCAAGAGATAAGAAAGGATTTGTCTGCATTATTCTGTTTCTGTGAATCAACTTAAATTTTTTTTAGCTGCTGATTTTCAGGTTTTGGGTTGGGTTGTTTTTTTGGTTGTTTTTGTTTTGTTTTGTTTTTGGTTTTTTGTTTGTTTGTTTGTGTGTTTAGTTTTTTGGGGGCTTGGTGTTTTTTTTCTTTTTTAAAAGTTCGATTTTTATTTCAGTGAGATGATTTTTCCCATGTTTCACAGCGAAAAAAAAAAAATCCTTGCAGACTCCACATGTCTGCACATACATCTCCTAAGTTAAATTATAAATTTAAATAACTAAATAAACTTCACAAATAAATTAATTTTGAGGCTCCGTCACAGCAGCAGAGAACATTCCCAGAACCAGGATGTTTTTCCCCATATTTTTCTGGTGGAATATTTCAGCTAAATATTACATCAAAGGCATTCCACAGGCAAATTTTTTTCCCTGCTTAAGCACTTTTTCCAGCTTTTCCTTTACCTGAGATGTTTTGAAGATTCAGAGCTGAGTTTCCACCTTAGTTCTGAGCCCACAGAAGGAAACCAGCTGCTAAATACTTAATAATGACCTAATAAATCCTCACTCTGCAGTATTTTTGAGGGAAGAAAGGGAACCTGGCTTTTTGGGGATATCAGGAAGGAGTGGGGTCATTCCTGGTCCCGCTGGCCTGGAATGGGGAAGGATTTTTGTGAGGAAAAAAGGAGGAAGAAAAGGAAATAAATCAGTTGGGCAGTAGAGAGTTGTTGGGTGTTGGTCTGAGGGGTGATGGGATCAGGGTTTTGGTGGGGTCAGGATGTGATGGGATCAGGGTATTGGTTGGGATTATGCGTTTGTTGGGATCAGGGTTTTGGTTGGGATCAGTGTATCAGGATTTTGATGGGATCAGTGTTTGAGTTCCCCACTCCTCACAGAGAAAAATCCTTCATTCCATTTCATCACCACTGGCGGAACAAAGCAGCGCTTTAGACCCTGAAAACAACAACCTTTAAACACTTCCCTTCTCCCACTCCCACCCCGAGCTCCATCCCTCCTCCCTCCTGCCGAGAGGTCCCCTCAGTGCTGAGTGTCCCGTCTGTGTCCCCAGTTTTGGCTGGGATCAGGGTTTTGGTTGAGATCAGGGTTTGTTGGGATCCTGGTTTTGATGGGACCAGTATTTGATGTCCCCACTCCTCACAGAGAAAAACTCTTCATTCCATTTCATCACTGCTGGTGAAACAAAGCGCTTTAAGCTGTGAAAACAACGACTTTTAAACACTTCCCTTCTCCCACTCCCACCTCAAGCTCCATCCCTCCTCCCTCCTGCCAAGAAGTCCCCGCAGTGCTGAGTGTCCCCGTTTGTGTCCCCAGTTTTGGTTGGGATCAGGGTTTTGACAGGATCAGTGTTTGGCGTCCCCACTCTTCACCGAGACAAACCCTTCATTCCATTCCATCACCACTGGTGGAACAAAGCGCTTTAAGCCGTGAAAACTACTTTTAAACACCTCCCTTCTCCCACTCCCACCCCGAGCTCCATCCCTTCTCCCTCCCGCTGTGCTGAGTGTCCCATCGTTGTCCCCAGTTTTGGTTGAGGTCAGGGTTTGTTGGGATCCTGGTTTTGATGGGATCAGTGTTTGACGTCCCCACTCCTCACAGAGAAAAACCCTTCATTCCATTTCATCACCGCTGGCGAAACAAAGCGCTTTAAGCCGTGAAAACAATGACCTTTAAACACTTCCCTCCTCCCGCTCCCACCCCGAGCTCCATCCCTCCTCCCTCCCGCCGTGCAGTCCCTGCGGTGCTGAGTGTCCCCGTTTGTGTCCCCAGTTTTGGCTGGGATCAGGGTTTTGGTTGAGATCAGGGTTTGTTGGGATCCTGGTTTTGACGGGATCAGGTTTTGACATCCCCACTCCTCGCAGAGAAAAACCCTTCATTCCGTTTCATCACCACTGGCGGAACAAAGCGCTTTAAGCCGTGAAAACAACGGCTTTTAAACACCTCCCTCCTCCCGCTCCCACCCCGAGCTCCATCCCTTCTCCCTCCTGCCGTGCTGAGTGTCCCGTCTGTGTCCCCAGCCAGGATGTGTGACACGTACCTGCGCGGGCCCAGCGGCGTCATCACGTCCCCCAACTACCCGGTGCAGTACGACAACAACGCCTACTGCGTGTGGGTCATCACCGCGCTCAACCCCGCCAAGGTGCGTGCTCGGCGCCGTGGAGCCCTCAGGAGATCCGGGCTTGGAGGGAGCGGGAGATAAGAGGAGATGGAGCCTGGGGTTTGTCTGGGGTCCAAGTGTGTCACCGAGACACACAAAGCAGCCACGCGCAGACAAGAGGTTTCGCAGGGCAGAGGTCCTTCTCCGATCCAGCTGAGACCAGGCGGAGAGAGAGAGAGCCTCTTTGTTTTATTTCTTACTTTTTATACATTTGTGGGTCAAGCAGAAGATTGGCTTCTGGGGTTTTCCACCTTTCAGCCAAGTGGCTAAACAAACTGGCAGTTACAATTGTTTTCAGGTTAGAAATAGGCAAACAAAGGACAGAGAATGAAAACCAAAGGATTTGTTTATGTTACATCTGTGGGAAAAAGGTAGAAAACTGCTCTTAATATTGTACAGTAACTAAAAAGATCTGACTCCATTTATGAAAATTCAAAAAGTCTATAAAAAACTCAGAAAAACCAGGGTAACACAAGTGCACACGGAGAGAGGGATTAACTCTGTGTCGGTGTCCGAGTGGGAACGGGGTCGGGGTGGGGAGGAGAGGGGACAGTGCAGCAAATCCCCTCCGTGTCCCTGTGAGGGTTGGTCCTGCTTGCTGGGATGTGGGCCCTTGAATCCAGAAGTTCCTGGAGCAGCTGCGGGGCAGGAGCTGCTCTGGATCCCTGTGCTTTTCATTTATTCCCTATTATTTCATTTTTTCTGTTTCAGTTGGGGTTGTCACAGCATGGTTTGTGTTGGGAGGGGCGTTAAAGATCGTCAGGGACACCTCCCACTGTCCCAGGCTGCTCCAGCCCTAGTGTCCAGCCTGGCCTTGGGCACTGCCAGGGATCCAGGGGCAGCCACAGCTGCTCTGGGAATTCCATCCCAGCCCCTCCCAGCATTCACAGAGAGGGATTCAATTCCAATATCCCTTCTAAACCTGCTCCCTTTCCAAGGCAGGAATCCCAATATCATCCCAATCCCATATTCAGTCCCAATATCCCATCTAAACCCGCGTGTCCAAAGCCGTTGTTGAGAACTGTTGGTTTACCAGAGCCCTGAGAGGAGGGGATGAGCAAAGTGCATCCTTGGCCCTGATGTTCTGTGGAAACAAAAAAAAAAAGTTGGAACGTGTTTGGATGCTGGGATGTGGTAGTGGAGTGTGTGTGCACAGCCAGACACTTCCAGAAGCTTCCAGACACAGCCAGGCACTTCCAAACACTTCCAGAAACATCCAGACACAGCCAGACACTTCTGAACGCATTCAGACACTTCCAGTCACTTCCAAACATTTCCGGAAGCTTCCAGACATAATCCAGGCACTTCCAAACACCTCGAGACACAGTCAGTCACTTCCAAACACTTCCAGAAACATCTAGACACTTCCCAAACACACTCAGACACTTCCAAATACCTCCAGTCACTTCCAAACACATCCAGACACAGCCAGACACTTCCGAACATATCCAGACACTTCCAGTCACTTCCAAACACTTCTGGAAGCTTCCAGTCACTTTTAAACACATCCAGACACAGCCAGTCACTTCCAAACACTTCCAGAAGCATCCAGACACTTCCAAACACCTCTAGATGCCTCCAGTACCCCAGGGTCCTGTCCAGCCTGGCCTTGGACACCTCCAAGGATCCAGAGCCGGCCACAGCTTCTCTGGGGAGCCTTTTCCATCTCCTCCCCACCCTGCTGTTAAAGGTTTATTCAGCCCCCCAGGCTCAGTTTCTGTCCCCACACAGACTCTTCCCTGTGTTTCCCAGCTTTATTTAAATCCCTGACTTTCCCTTCCCGGCCGAGCGCTCGTTTTATTCAGGGCTGTAATCAGAAGTGAGTGTAATTATTTGTAATCGAAGCCCCTTTGATGTCTGGGGTTCTGGGAGGTGCCCGAGCAGCTCATCATGGAAGGGAGGCTGTGCCAGGAATGCTGATTTTTCCCAGGTCTTTTTTTTTTTGGCTGTGGCTGGTCCTTATCCAGGGAGATTTCAGCCCCCAGGGGCACAGGAGGGAGGTTTGCGTTTATCTCCTGCTGTTTATGCAGTATTGTAAATTTATTCACACTTTTGCGCTGTTATAAGTTGAAATACGAGCTCTTTCTGTACAGGGGCGACTCCGGGGTGTGGGGAGAGAAGGAGCTGTGACCGCCCTGGCAATGGGAAGGATCAATCCCTGCCCATTTTCCCCTGGCAGTGGGAATCCAGGGCAGTGCTTGGTGCCCTCACAGCTTTTCCCAGTCTCAGCCCTTGTCTCTGGAGCAGAGGAACAGGAATTACTTTGCCGTGTAGCTCCAAAACCCCTTTCTGAGGCGTTATTTCTGCTCTCAGGAGGTGACAGGAGTTCCTTGGATTCCTGCAAACGTCATTCCCTTAGCTGTGGATGAATCCTGAGCCTGCCAAGGCTCCAAGCTCCCAATTATTCTCCCTTGCCTCTGGACATTCCTGCACGTTTGGCTCCCTGACTTTTGCAGGGGGAATCTCACAGACTCACAGGATCTCATGTTTTGGGCTGGTTTTTTTTTTTTTTTTTTCCTGGGAATTGTTAGGAAGTGCTGGGATCCTGCTCTCCCTCCCCTCTGGAGTGAGGCAGGGACAGCATGGAGGAAGAGCCGGTGGAGGAGGATTTTAACGAGGAATATCCCAAAATTCCCATTCCCAGGCAGGCTGTGGCTCAGGGCTGTCATTATCCATGGTATGGCTGCACAAAAACCTGGATTTTGGAAGACCCAAGTGTGGAATCAGGAGATTTTTTTTCAGTGCTGACTGATTGGGAGGGATTTAACCAGCCCCAGGAGGGTCCCTTCATCAGGGGGATGTGCACTGGATGTTCCCATGGGCTTGGACAGGGGCTGGAATTCAGCACAGCTCAGGCTGCGGAGGGCGTTTCATCCTTTTCCATTATTTTTTTTTTGGTACATTTTCGTCTCCGAAAGTCCCCAGCATCCAGGTTTTGTGTGGATAGAGCAGTGTTTGGAGAGCTGGGTGCCGGCGTATCCTGGGTGTTTTGTAGGATAACGCTTCCATTTGGGTTTCCTGCTACAAACTGTGAAGGAGGAGATGAAAATCGTGAGGAAAAATATTCCCCTGGGCTGTGCCCAGTGTTTCACTGAGCCTTTTGTGGTGAGTGTTCAGGTCGAATCTTCAGCTCTGTTCCCTTGCTTTAGTGCCAGTGTTGTGCCCAAAGTTTTCCTGCTTTTCCATCAGCAGTGTGACAGGAAAAGCTCCTCCTCTGGCCTTCCTGTGCAGAACTGTCTTAATTTTCCATGGGAATTCCTGCTTAGAGGAAATTTCTCCTCTCCCCCCGGTTGGTTTCCTCCTCAGCTTTGAAGCCTGAGCCATAATAAACACAGAATCTGCAAGTCCTGATCCTTTCCTGGGTCATAAAGGGGATTGGAATTTGTCAAACCCATTCACTTCAGGGTCAGATCCATTGGAATCAGTCAATTCCATTGGAATCAGTCAAATCCATTCAATTGGTCAAATCCATTGGATCGGTGAAATCCATTCAATTGGTCAATCATTCATTTCCCAGCTGGGATCAGAGATTTCCACAGCGCGAGGAACTGCAGGTTCTGCTCATAACAAACTCAGAATCTGCAAGTCCTGATCCTTTCCTGGGTCATAAAGGGGATTGGAATTGGACAAATCCATTCATTTTATTACTTCCTGACTTGGACCAGAGATTTCCACGGCGCTGCAGGTTCTGCTCCAGGATCTGCCCATGATACACTGAAATATGGATTGGTGAAATCAGCAGCCTTGGTGAGCTGTGAGAGCAGATCCCACTGCCTTTTCCTTGGAAATGATAAATAGTTTTAATTAATTCAATTAATGTCAGTTTTGGAAGGGGTTTTTTTGGGTTTAGGTGTTTCAGTGTCGTTTACAGGGAGGGAAAACCTCTCCTGGAGCAGGGAAGAAGAGCACCAATTCCTGTGGGGAGGCCACAGCTCTCCCTGCTTGTCCTGATCCTTTCCTGGGTCATAAAGGGGATTGAAATTGGACAAATCCATTCATTTTAATACTTCCTGACTTGGATCAGAGATTTCCACAGCACTGCAGGTTCTGCTCTGGGATCTGCCCATGATACACTGAAATACGGATTGGTGAGAGGAGATCCCACTGCCTTTTCCTTGGGAATGATAAATAGTTCCAATTAACTCAATTAATAATGCCGGTTTACAAAGGGTTTGTTGGTTTTGGGTGTTCCGTGCTGGAAGTTCAATGCCCAGGTTGGGAAAAGCTCTCCTGGAGCAGGGAGGGTTGGGAGAAAAGCACCAACTCCTTTGGGAAGGTCCCAGCTCTCCCTGCTCATCCCTCGGGGATGATCCCAGCATCTCCCATCCCCAGCCTGGCTGAGGGATGAACGACTGATGAATGATTTCCAGTGCCTATAAAATCCTTGGGAATCAGCAGCATTTTGTGCCTGAGCTGGAGCTGCTGGAATCTTTCCGCTGACTCCAGTGGTCTCTGGACCAGGTCCTGTTCCATGGAGCTTTGGGAAAAGCAGGGAGCTGAATTTAGGGCTCATTTGCAAGTCCTCTGCTCTGTCTTTGGCAAAGAACCTCCAGCCTGGGATCCCCTGAGTCCCCAAATCCCCTCCAGATTGCTGGGAATTCTGCATCCATAGGGCTGAGGCCTCCTCACTGACAAACTGGGATTATTTCCCGTGCAGAGAGGAGACATTCAACTTATCTGGGGGATGTTCAGATTTTTTTTTTTAGCTAGGCCCTGGTGCAGTGCCCTGGGAATTAATTCCAACCACAGTGGGGAAAATAAACCGCTGGGGAGCTGAGAAATTCAAATGATAATCGGGGAATTTGCATAAAAGCTATTTCTGGCCCATTTTGACATAATGGATGTTGCTGGTTGAGGTTTCTCCTGGGGTTATTTCCACCTGCAGCCAAAAAAACAAAACCAAAAATCCATGTCCAAGCTGATGGAGGGAGAAGGGTCCCTCCAGGGGAGGATTTATCCCGGATGGAGGGGGAAATTCTGGAGCCTGGGGAGCAGGGAAATGAGGGACGTGCCTGTAAAGCTGCAGGTTGGAACTGCACGGGCTGCTGTTCTCCTGGAGAGAATTGTCGTGGATTTCTCTCCTCGGGATGTGACTGAGCTTCCAATCACTTCGGAATCAGGAGTCCCATCCCGTTTTCCTGCCCTTTGCTGATTGCTCCCTGTCACTTCAGCAGCTCCAGGTTTGGGGGTGCTGGTGGCTCTCTGGCAGTTGAAACAGTTAAATTAAACGGAGTAATTTTCCATCTCAGCTTTCAGAGGGGGAAAAAAAAAAAAAAAAAAAAAAAAAAAAAAAAAAAAAAAAAAAAAAGGAAAATGGGTAAATAAATACAATATTCAGCATCCAAATCCCGTGCCACGAGATTGCATTCTGGAGTGTGCTAGGATGTAATTAGTTGTTTAATTAGGGTCAGACCGCTCAGGATGCAGCTCCTTGAGCGGCTGGTTGGAGTAATGGTGTGTGCAGGTCTGCAGCTCGGTGTTCTCGGGATTAATTACAGTTATTGCAGCCTTTCATGCTTTTGGAGCCTGCACAGGTTAATATTTGGGTACTAGACACAAATTAAAGTTGTCTGAAGCATCACCCAGGCTCCTGCTTCACCTTCCTGGGGCTTTGGGGGGAAAAAAACCCCTCTTTTCACAATGACTAAAACCTCTAAATTTAATTTTCTGTGCATTGAAAAAATACTGTGATCATCTGGAGAAAAGAAAACACAGGACAGCTCAGCCTGAACTGTATAAACACCATTTTAAAAAATTACTTTTGGTTTGAACTTCGGGGTTTTTTTATCCCCCTGGGAATCAAGAGCTGCTCAAGTTTTGCAGGAGGTGCTGCTTAGAAAAGCAAGAAAGCACAAGAGGAAGATTTTTTGCTTTCCTGGGCTGCGGTTCCTTGCCCCAAACCGAGGTGGAAAGTGTCCCCAGAGCTCTGTGATCCTTGGCACTCACCTGGCTCCTTCTCCTTCGTGATTTTTGGGTGATTTTTTGGGTGATTTTTTGGGTGATTTTGGGGTGATTTTGGGGTGATTTTTTTGATGATTTTTTTCGTGATTTTTGTGTTGTGTGAAGCAGCTGGAAGAAGCATCAACCCACGTTTTGGTGATTTACTCTGTTCAAAGTCAGGAAATCGAATGTATTTACAAAGGTCTCGTGCATCTGGCTGGTTTTGTGCTTTTTATTTTTGTTGGTCAGGTAAAGAGTCCAAGAAACAAAAAACTCCATTGATTTCTGCTGATGGGGGGGATGTGAAACTCTTCTTTAATTTAATTAACCTCTTCTTTTTCTGTTTGTTCAGCCTGTCCCAGGCTGGGCTGAGGACTCTGCTCCCTAAATTGGATTTGAAAAGCAGAGATTCCCAAAGCAGCTGAGAGCTTTGGAGCGCAAATTTCCGTGGGAGTTCTGCTCCTAAATGATGCAGAGAGGCTGCGAAAATCCAAAGTTTGGGTGGAACAGGAGGGAAAAACCAGGGAATGGGGATGTGGAGATGCTGAGGATTGTGTTTGCAGACAGCTGGGGACAATTCCCTGACAAATCCATGGATTCTCTCCTGCTCTGACCACGAGCCAGGAGAATTTCCAGAGCCACGAAGCAAAAGTCTCTGCAGGTCCAAATCCACCTCCAGAATTCCAGCTTTGGGGTGGGAAAAGAGGCACGTTGAGGTCCCAGCACACAAATATTGATATCACTGAAGTCATGCGGGCAAGCAGGAGATAAGGGAGCGGGGATTCAAATAAATCACCTCCAAAAATCCTGGGAAAACAAACAAAGAAAAACCAACGAAAACCCAAACAAACAAACAAAAAACCCCACAAAACCGAAACTTTTGGGGATGTTCTGGAGATTTTGGTGCTCTCGGAAGCTGCCGCGGGATTCCCTGAGCAGGGCAGGGCTTGGTGCTAATTGATCGCTTGTGCTAATTGCGCCGTGTCTTTGGCAGGTGATCAAACTCACCTTCGAGGAGTTCGAGCTGGAGAGAGGCTACGACACCCTGACAGTGGGGGACGGAGGCCAGGTCGGAGACCAGAAATCCGTGCTTTATGTGTGAGTAACGATTCCTGGGAACTCACCTGGCCAGGGGGAGCTGCGGGCTTGGGATACAGGAGCTGGTCCTGCCTGGGTTTGGGGCTGGTTGTCACTTCTGGGGACAGAAAATTCTCCCCTCTGTGCTTCCCTGCTCCTCGGGGAGAGGCTGAGGGTCTCCAGAGAGCTGAGAAAAGCTGGGATACACAAGGAAAAGCACCAGGAGCTGCTTGGATCAATCTCTCTCCTGTGATGCTTTGGGAAGGCTGAGCTGAAGAATAAAGTAGATATTTATTGAAAGACCTTTAGGGTACACCTTGGGCAGGACAAGAGCCTGGCCAGGGCTACCCCAAGGTGGAACCAAAATGGGAACAAAATGGGCACAAAATGGACACAAAATGGGCACAAAAATGGATGAACGGTCACGAGGTCTCACACTTCTATAAGTTTTGGTCCGTTTGCACATTGGGGTTTCATTGTCCAGTTCCAGCTCCAGGTTGTACAGTCCCATCCTTTGGGCTGAACACTTGTCCCAGCTGTCCTTGGTGTGCAGCAGGAACAGGATTTGTTTTGTGTCCCTGCTGTGTGCAGAGAGCTGAGTGACCCTGAGTGTGAGCTCAGAGCTGCACCTGGGCAGCGCAGAACATGAAACGCAGCAAAGATCAAACCTGAGGCATCACCTGCTGCCCTCATCTGTGGCTGTAAATCCAAGATCTTGGAGTGGCATCCCCAGCATTTCACACCCAGGGTGCCTCTGGGGAAACGAGGCTTCTTCCAGGCTGGGATTTGGGATTTTTGCATCCTTTGCTTGCAAATCTGATGTTCTGTGGAGGTTTCTTCAGCACAAGGAACTTGCAGATGGTCCTGCTTTCCCTCCAGCAAAGCTGTTGTGCTCTGGCAACTGATGGAGAAATTCATTGGTTTTTTTCCTTCTTCTTGTTTTTCCACGTGGAGCAGCCTCCCACTCCATTTCCACTTATCTCAGCGTTTCCTTGTCTTTCCCAAACATCTTTTTTCCCTGAGATTTTGTTTCAGGGGTGATCCTTGGTCAGGAACCCCAGCCTGGAGTGTGAAGGCTGATTATTGCACAGGTGCAGTTCAGGTGTCCCGGAACATTTCACAGCTGCTTGGTCCAAACCTGCAGATCCCTGCCAGCTTGGAAGAAATTCCCAAGATCTTTTCCCATTCCATCCCTTCTGGTTTGCCTGAAACCTGTGAAGATTTTCCTTCATTCCATGGGTTTTTCCCACTCTCTGTTATCTCCTCAGCACTTTGCTGATGGAAATTTGGAATATCTGTGACTGAGCAAGGAGGAATCGTTTCCTGGGAAGTTCCCAGTGAATTCCTGGTGCTGATGCTTCCAGGGATTATTATTATTATTATTATCTGTTGTTGTTGTTAATAATCTGGGAGGTTTAACTGAAAAGTAATGAAATGTGAGAGAGGTGTGAAGACCACAGTGCTAATTAACATCCTTGAAAGTCCACGGATCACTTTTTCCAGAGTTTTCTGCCCGCTCTCAGCTGGACCCACAGATCAGGAACAACACCTGGATACAAAACAAAGTTTTTTTAGAGGAATCAAAATGCAGAAAACTCCAGTCAAAGGCAGCAATTCCAATTTCCTTCCTGCTCTTCTCTTCCCCTTGGCTGTTGAGGAGCTCAGCCCTGCTGCCTTTCCAATCAAGGAGCGCACTTGAGGCGAGTTGCACAGCAGCAGGCTCCATCCCAACCCGAGCTGGGAGGAGCTGCTTGTTTCCAGGCTCGTTCCCATCCCTGGAAAATGGGAACAGAGCAGATTGTCAGGCTGAGCTTCCTGGCTTGCAGAAGGAATTTGATTTCCTGGGGTAACAAGCACCCAAGTCAGTCACCCGGCTTGTTAAAAGTGGGGTGGCAAAGGATGCAGAAAGGTTTGGAGCAGCTTTTCCTGGAGGTTTTCCCTCTTGGAGTGTTCCTCATTCCTGCCAGGCTGCTGCTTCAATAAATAAACTGAGAATCAACAACACCGCTCCTGAACGTCTCTGGGATGCAAAACAGGCACTGAAACAAGATCACTTCTTCATTTAGCAGCAGCCTGAGATCAATAAAATCAGATCAGTGAGATCAATAAAATCAGATCAGTGAGATCAATAAAATCAGATCAGTGAGATCAGAGCAATCAGGGCGCAAAGGCAGGGGCAGAGCTGGGATTGTGACTGCAGGGAAAAACTCTCCTGGGATTGCAGGGGGAGCCTGAGCAGTGGCTGCTGCAGGTGTCCCTGGGCTCTGTGGGATCCCTGCCGTGGGGAGGAGAGGTCTGTGAGGTCCAGGGTGGTCCCATTTCCCTGAGATCCCAGCCCTGGAAAGGAGCTGGCACTCGGCAGGGAGTGGAGTTAACGTCACCTGCACTGGGTGAGTGACACAGCCCTTGGAGCTGTCACACAATCCGGGAATGCTTTGGGTTGGAATTGACCTTACAGCCCATCCAGGGACACCTTCCACCATCCCAGGCTGCCCCAAGCCCTGTCCAACCTGGCCTTGGACACTTCCAGGGATCCAGGGGCAGCCACAGCTGCTCTGGGCACCCTGTGCCAGGGTTCCCCATCCTCACAGCCAGGAATTCCTTCCCAGTATTCCTTTTCCTGTCGGTCTCCATTCCCCCTTGTCCTGGCACTGCAGTTCTGGTGCAGAGTCCTTCCTGGCAGGTGCTGTGAGGTCTCCAATCTTTTCTTCTCCGGGCTGAGCATTCCCAGCTCTCCCAGCCTGGATCCTGTCTGTTTTTCGATGTTTTTCTCCCTCCTCTGGCCTTGCTCCAGCAATTCCATCTCCCTCCTCTGTTGAGTTGAGTTTTTACCCAGGAACCTTTCGAGTGCTGCTGTTGTACCTGGGGCCAGGCCCAGCCCGGAGCCCGAGATGAATTTGGATTTATTCAAACGCTGCAGGAAAGATTTTAAAAACCCCCTCTCACCCCTCTCTCTCCACTTGCGCCTCATTTCTGAGTTCCTCACGGATAAAACCTCAGCAGCACCAGGATAATCACAGCATTAAACACAGCATCAGCCCCTGGAATGATCATCCTGCCCACACCAGGAGCACAGGGAAGGGAGCTGAGCTCCACCTGGGCATCTGCATGTGCAAAAGATGCTCCTGTGGCTGGGGGATGGAGCTCCAAAAGCTGAACCTCGGCGAGGTGATTAATCCCAGAGGCTGAAGGAGCCTCGTTCATAGGGAGAGACCAGCAACATTTCCCTCAATCTTCCTCAGCCCTCCCGGGAGCATCCTGAGGAGAAGGCAGAGCCCTGATCCTGCCGGGATCGCAGATTTGGGCTCCTGCTTTGTCTGCTGGGTGCTTTTTTTTTTTTTTCTTTTTTTTTTCCTTTTTTAGATCCTTGTAGGAACTTCCCTCAGGGCAGAAACGGAGCAGGGAATTGGGTGGAAAGTCGTGGGGTTTTTTTCTGGAAACTGCTGCGAGGGCAGTTCGGAGGGTTCAGTCACTCGGGGCGCAGTTTGGCTTCTGGGAATTTTGTTATTTTATTTGCTGGCTGATGTTTTGCCTCAGCGAGCAGGGAAAACCATTCCTTTTTTTTTTTTTTTTTTTTTTTTTTTTTTTTTTTTTTTTTTTTTTTTTTTTTTTGCTGCTGGGTGAGATCTGTTACAATAACAGCAGTGAATTGTAATTATTGCAGCGAGGGCGGCGGGAGCAGGTTCGACACAGGGGTAGAACGCCGAACACGAGAGCGTTTTCCTCAGGCTTGAAAACCACCCCCAGCTTTTTGGGGTGATTCTTAATCAATTTATCACTTTTCCCTGCTCCTGCAGAGGCCTTTATTTGAGGGTGGGTGATCCTGCAGCCGCTTTGTCAGGAAAATTAATCCACAAACACCAGAGGTTTATGTCCAAAAAGGAGACAGAGGAGTCCTTTTACTTTATTCCAATAAAGGGAGAGGCCATGGGGCATTTCCCCTGGGGTCTCTCAGTTTTTCAGAGGATGCAGCCTCCTTTTTATCCCAATTTCCCGGCCGCATTTCCCTCTCTCTTTCCCCATTGGCTGAGGGACTTGAGAGGCACAGACTTCCCGAAATGCCTCAGATTCCCCTTTTAATGTATAACCCCCCCCATTTTTAATTTTTATGGGATTTATGGGTTTTCCCCCATTGTTACTTTCACCTTTCGATATCGAATTTCATTTATAAACAAACCTACAGTTTGTTTGTAAAGGCAAATTTCTTCTTTTCCATCCATCAATCAGTGGAATCCTTCCCATTGTTTCTCTCATCTCTCAGCGCTGGTTTCATCTACCAGCAGACCCAGGGCTCGTTTGTAGAGACAAATCTTGTCATTCCTCTCAGCTTTGGGGCTGTTGATCCATTGTTTGTTGTTGATTTTTGCAGCCTGACGGGCACCACCGTCCCCGACCTCATCGTCAGCACCCAGCACCAGATGTGGCTCCTCTTCCAGACCGACAGCGTCAGCAACCTGCTGGGCTTCAAAGCCACCTACGAAGGTAATCCAGGCTCCTCCCTCCCCATTCCCCTTTTTCCAAAGGGTCTGGGACGAGCTGAGTGCAGGGATTGGGGAGAAAAGGGAGCTTCTCCAAATAAATCAAAGCTCTGCAGGGATTTTTTTGTTTTGTTTTTTTGTGGGTTTTTTTTTTTTCCTTAAGAGCAGCTTTGCTGCTTCCTTTCCCATCCCAGCCTGCTGGGTGGGGGCTGTCCCGTTGCCATTTCAGCTGTTTTATTGGGAAAAAGTCGGGAATCTCAGCTGGCAGCCCCGCAGGAGGGGATGGGGCGGGGGAATCCCTGGTTCCAGCAGATCGCTGCTTCAGACTGGGACTAGGCTGGGCTGTTTCGAGGGAAATAAAAGTTAATATTGGGGTGGGGTTTTTTTGTTTGTTTGTTTGTTTTTTTCAAAGAAACTCACGGAATGCAGCAAGATGTGAGTGCTGCAGCCTGGCCTAAGCTTGTGTTTGCTGTTGTCAGGGGTTTTGGCAAAAATAGGGAAATTGTGAGGGGGAAACTCTCCCTGAGAGCTGCTGGAAGTGTCCAGTGGGAACGTTCAGCTCTGGATGTTCCAGGCCCCAAATGCACATTACTCATCTTAGAGGTGTTGATTCCCAGTTCAGCTCTGGCAGGGTCTGGCTCGTTGATGTTCCCCGAGATCACTCCCAAATCCCCAATCCCAACTTTTACCCTCATGAACAGATTCTTTTCATCATCATAAACAATGGGTTTGGATTTCCAGTGCTTGGCAGGCGGAATTTGGATTAAGCTTCACTTTCCTGGAGAATCTTTTCCTTCCTCCCCACTGCACAGAGCTTAGGGATGCTGAAATTTTTGGGAGAGGGCTCCAAGGCTCCCAGGATCCTGGGGCTTCTTTTCTCCCTCTTCTTCCTTTAATTCTTGGTGATTTGTTGGGAAAACACTTTCCCCTGCAGCTGTTGCCTTCCACATCCATCAGGATATTCTTGTAGAATTCCCAGCCCATTGTAACAGCTGGAATAAAGGATTCCTTCAGGCCACATTTTTCAGAAGTTCCTGAGAAATTTAGGATTGACTAAAGGAGATCCAGATTCCCATGATCTCCTCTTTCTGAGGGATATTCCCCATCAGTGGACCAAAGTCTCAAAAAAAACCCCAAAAAACCCCAAAAAGCCTTATTTCTTCTACTGACGAACCTGAGTTTATTCCAAGCAATAGCATAAAAGTAATTTAATTTTATAAATTCCTGTGGTGAGAACAGAAACATTAAAACATGAAAAAAAAAAAAAAAAAACAAAACCAAACAAACAAAACAACCCAAACCAAAACCCAGAACAAAGCCAAACATTAATTTAGTGTTGCACTGTTCTAACAGAAAGCCAGAATTTCAAATTGGAAGCAGATTTATGGACGCTCCCACACTAATTTAATTTGGATTTCTTCTGGAATTGGGTAGGAGCTGACTCAGGTCTGTGCCCTGAGCCCCCCCTGCTGCGGGCTGGGGATGATTAAAAGCTGTTTATTGTCGGGGGAGTGCTGAGCGAGGCTTGGGCTGTGCGCAGCTGGAATTCAGCCCCGGGGTGCTAAGGAGGCTCGGGAGCTCTGGAGCTGGAGATTTCCTCCCCCTGCCCTTCGTGCTTTTAATCAAACTTTTTCATCTTACCGCGGGAATTAATGCAATTGATTTACTTCTATGCCGTTGCTTGGAATGAACTGGTTTTAAATAACTTGGTTCAAGCAGCAGAAGAAATTAAGGGGGTTTTATTTTCCAAACTTTGCCGGGACGAGATCCTTTGCCAATTATCCAGGTGGGAATCCAGCCCTGGGTTTTTTGGTTTTTTTTTCCTTAGGTTCTGCATCTCCTTTCCCCGAGTATCGGTGGTGGTGGGGTCTGCCAGGAGGCCGAGGGGTTTCCATCCCTACCACATTCCAGCAGGACAAACCGCTTTGGAAAACAAACCCCTCTTTTTAGGAGACAAAAAAACCTCCCCCTCAAACGATAATCCAAGGATAAAAATCAGGAATTTGATGGCACCTCCAGTATCGAACTGGGTCCTCAGCTGCTCATTTACCTATTCAAGCCCTTGTTTAATGTTCTAATTAGCGGTTAATCAGCTGTCCTCCCGCTCTGCTTTCCCATTAAATTAACTTTTGATGGGTTGGGTTTGTCACCAACCAGGAGCCCTGGACCTGAGCCACGGGAGGGCTTTGAGCTGGTGCTGAGCTGAGCTCTGGGTCCTGCTCTCGGCGTTCAAGCCTGGCCCAAAGCTCAGTGCAGGGCTTGATGTGATGCTGATCCCCCCAGAGCCGCGCTCAGGTGGGAGGCAGCGGCAGGAAGAGCTTTTTCCTTTCAGTTCATCCCCTCCTTGCCGTGTTTCCTCTTTAGATCCCGCTTTCGGGCACGATCCCAGACTGGTTTGGGTTGGAAGGGGCCTTAAAGCCCATCCTGCTCCCTCCCTTCCGTGGGCTCCGAACCAGGGAATCCTTTGGGCCGGAATGAGATGATCCCGTTTTTATTCATTCTTGGAGGCAAAAAACTAAGAGGCAACAGAAGCACCCTGCTCTTGATTCCTCCAAATTCCTGCCCGACACCATTAGCTTTAAGGGATTAAAGTTCATTTAAGCACAAAATCCTGTGCGTGAGGTAAAATATTTTCCCGAGTCTTTCCTGACTGCGGGCGACATTTGTGGGGTTTCCTCAGCCTCACAAACCCTTCACCCTGTGGATATCCCTTCCAGAAACCGGAGTTTGGCTTGCTGGCAGCTCCAAAAAAATCCTCATTTTCCCCCAGAACGGAGTCAGGCAAGAGCAGGAGTCCCCATGGAGGAGCAGCCTGGATTTGGGGATGTGAGGGAGGCTTTGCTCTCACTCCTCACCCAACTTCCCTCCCACCAAACGGCACAAAGAGCTCTGCAAAAATTCCCGCTGCCGCGTTTTCCCTCGGAAAACGCCGTTTTGTCAAAATTTCCCCCTGTATGAATAATATTTGACGGAGAAGCCGTGAAGGATTCGTGTCAACTTGTTTCCTTTCAATAATGTCAAAACACCTGGTTTGGATGTTCTTGTTTAGTTTTGACTTTTATTATTCTAACGTGGTAGTGATTTTTTTTTTACTTGAAACATTCATCAGGAGGAATGTTTCAATCTTACTGAAGTAACGTGTTTTGATATTTTGGAATCACTCCTTTTTTTTTTTTTTTTTTTTTTTTAATGGAACGTCTGCCCTGCTAAATATTTCATGGGTTTTACTCCCTATGCAAAGAAATGCAGGAACCCCATGGGATTTTTCTCGGGTCAGAAAATGGAATTTCTGAATAAATTCTGCTTCCTGACCTCTGTAAGGCGGTGGATCCTGCGAGCTGTGTTTGCCTGCTGCTAACAAGGAGAAGGTGGGAACCGGGAGCTCTAATTCCTCATTTTTTTCTCCCATTTTAACCCCCTGGTTTGAGCTGGGGTCGTGCAGAGCAACAGGAAAGGGTGAGGAGGGAGGAGACCCTTCAGTGCTGTCTTTATTCTCTCTCAGCCAAGGGTCGAAATGCTCTGATTTTGCATCACTTGGCTGCATTTTTTCCAAGCTCCTGATGCCCTCAGCGCGCCCTGGTTTTACTGGTGCTGCACGTTCCCGGTTCCCTTTGGAATTACACCTCTGGAACTTCTCCTTCTGCCGTGGCTAGAGCTGCTTGGTGCAGAATTCCTGCGATTCCCACCCCTCCAGAGCCCCCAGCCCAAGCTGAGGGGAACATTTGGGGCTGGCTGTGGGCTTGTGGCATCTCTGACCCTTCTGGAGAAGCTCCCGTGGGCTCCAGGAGGACTTTTTTGTGTCACTGTGTGGAGTTTTAGGGCTGCCACTGTGGGGTCAGGCAGGAATTTTTTATATCCATTTGTGAAGGAGTTTTGGGGCTGCCACAATGGGCATTTCTTATATCTCTTTGTGGAGTTTTGGGGCTGCCACAATGGGATTTTTTTGTGTCACTGTGTGGAGTTTTAGGGCTGCCACAATGGGGTCAGGCAGGAATTTTTTATATCCATTTGTGGAGGAGTTTTGGGGCTGCCACAGTGGGAATTTCTTATGTCTCTGTGTGGAGTTTAGGGCTGCCACAATGGGATAAGGCAGGAATTTTTTATATCCATTTGTGAAGGAGTTTTGGGGCTGCCTCGATGGGAATTTTCTGTGTCCGTTTGTGGAGGAGTTTTGGGGCTGCCACAGTGGGAATTTCTTATGTCTCTGTGTGGAGTTTTAGGGCTGCCACTATAGGGCTGGGCAGGGATTTTTTGTTTCCCTGTGTGGAAGGGTTTTGGGGTTGCCACAATGGGAGTTTCTTGTGTCCTTGTGTGGAGTTTTAGGGCTGCCATTACGGGGTCAGGCAGGAATTGGTACAGGCTGTGCTGGGAGGTGAATCCACACCTGCTCTGGGTTCTGTATTGGTGTCACAGGATCATGGAACGGTTTGGATCCGCCAGGACCTCAAAGCCCATCCCAATCCACGGGCAGGGACACCTCCCACTATCCCAGAGTGCTCCAGCCTGGCCTGGGACGCCCCCAGGGATGGGGAATCCTCACCAAATGCCAGCAGCCAGAGGGATCCCAGGACATCCAACAGCTCCTTCCTGCCCCAGTGACAGCAGGGCTGGGGACGCTGGGGACAGGTCCCTGCAGCTCCCAGTGCCCCCAGGGTCCATTTCCAGGTTCCAGGGCGTGGGGAGGGAAGGGATAACAGCCATGGATGTTTTGAGTGGCAGCAGGGAGCGTCCCCAGCCCCCAGGTCCCCGTCAGACACGCTGATAAACGTTCCAAACCCGCTCCCTCCTGTGATCGGGATACGCAAAGCAATCACACAGAGACGAGAGGTTTCGCAGGGCAGAGAGTTCCTCCGAGCGAGCTCAAGGCTGAGCCGAGGCCGAGAGCCCCTCTGCCTGTTTATTTCTTACTTTTTATACATTTGTGGGTCTGGCTGTGGATTGGCTTCTGGAGTTTTCACCTCCCAGCCGAATGGCCAGACCAGCCGTCAGTTACAATTGTTTTCAGGTTAGAAACGTGCAAACAAAGGACAGAGAATGAAAAACAAAGGATTTGTTTATGTTACGTGTGTGAGAAAGAGCAGAAACTGCTCCTAATATTGTACAGTAGCTAAAAGTCTGACTCCATTTTATGAACAATCAAAAGGCTTTAAAAAATTCACAAAAACCAGGGTGACACCCTCCCATCGCAGCTCGTTGCTATTCCTTGAGTTTTCAAGCTGAATTTTCATTTCCTGCTAGGCACTGTTGGCCTCGTGCACTTTTTCTGGGGGAGCAATGAACAGTTCAGTGCGGCTTTAACACCCGGAATTTTCATTTTCCCGTCCCCGACACGCGAGCGCGGCTCCCGAGCCTGGAAACTGCGCGGGGAGATCCGTAAATCCTGGCAAAGCGCTTCCGCTGGGAGCCAGCAAACCGAGCCCGTCGCACGAGAACTTTTAATATTAATTCGTGCCAAATTATTTTTGGGGATGCTTCATTTAGCTAGCGGCGAGCTTCCAGCTCCGAGATGCAGCAGAAGCTCCGCGCCGTGTGACTTCTGCTCAAAATACACCTGGATCTGGAGTTGCCTGGAGCCAGGATGATAATGAGGGCGCTTGTTGTTATTCCAGCCAAATTGGGGTATTAGAGGGAGTCGTGCAAGCCTGGGCTCCCGTGATTTGCCTCTGTAAAAGGAAGTGTCATAAAAGAGATTTCCAATTTGGTGCGAGAAATTGGGAGCGGGGAGGAAAAGACAGCGAGGCTGATCAGAGATGATGGGAATGGAAAAAAATAAACCCGGAGGATTGGGAGAGGAGCGTGGAGCAGATAAATGATGTGGGAACACTGAGGAGGAATGAGGGTTTTGGAGTTAACAGTGATCCAGGGCAGGGAGCCCTTTGGAAATTCGGGCTTGGAGAGAGCAGGAGATAAGAGGAGATGGAGCCTGGGGTTTGTCTGGAGTCCGAGTGCACACGGAGAGAGTGATTAACTCTGTGTCGGTGTCCGAGTGGGAACGGGGTCGGGGTGGGGAGGAGAGGGGACGGTGCAGCAAATCCCCTCCGTGTCCCTGTGAGGGTTGGTCCTGCTTGGTGGGATGTGGGCCCTTGAATCCAGAAGTTCCTGGAGCAGCTGCGGGGCAGGAGCTGCTCTGGATCCCTGTGCTTTTCATTTATTCCCTATTATTTCACTTTTCCTGTTTCAGTTGGGGTTGTCACAGCATGGTTTGTGTTGGGAGGGGCATTAAAGATCGTCAGGGACACCTCCCACTGTCCCAGGCTGCTCCCAGCCCGTGTCCAGCCTGGCCTTGGGCACTGCCAGGGATCCAGGGGCAGCCACAGCTGCTCTGGGAATTCCATCCCAGCCCCTCCCAACCCTCACAGGGAACAATTCCTTCCTGATATTTAATCCTAATCTCCCTTGCCTTATCCTGAAGCCCTGGATTTGAAGCTGGGGAGGCGTCAGGAGGGGTTTGTAGGAGAGAACTGGGGTTGGGATAACACGATCTGGTGGGGGCTGCACCCGCTGGGCCTCAGCCCCTTCCCCACACCCAAATTCTGTGTTTTTTATCTTCCAGCCCCTTCCCCACACTCAAATTCTGTGTTCTCTCTTTCCCAGCCCCTTCCCCACACCCAAATTCTGTGTTCTCTCTTTTCCAGTCCCTTCCCCACACTCAAATTCTGTGTTCTCTCTCTTCCAGCCCCTTCCCCACACCCAAATTCTGTGTTCTCTCTCTTCCAGCCCCTTCCCCACACCCAATTTCTGTGTTCTCTCTCTTCCAGCCCCTTCCCCACACCCAAATTCTGTGTTCTCTCTCTTCCAGCCCCTTCCTCACACCCAAACTCCATGTTCTTTCTTCCAGAGATCGACCAGGGCAGCTGTGGTGACCCCGGCGTCCCCGCCTTTGGCCGCAGACAAGGCTCCACCTTCCGCCACGGGGACACTCTGCACTTCGAGTGCCAGCCTGCCTTCGAGCTGAAGGGCCACAAAAGCATAACCTGCCAAAAGAGCAGCCAGTGGTCTGCTCAGAAACCCGTGTGTGTTTGTAAGTGCGGCCAGGAGCTCCGGGGCAGCGCCCCGTCGTCCCCCGAGGGGACCCCGCGCTGGTGGCACCCGCGCCGCGGCACCTTCAGCAGCTTGGGGAGAGGTTTGGGCTCTTCCCCGGGCAGAGCAGGGGTGAGCAGAGGGAGATTTGGGCTGTGCTGGGCTCTCCCTGCCCTGCCCTGCCCTGGAGGGAAATCGGTCCTTGGTGGCTGTGGCACGGACAGGACGTGGCTAAATTCGAGGTTTTAACCTGGGTTCTGTTTGCTGCGGGAGGTTTGGGCTGTGCTGGGCTCGCCCTGCCCTGAGGGGAAATCAGTCTGTGATTGGTGGTCAGAATTTGTTTTTTCCTGTGAACTCCAAGTGCTTCTTTCTCATTCTCGGAAGGCTAGTAATTTTTTACTACAATGCTTAGGTTAAACATCACACAGACAAACTTGTACATTTTACATCTCTTGCTTGCAGAGGTTGCTTCAATCTTCTTTTCCTTGTGTCAGCCTTGATCCCATCTTCTTGTAATCTTCAAAGCTCTGTTTGTTCTTGCCAAGGCGTCTTGGTGATCAGACTGACCGCGCTAATTAAATCCACAGTGCCCTGTGTCCTGGGTGCACACTTGGTGGCTGTGGCACAGACAGGACACGGCCATATCTCAGAATCACAGAATCTCACAGAATCACAGAGAATCTCACGGAATCACAGAGAATCTCACAGACTCACACACAATCACACAATCGCTGGGTAGGAAGAGCCCTCCAAGACCATCGAGTCCAACCCAGCCCTGACACCTGCACTAAACCACGGCACCCAGTGCCACATCCAATCTTCCTTTAAACACATCCAGGGATGGTGACTGCACCACCTCCCCAGGCAGACCATTCCAGGACTTTAGCACCCTTTCTGTAAAAACTTCTTCCTAATACCCAACCTGTATTTCCCTTGGTGCAGCTCAAGGTCCTCACGTTCTGTCAGTGCTGCCTGGAGAAAGAGCCCAACCCCAGCTGTCACAGCCACCTCTCAGGGAGCTGTGGAGAGGGATGAGGTCACACCTGAGCCTCCTTTTCTCCCTCAGCCGCTCCTCACAGGGTTTGTGCTCCTCACCAGCCTCGCTGCCTCCTCTGGACACGCTCAGGTGTCTCAAAGTCCTTCAAATCCACGATTTAAACCTGGATTCTGTTTGCTGAGGGAGATCTGGGCTGTGCTGGGCTCTCCCTGCCCTCAGGGAAGATCAGTCCTTGGTAGCTGTGGCTCAGACAAATTCAAGATTTAAACCCGGTTTCTGTTTTTGGCCCCCGATGATCCGACGCTCTCCAGGCTCCCTCCTGCTGGGCCTCGGTTCTGCATTTGTTGCCCGATTTCTCAGCACGTTTGGGGTGTCCTGCTCTCCGTGGCGGCTCAGGATCCCTTTTTGGGGGTGGAAATGGGACTTCCTGCACAGTCCCCGCGGGGTTTTCGTGCTCTCGGTGTCCTCTGTAGATACATTGGGCAATTTGCTTTATTGCCCTGACAGGACCTGCCTGGGTTTGGGCACTGCCACGATCCCGGCAGGAGCTCTGTGTTCCCCAGCTGGTGACAGCCTCACTCTTCTTTTTACCTCCTTTTCTGCTTTGTTGGCTCTGTTGAAATCCGGGTCTGTGGTGCAGGGGAGCGAGACTGAGCCCAAAAAAATAAATCAGGAGAAGAAAACCCACTCGAGGGAGGGGAGAATGGAGAGGGGAAAAAAGCAGGAATGTTGTTTTTAGGAGTGCAGGTGACAGCCTGGGTGAGATTCCGGTGGAAACCCACTGTGGCAGGAGCTGATCCATGAAAAGGATGGAGCTGGGGGTGGCAAAACCAGATCCTGCAGAGCTGGATGAGGAGCTGGGAGAGAACTGGGGGCAATGGAGAAGGGGGAAAACCAGTTTGAAGTCAGTGCCTTTCTTTCCAAACGCTGATTTAAGCTCGCAGAAATGCCTGGGGAAAGGAAACAATTCCTCTGAGCCTGCCTTTTCCAGGTGCCATCCCTCCCTTCCTGTTTGGTGGGGTTTTTTTTTCTTTGTAAGCAAATCAGCTGCAAAATATTGGAGTTTCCCCTGATCATCTGGGAGGTGTTAGACTGGTTCTGTGCTGGTTTTTCCTTTTAATTTCCCAGAATTTCAGGTGACTTTGGACAACTTGGTGTAGTCGAGGTTCGTGCTGAGAGTCAGGAGTGAGAGTAAAACCCGTGGGTTTGTGCTCAGGGCGACGGAACTGGGTCACAGCAGGAGAGGAGGGAGAGTTTTTGGTAAAGCAGGATTCAAATCAAGCCCCATCCACGCAAAGCACGGCAGGAATCTTTCAGTCACAGTAATTCCAGTGTGATCTGTTCTCTGCGGCTCTTGGGGTATTCGTGGATCAACGGGCGCTGGGGAAATGTCCCAGAGCCCCCTCTAGACCTTCACCCCGATTTACTGTGGAGCAGGAGAGGTCACGGGACAAAACGTGTCTGAATTCCGGGTGGGAAATGTTGGGAGACCATCGGATGTGAGGTGGGGAAATGAGGGAACCCCGGGAACAATCCAGGGAAATGAGGGAACCCCGTTTGTGAGCCGCTGGTTGGGATTGTGGAACAGTGCAGGGAAATGAGGGAACCCCGTTTGTGAGCTGCTGGTTGGGATTGTGGAACAGTCCAGAGCCTCTGGTGTGTGCCAGGGGCAGCTGGAGATGGAGCTGGGATTTGGGAGAAAGAATTTGGGGAGCAGGAGCTGAGGAACAGGGATTTGGGAGAAAGAATTTGGGGAGCAGGAGTTGAGCAGGGATTTGGGGAACAGGGGTTTGGGAGAAAGAATTTGGGGAACAGGAAATGGGAGCTGGGATTGGGAGGAGGAGTTGAGCAGGGATTTGGGAGCAAGAGTTGAGAGCTGGGATTTGGAAAAAAAAGAATCTGGGGAGCAGGGATTTGAGAGCTGGGATTTGGGGAGCAAGGATTTGGGAGAAAGAGTTTGGGGAACAGGAGTTGGGTGCTGGGATTTGGGAGCAGGGATTTGAGGAGCTGGATTTGGGGAGCAGGGATTTGGGAGAAAGAATTTGGGAGCAGGAGCTGGGATTTGGGAGCAGGGATTTGGGAGAAAGCATTTGGGAGCAGGAGTTGGGGGTAGGGATTTGGGAGTAGGAGCTGAGCAGGCATTTGGGAGCTGGGATCTGGAGCAGGAGGTGGGAGCAGGCAGGATTCCTTGGGAACAGCTCCTTTCCTGTGGTTTCCATGGGCAAAGCAGCACAAACCGTTCCTGTCACCCCTCTGCTGATGCCAAGGGCCCCAAATTCCTGCCTGGCTTTGTGATCCCACATCTCCCTCCTCGGCCTCTGTTGTCACCGTGTCCCTGAGCCCCCAGGGGACACTGGGGCTCTGCCACCGCGCTCGGTGTGGGGTTCCTGTCCCCACGCCCCAGCAAGGTGTCCCTGGCCTTTGGGGGTGCTCAGGGGCGTTCCCAGGTCCCTCTGGATCCTGGGAATCTGCAGCCCTGGCCTCGGGGTGTGCTGAGCTGGGGTTTGTTCTGTGGCTTAGGGGTCGGGGGGGGTTGCTTCTGTGAAATTTGGGGGTTGGGGATTTTCTTCTGTGAAATTTGGGGTCTGGGGATTTGCTTCTGTGAAATTTGGGGGTCTGGTGTGTGTTATTCCTGTGGGATTTGAGAGTCTGGTTGTTTTTTGGGTGTCTGGGCTTGTGTTCCTCTTAAATACGGGTGTCTGGGTGTTTGCTCCCGTGAAATGTCAACAGTCTGGGTGTCTGCTCCTGTAAAATTTGTGTGTCTGGGTGTGTTTTCTGTTCAATTTGTGTGCCTGGGTGTTTTTTCCTGTGGGATTTGTGTGCCTGGGTGTTTGTTTCTGTTCAATTTGAGTGTCTGGATGGCTGTTTTCTGTGCAATTGTGTGGATCTGGGTGTTTGTTCCTGTTCCATTTGAGTGTCTGGGTGTCTGTTCCTGTTCAATAGGAGTGTCTAGGTGTTTATTTCGATACAATTTGGCTGCCTGGGTGTTTGTGTCTATGGGATTTGGATGTCTGGGTGTCTGTTTCTGTTCAGTGTGGGTGTCTGAATGTTTGTTTCTGTACAATTTTTGTGTCTGGGAGTCTGTTCCTGTTCCATTTGTGTGTCTGGGTGTTTATTCCTGTACAGTTTGGGTGTTTCTCAGTACAATTTTTGTGTCTGGGTGTCTGCTCCTGTTAAATTTGTGTGTCTGGGTGTTTATTTTGGTACAATTTGGCTGCCTGGGTGTTTGTTCCTGTGGGATTTGGATGTCTGGGTGTCTGTTTCTGTTCAGTGTGGGTGTCTGAATGTTTGTTTCTGTACAATTTTTGTGTCTGGATGTCTGTTCCTGTTCCATTTGTGTGTCTGGGTGTTTATTCCTGTGCAGTTTGGGTGTTTCTCTGTACAATTTTTGTGTCTGGATGTCTGTTCCTATTCCATTTGTGTGTCTGGGTGTTTATTCCTGTACAGTTTGGGTGTTTCTCAGTACAATTTTTGTGTCTGGATGTCTGTTCCTGTTCCATTTGTGTGTCTGGGTGTTTATTCCTGTGCAGTTTGGGTGTTTCTCAGTACAATTTTTGTATCTGGGTGTCTGCTCCTGTTAAATTTGTGTGTCTGGGTGTTTATTTCGGTACAATTTGGCTGCCTGGGTGTTTGTTCCTGTGGGATTTGGATGTCTGGGTGTCTGTTTCTGTTCAGTGTGGGTGTCTGAATGTTTGTTTCTGTACAATTTTTGTGTCTGGATGTCTGTTTCTGTTAAATTTGTGTGTCTGGGTGTTTATTCCTGTGCAGTTTGGGTGTTTCTCTGTACAATTTTTGTGTCTGGATGTCTGTTCCTATTCCATTTGTGTGTCTGGGTGTTTATTCCTGTACAGTTTGGGTGTTTCTCAGTACAATTTTTGTGTCTGGGTGTCTGCTCCTGTTAAATTTGTGTGTCTGGGTGTTTATTCTTGTGCAGTTTGGGTGTTCTTCAGTACAATTTGAGTGTCTGGCTGTGGGTGATGATTTATCTTCTTCTCTCTGTCCTGCACCATCCTGCCCTGCTGGAATCAGCTCCGTGGTTCTGTTGCTGTCTTTACAAATGGCATTTCCGGGGCTGGGGAATGCGGTGTCTGCCACAGGCCAGGGCAGTTCCACACCCAGAACTCGATTTTGTCCGGAGTTTGTTCCTTCTCCTCAGCAAAACGGGCTCGGGGGGCATTGGATAAATATCCCTGAAGGAAAACCCTTTGTGCTCTGATTTGGGGGTAGAGTATTCCAGCTGAAAATTCCTGCGGCTGGGGAGATTATTCCCTTTATAAACAGAGGATCAGCTCTGTAATTCCAGCTCTGGGGTTGCTCTCACTGAGAATGGAGGATGCAGTGAGGGAGAGAGATATTCCAGAGCTGCCAAAAACCTCCAAATCCAGGGTGGGAATTGCTGTTCAAACATTCTTGTGTGGAGTAGAGGAAAAATAAAAAATAAATCTCATTTTAGTTGCAGTGGGAGGCCCCCAGACTTCGCTTCCCGAGGTTTATTTGACAGAAAGAGCAGGGCCCTGGTGCTCCTGGTGCTGGTTCTGCAGGGAGAGAATCTTACAAGGATCCTTGTTCTGCCCTTCCCCGCTCCTCCTGCCATTCCCAAGTTTTCATCCCGTGGTTTCTCTCCGGGTGTTTGACCCGTGCCAGGCAGCGCCGTCCTGTTCCCTGGGGGGTGATTGTGGCACCAGGAGCGACAACAAACGCCAAAATTGGGCAAATTTGCCAAAAAAATCATCACCACCTGGGGCCTGGTGAAGGCAGCGTTCCTGCCTTGGTTTAGGTGCCCTCTGCCATTCCTGGGAGAGTCGTTCCATGGAATTGCCGGAATTTCTGGTGCAGTTTGTCGGGATCAGGCTTGGGAAATCCAGGTTCTCTGGACCCGTCGCGTGTTTGGCAGGGAATTCAGCGGTGGGGGAGTAAAAGGAGGGGATTTGTCCCAAAAAAATCGTGGGGAAGAGGAGGTTCTGCACTGAGCCCAGTGGGGTTGGGGTGGTTGGCGTCGCTCAGCAGAGTTGCGGGATTAACGTGGTCATTCCTGGGAATGTTTGGGTTTGGGAATAAATCTCTTCATTCCTGGGAATGTTTGGGTTTGGGAATAAATCTCTTCATTCCTGGGAATGTTTGATTTGGTTTTGGGATAAATCTGTTTATTCCTGGGAATGTTTGATTTGGTTTTGGGATAAATCTGTTTATTCCTGGGAATGTTTGATTTGGTTTTGGGATAAATCTGTTTATTCCTGGGAATGTTTGATTTGGTTTTGGGATGAATGTGGTCATTCCTGGGAATGCTTGATTGGGTTTGGGATTAGCGTGGTCATTCCTGGGAATGTTTGGGTTTGGGGGTAAATCTGTTCATTCCTGAGAATGTTTGGATGGGTTTGGGAACAAACACATTAACTTCTGGAAATGTTTGGGTTTGGGATTAACGTGGTCATTCCTGGGAATGTTTGAATGGATTTGGGATAAATGTGGTCACTCCTGGGAATGTTTGGGTTTGGGAGCAAACGCATTCATTTCTGGAAATGTTTGTTTGGGTTTGGGATAAATGTGGTCATTCTTGGGAGTGTTTGAATGGATTTGGAGATAAATCTTTTCATTCCTGGGAAGCTTTGAATGGAACATGTTCATTTCTGGAAATGTTTGTTTGGGTTTGGGATAAACGTGGTCATTCCTGAGAATGTTTGAATGGATTGAGGATAAACCCGTTCATTCCTGGGGACGTTTGAATGGATTTGGGAGCACGTGTATTCATTCCTGGCAATGTTTGATTCCATCTGGGAGTAAATCAGTTCATTCCCGGGAGTGTTGGGGTTTGGGGATAGGCGTGTTCATTCCTGGGAATGTTTGAGTGGAACACGTTCATTTCTGGAAATGTTTGATTTGGGTTTGGGATTAATGTGGTTGTTCCTGGGAATGTTTGAATGGGTTTGGGGATAAATGTGGTCATTCCTGGGACTGTTTGAATGGATTGGGGATGGTTGCATTCATGGATTGGGCATAAATGTGTTCACTGCTGGGCATATTTTAATGGATTTGGGATAAGTGTTTTCATCAACATTCCAGTTATTCCTGCCATTCCCATTTCCCCCATTCCCCATTCCCATTTCCCCCATGCCTTGGAGAATTTCCCGTTCTATTCCTGCCTCGTTTAACCCTCCACACGCTGGTTGGGGTTTCAGGAGGCTGCACTGGGACGTTCCCGCTGCTGGGGCGGAGTTGGATGGGGCCGAGTTTATTTTTTTGGGATCTTCCTGCTGCTCCCCGCGAGCAGAGCTGGAGGCGAGGGCCAAGCAGCAGCTGCCCTCACCCCACACCTTTTGGGGTCTCCAAGGGGGGTCAGCACTCGTCCCTCGTGCGTTTATGGGATCGGGAATGTGTGGGACAACCCCCAGCCCTGCAGGAGCTGGGTGCAGCGCTTGGCAGAGCCCAAACCCCAACAGCACCACGAGGCTTTTTTTGGACCGAGAAAATGGCCACAAACTTCCACCTTCTTGTGGCCACGGCGAAAATTCCCCAGGGAGGCTGCTGGGAGAGGAGGAGTTCCGTGGGAAATCGTGGGAACTCGGGGGAGGATCTTGGTGCAGCAGCCTTGGGGGCACATCCCGGATGGCTGCAGGGTCCCTGGCTGGATCAGCAGCTCCCAGTAAGGTTTTGAAAAACTTCATCTTCTTCCCAAAGCCCAGCCCTGCTCCTGCTGGAGTGGGTGGCAGTGAAACCTGCTCTTCCCTGCACATCTATTTTAAATTCAGTGATATTTTCCTCAGGATTTTCTTCCCCAAAACCTGCCTGGTTTTCATTCCTCTCCTCATACCTGCAGTCCTGAGCTGGGTTTTGGTGCTCTGAAATAACAGAAAGCTCCCAGTTCATTTTGCTCCAAACTCCTTCCCTCGCCTCCCGCTTGCCCTGTGGTGGTTTCAGGAGGAAAAGGCACCACCAGATGCGGATTTTATTTTTTTTTTTTTTTTCCCCCTCCTTGGAATAACAGATACAGAAAGAGGAAAATACAAAATGTAAAGCACTTTTCTTGCCCAGCTGAGTTTCCAGCCCTGGAATGCTGGGCATTAATCAGGCTCCTGCTGAGCTCCTGCTTTTCCAGGCCATCACCGAGTTCTGCCCAGAGGAAGGATTTTTTGGAAAAAAAAGGAAATGCAAAGCAGAAAATCCACTCCTGTCTCCCAGCTCCCTCCCAAGAGGTCAGAGTCTGTGGGAGCAGGATCTAAAAACGGAGAGGAAAGTCAGGAATTTGGTATTGTTTCCATGGAAACTGCAGTTATCCCGGTGATTCCTTGCTCGGTTTTCAGCTCCTGACCCCGGTGCCTTTCCTGCTCCCATGGTGTGACCTCTCCTTGGGATCAGCCCTGGATTCCCCTGCAGGATCAGCAGGGATGGAGAGTCTGGTGTCAGGAACGGGAGAAGAGAGATGGTCTGGGAGGAGACAGGATCTGCGGCAGGAAGAATAAAAGAGAAAAAACAACTTGAGAAGAGAAAAGAGAAGAGAAGAGAGCTGCAGGAACTTCTCCTGATCCGTGCTCACATCCATGTCCTCACATCCACGTCCTCACATCCATGTCCCCCTCCGAAGGGAAGAACCAAGGAGCTGCTCCTTCATTGTTTCACTGCTCTAGGCCAAGGCAGAATCCTGATGCTGCTCGTGACAACTCGAACAATTCCCCGTGCTGGTTCGTTCCTGACGTGGTCTCGCTGCTCTGTGTCTGCTCTGATTTATTCTGCATTTAATAAATGCGTTTTTCTCATCGCCTTTGGTCAGCGATAACGGTTATTGACAAATACAAATTTTTTGACAAATATTAAGGATTATTGACTGAATCAGCTTTGTAAACAGCCCCCCTCCCCGTGCTGTGCACATCACGAAGTGACCTCTCCTGGCATTTAACAAGGATAATAAATATTAATTGATTACCCTGGCTGCTCCCAGCCCGGCTGATGGACGGCTGCAGGCAGCAGCGCTGGCCTCTGTCGTGCTGGGGGTGACTCCTGCTGCCGAGGGCTCTTTGGGATGCTCCAGCAGCTCCAGACAGGTGGAGCTGGGCTGTCTCCCACCTTTCCTGCTGCCGTCATCCTCCTCCTGGCAGCCTGGCCTTGCCTGCTGTTAAACGGCTCCTGGTTTATCCCAGTGTCCAGCTCCAGGGAGGCTGACGTGGATCCCAGAGGCAGAGCTGAAACCTCCTTCCACGGTGAGGAAAAACCTCCTTCCATGGTGAGGAAAAACCTCCTTCCACGGTGAGGAAAAACCTCCTTCCACGGTGAGGAAAAACCTCCTTCCACGGTGAGGAAAAACCTCCTTCCATGGTGAGGAAAAACTTCCTTCCACGGTGAGGAAAAACCTCCTTCCACGGTGAGGAAAAACCTCCTTCCACGGTGAGGAAAAACCTCCTTCCACGGTGAGGAAAAACGTCCTTCCATGGTGAGGAAAAACCTCCTTCCACGGTGAGGAAAAATCTTCTACAGTGAGGAAAAATCTTCCACAGTGAGGAAAAACCTCCTTCTACAGTGAGGAAAAACCTCCTGCCACAGTGAGGAAAAATCTTCCACAGTGAGGAAAAATGTCCTTCCATGGTGAGGAAAAATCTTCTACAGTGAGGAAAAACTTCCTTCTACAGTGAGGAAAAAATCTCTTTTCACAGTGAGGAGAAACCTTCCACAATGAGGAAAAATCTCCCTCTACAATGAGGAAAAACCTTCCACAGCCAGGAAAAACCTCCTCTCCTTCACAAGATGAAGAAAACCATCATCTCACAGACACCATGCTCTTGTTCATGGACCTTGTGTCCTCCTGGGCTGGATGTTCCCCTCTGGAATGTGATTCCAGCTCTCCTCTCCATCAAGGAGAGCTTTTTCCTGGCCACAGCTTGTTGGTCCTCCAGCTCCAACTCGCCTTTCTCCTTGCTGATCTTAAGGAAAATCAAAACCCTCATTTACTTCCCTGCAGTGGAGACTCTTCGAAGGGATTTATATATATATATATATGGGTTTTTTTATCAGCGCCTCTTTAATCTGTCGCTTTGTTTTATCTGGCAAAGGTTAATTTTATATTCTTCCCTCGCTCTGCTCCTCTCCCCTTTGTCAGCAAGTCCTTTGTTGTTTTATTTTCTGATCTGGCGACTGCACCTCTCTCTTGCCGGGCTGCTGGAGGTCCTGGCTGAATGCTAATTCACCCCCTTGGATTTAAAAATTTAGAGGAGACACCTCATCCCTGCAGCTGAGACATTTCCCTGGGTGCCAAGGCATTTATTTTCAATTTTCCTGAGGCAGATTACACCGTGCTTATGCTGACAGAATTATTTGACAGCATCCCCTGATATTTCAGTGTCTGGTAGAGAGAGAGAGCCAAAAAAAAAGAAAAAAAAAAATCCTGGGGATGTTTCGCAGTTTGTTTTCTCTTTAATCTGCTCTCTTTGTGGCTGAGAGTGGGGAACGGCCTTGGTAACATCACGGGAACGTCCGAATTATTTGATCCCAGCCCATTAAGCGGTGAGGGGAGACAGAGGGAAAATAACGGAGGGGAGGCAGAGCAGTGATCCAAATAATTGTCTGAATGCCAGCCCCAAGCCAGGCTCATCCTCCGTGCCAGGAATTAGGGAGATGGATGTTCCCAATAATGGGTTTTACCAAGGGTGGCGGTGGGGAAAAAGGATGAGCAAAGCATCCAGACATAAAACATCCCAAAGTTTGGGCAGGTAGCACTTCAGAGGCAGCCTTGCCTTGCCAAATTAATGGGCCTTGGGATGGATTGAAGCCCCGGAGAGCTGGAGCGTTTTTCATGCACGCTCTTACCCTCAGCTCTGATTTAAGCCTGGTTTTAATTATTCCCGGGGCAACGGTGCCTCTTTCCTGGGGAACCAGCAGAAGCCGGGGGTTTATTTGTGGTGGGAAGAGCTTCCCCTCCACCCCGGGGCTGCAGATTCCTCTGGTTTGTCCCGATCCCTGACACTTGGGAATGCTCTTGGGCTGTTCCAGCACCTCCCAGTGCTCAGCCGGGGGTAAACGACTTCCCAAGGACACAAACAGAGCAAATTAACTCCCAGGCCCTTTTCCAAGGACTCCGTTTGGCTGTGTCCCTCAAACATTCCCGGTGGGATGGGCGTGCTGTGGATGGAGTTTGATGAATGCAGTGGGTGAATCTGGACAGGAGCACGGGGTGGGGGGGAAAAAAAATGAACTGGGCAGGTGGGAAGGGCAGATTTTATTGTGAGCCAGCCCCGAGGAGTCTGCAGCAGCCTGGGGATGGATGTGTCACCCGTGGGGGACAGAGGGACAGCGGCAGGGCGCCTGAGCTGCTTCCCTGCTCCAGGCTCTGTGGGATGTGCTGGGCTGTGGCCACAGCAAAAAATGCCGAGGCAGAACCTGGCTGGTTTAGTGCTGGTTTTGTTTTGTACCAGCTCGAGGCACCCACCGGATTCTTGGGAGGCTTTTCTGAGGGGACAGGGAAGAGAGTTCGCCTGGAAAATGCCAGGTCCCACCTAAAGAGGTGTTTTCTCGCTGCTGTTAAAGAAACCTGGAAGGGACTGGAGAGTGGCAAAGCCACCCAAAATCCAAAAGAGCGGGCGTTTTTCTTATCCAAATAGTAAAAAATTCGGATTTAGTGGTGACCAATAGATTTTGATTTAATGATGACCAAAATGTTCTGGTTTAGTGGTGACCAAAAGATTCTGATTCAGTGGTGACCAAAAGATCTAGATTTAGTGGTGACCAAAAGCTTCCCTGCTGCTCCTGTGAGGGAGGGAATTAAAGGATGAATGGAAGGGAGCTGATGGAAGAGCCAGGGTGGGGTTTTCCCCTCCTGGTTTTCGATCCAGGTGAAATGTCTGATATTTATACGATGCCAGAAGTTCTCTCAGTGGGCTCTGGCAGCCTGGAAATCTCTTTTTTTCCCCCCCTGCAGATAAACCACTGACCCCTGGTGAACGGAGCTCGCTCCTGGGGCGGTGCTGGGAGCAGGAATTCGTGGGAACACCCCAGGGCAGGGATATCTCCGGGGCTGACTTCACTTTTCCCTTTGCAGTTTCCTGCTTTTTCAACTTCACCAGCCCGTCGGGCATCGTGCTGTCCCCCAACTACCCCGAGGAGTACGGGAGCAGCCTGCACTGCGTGTGGCTCATCATCGCCAACCCCGAGAGCAGGATCCACCTGGCCTTCAACGACTTCGACGTGGAGCCCCAGTTCGACTTCCTGGCCGTCAAGGACGGGGGCACGGCCGAGTCCCCCGTGCTGGGCACCTTCTCGGGGAGCCACATCCCCTCCTCGCTGACCAGCAGCGGCCACGTGGCCAGGCTGGAGTTCCAGACCGACCACTCCATGGAGAAGAGAGGCTTCAACATCACCTTCACCAGTGAGCGGAGATGCTTTTTGGGTTTATTTTTTTTTGGGGGGGGGGGAGGGAGGTCTGCCTAAAAAGATGAAATTAAGGGTGGGGGGAAAAAAAAAAGAAGTTTTATTTATTGAAGGATAGATGTTTGTCTGTTGTAGATTTATAATTTATTATGTGGATTATATATGATATAATGGAGCATGGGATTTATATAAAATGTAATATAATGTAATGTAATATAATGTAATGTAATATAATATATTAATATATATAAAATATAATATAATGTAATGTAATATAGTATAGTATGGAACATGGGATATATATAATATAATATCATGGAACATGGCATATAATGTAATATCATGTAATGTAATATAATATAGCCTGGGATATACTGTATATAATATAATGGAGCATGGGGACATTTTTCTCTTCTTTTTCTCTTCTTTTTCTCTTCTTTTTCTCTTCTTTTTCTCTTCTTTTTCTCTTCTTTTTCTCTTCTTTTTCTCTTCTTTTTCTCTTCTTTTTCTCCTCTTTTTCTCTTCCTTTTCTCTCCTCCCAGCGTTCCGGCACAACGAGTGCCCGGACCCCGGCGTGCCGGTGAACGGGAAGCGTTTTGGGGACAGCCTGCAGCTGGGCAGCTCCGTGTCCTTCCTGTGTGACGAGGGCTTCATCCGCACCCACGGCGCCGAGACCGTCACCTGCGTCCTGCAGGAGGGGAACGTGGTGTGGGACAACGCTGTGCTGCGCTGCGAGGGTGAGCCCCGGCCCGGCGCGGAGCCCTGGCGTGGGAGCGGGGTTAAAGATCCCAACGGGGAGTCCTGGGATGGTTTGGGGTGTTAAAGACCCCAAAGGGGAGTCCTGGCATGGATTGGGGTGTTAAAGATCCCAACAGAGTGTCCTGGGATGGTTTGGGGTGTTGAAGATCCCATCGGAGAGTCTTGGGATGGTTTGGGATGTTAAAGATCCCAAAGGGGAGTCCTGGGATGGTTTGGGGTGTTAAAGATCCCAATGGAGAGTCCTGGGATAGTTTGGGGTGTTAAAGATCCCAAAGGGGAGTCCTGGCATGGTTTGGGATGTTAAAGATCCCAAAGGGGAGTCCTGGGATGGTTTGGGGTGTTAAAGATCCCAACAGAGTGTCCTGGGATGGTTTGGGATGCTAAAGATCCCAGTGGGAAGTCCTGGGATGGTTTGGGGTGTTAAAGATCCCAGTGGGGAGTCCTGGGATGGTTTGGGGTGTTAAAGATCCTAACAGGGAGTCCTGGAGTGGTTTGGGGTGTTAAAGATCCCAAAGGGGAGTCCTGGGATGGTTTGGGGTGTTAAAGATCCCAACAGAGAGTCCTGGCATGGTTTGGGGTGTGAGGGGTGTTAAAGATCCCATTTCCTCTCTTCCCATGGGCAGGGACACTTCCACCATCCCAGGCTGCTCCTGTCCAGCCTGGCCTTGGACACTTCCAGGGATCCAGGGGCAGCCACAGCTGCTCTGGGAATTCCATCCCAGCCCCTCCCCACCCCCACAGCCAGGAATTCCTTCCCGATATCTCCAAATCTCCCTTTTTCCAGTTCAAAGCCATTCCCTGTGTCCTGCCCCTCCATCCCTTGTCCCCAGTTCCTCTCCAGCTCTCCTGGAGCCCCTTTAGTGTCTGGAAGGAGCTCTGAGCTCTCCCTGGAGCTTCTCTTCTCCTGGTGAACATTCCCAGCCCTCTGAGAGAGATCCCTCTCTTCCCCTCTTCCGCTTCTTCTTCTCCTCTTTCTCTTCTTTTCCTCTTCTCCAGGTGAACATTCCTGCAGGGACAGAGATTTTGGGGGGACTTTTGCAGCCTTTTGGGATCCAGAGTCAGGGTTCTGCCTGCCAGGGTCTCTCTCACACTCCACATTGTCCAGCCAACACCTTCCAGGATTTTCCACGCCTCTGGAAGGTGCTGTCTGCACAGAGGAGTTTGCTGGGGAGGAAGTTTCAGTTCAAATATTCCTGAGCTCCCTTTATTTTCCAATTTTTTTTTTTTTTTTTTTGTGTTAAATGAACGCTGGGGAAGTATTTTTATTGCATTCCTTTGATGATCTGATGATCAGTTCTTGTTAACAACAGGTGTTTTTCTAATAACAATCGCAATAATAATAATAATAATAATAATAATAAAAGGTTCTGGTTTAGTGATGACTCAAAGCTTCCCTGCTGCTCCTGCCAGGGAGGGAATGAAACAGGGACTGGAAGATCCAGGGTGATGTTTTCCCATCCTGTTTTTTGATCCATGTAAAATACCTGATATTTCTGTAATGACAGAAGTTCTGTCACCGGGCTCTGGCAGATGAGAGGCAGAAATTCTGCATTTCCATCTCCTGGCATCTCACAACAGCCAGCGCTGCCATGGGGGGAGCTGGGCTGAATTAAAGGCTTTAATTCAGATTTCAAAGCTTTTTTTTTTGAGGACTTTCAAGCCTCTCCTCTGCAAAGGAGAAGTGAAGAAGGAGCTCATTAGGACTGAAAATCTCCCCGTGCCCAGTGTTCTCAGCTGAAGCGATGCCTTGCTCTGGTATTTGCAGCAATTTGAATAACAAGTGCTGAGCTCTTGAGAAACAGCCCTGGAATATTGAGAAATAATTGGAGTAATTGGCCCTTCATTGCCTGAGCAGCAGGAATTGCGAGATCCTGGCCATTGTCTTTGGGGCTGAAGGAAGGAATCAATTGTCTTCAACAGCTTTTATCGAATAAGAAGCTGGACTTTCTGTATTCTTACATAATTTTGCTCCTGACAAATTGTAGGTTTAATTCAGGGCTCCCGTTACTTTCAAAGCACGAGCCTTTAAATTTACATGTTTTTAAGTATGGAAGGGAAACATTCATGAAATAATATACTTTTAATCAACTTCTATATTTGATAACCTTCTGCCTTCTCCTGATCACTCTGGCGATTTCTTTGACTCACCCTTCGCTCTGGAAGTTTTAATTACCCTTTTTAAGCGAGGAGAAAAGCCCAGAGATCTAAAGTCCTGCTCAGCACTTGAAAAAAAAAAAAAAAAATTAATGGGAACGAAGGGGACAGAGAAAAGGATGGAAAATCCTGACAGGAGACGATGCAGCTTTGGGGCAGAAAGGAAAAAATAATTGCTTTGGAGCCGGCTGAGATCAAATGACTTTCATCTGCCACCCTTCAGCAGAGAGCAGCAGGGGAGCTTTGGCACATTTTGGGGCACCTCCAGGGTGACATTGGGTCACAAAACCTGGCAGGTTGTTGGTTTTTTTTCTTTTTTTTCCTGCGGGCTGTGGGGTTTTTGTGTCCCTGGTCCCTCAGCCCCGGCATCCTTTGCCCGGAAAAATGCAATAAAGCGCCTGCAGCTCCTGCTGGTGGCACTGGGGACCAGGGTGTGGAATTAATGCCCTGCTCTGGGGACGTCCCTCGAGGTTGCAAAGCCACGACTCAATTAGCAGGGCTGGGAGAGATTTTTTTTTTTTTTTTCCTGGCACCTGAAACACGAGTGACCTTGCAGTTTCCTCTGCTTTTACATCCCATCGTTATTTTACACCCCGTCCCCTCCGAGCCGGGCCCAAGGTCAGCCCTGCCGGCTCCCGGGGGGACACTGTCTGCGTTTGGAGCAATTTCTGAGCAGTTCATGTTGGTTTTCCAACCGGCCCTGGGGATTTTTAACTGGAATGGGGGGGACAGAAATGCAGGGAAGGGGTTTCAGGGGTGGGGACGTGCGGTAGCCGCGCGCAAAGCGATAACGCGGAGACACGAAGTCTGCAGTGCAGAGCTGCTCCCCAAGCAGAGGGGGCCAGCCTGTTCATTTCTTTTATTTTTACACATTTGTGGGTCTGGTTGTGGATTAGTTTCTGGGGTTACTACCCCTTCACCGCACTGGCCAGACCAGCCGTCAATTAACATTATTTTCAAGCTAGAAATATGTAAACAAAGGACAGGGAAGGAAAACAAAACGTTTGTTGATGTTCCCATGCGTAAGAAAAGCGAAACGCCGCTCCTAATATTGTGCAGAAACTAAAGAAATTAACTTCATCTTGTGAACAAGTAGAAAGCTTTAAAGAAAATCAAAAAACCCCAGGGTGGCAGGGACGTCTCTCGGTGCTGCGGCTCCGGGGCGTTTCGTTCACCCCAATTTCACAGACGTGGCTCTCAGCGAGGTGCTTTAGTGGTGGCATCGGCATTGTCAGGCTGGACGAGCCTGAAGGTCTTTTCCAGCCCGGGTAATTGTGTGATTTGTGTCCTTTTTGTGTCCCCAGCACCCTGTGGGGGCCACCTGACGTCACCCAGCGGAACCATCCTGTCCCCGGGCTGGCCGGGCTTCTACAAGGACTCGCTGAGCTGTGCCTGGGTCATCGAGGCCCAGCCGGGCTACCCCATCAAGATCACCTTTGACAGGTGCTCACCACCACGGGCAGCCCCCAAATTCCCTGGGTTTGGGGTTTTTTGGTGATTCCAAGGTGCGGCCAAGAGAAGGGGATGAGCTGCTCCACGTCGCGTCCGGCTCCGAGCTTCTCCCTTCTCATTTTTCTTATTTCTGAGCTCCCGGCAGGGAATTAAAACTCAGCGCTGGGGAAGGAGAGGTGGGAATGGTTGTGTCTGAACCCCTCCTGCTCATTGTCGGGGGTGTTTTAGACACGTTTTTGGGGGGCTGGGCTCCCACACATTCCTTGGGTGCAGCAGGGAGCGCTGGCTTGGGAATGCTGGGATTTTTGGCTTGCCCTGGATTTCCTGGCAGTGTTGGAGGGCTGTGCTCTGCTGGCCCCGGGGCCGGCTGTGTGGGAGGGCTTGTTCAGGAGGCACGGGGATGTAGCTGGATATAAATCCAGATATCCTGAAAATTGGATTCCTGGCGGTGCCAGGAGCGCCCCAGGGAGCGGAGAGGAGCTGTCACTGCTGCCACTGCTGTGACATCTGGGGGCTCCCTGGCTCTCTCAGCCCTGTTCCATTTGCTCCTCAGCACCTGGGTAACGTTTTAGGGCTGGAGAACCTGGTGGGGCTCAGCAGGAGAAGGATCCCCAAAAAACACCCCAACTGCAAGCAAGCAGGAAGGACCCACCCCTGCCCCCGTGGTGCTTCCAGGACTGAAATCAGGAGAAGGCAGCAGTGCTGGGGGTTTCATTTTCCTCGTGTCCCTTCCAGGTTCAAGACAGAGGTGAATTACGACACCCTGGAGGTGCGGGACGGCCGCTCCTACTCCTCGCCCCTGATCGGGGTCTACGACGGCACGCAGGTGCCCCAGTTCCTGATCAGCACCAGCAACCACCTCTACCTCCTCTTCACCACGGACAAGAGCCACTCCGACATCGGCTTCCAGATCCGATACGAGAGTAAGGCCACCTTGTCCATGGAATTCCCTGGAATTCCCTGGAATTCCCCGGTCTCCAGCAGCACCACGGCCTCGCCCTGGGTCCCTTTTCCCTGTGCCAGGCACAGTGCTCAGTGGGAATCCACTTTCCTGGGATCCCACACTGGAAGGGAGCTTAAAACCCACAGGCAGGGACAGCTCCAGGGTGCTCCAAGCCCTGTCCAAGCTTGGACACTTCCAGGGATGAGGCAGCCACAGCTTCTCTGGAATGCTATTCCAGCCCCTCCTCACCCTTATGGTTTGGATTCCTTCCCAATATCCCACCCAAATCTCCCCTTTTCCAATCTGAAGCCATCCCCCCTCTGGTTGTTTGTAGAAGCTTTTTACTTTTATTTTAGCAGCTACAGGATATTCTTGATTTTAGGAGGCGGAGCTGAGCTCACAGAATCGGAATATCCAGAGTTGGATCCCACAGGGGTCGTGGAGTCCAACTCCTGGCCCTGAGCAGGACAGGCCCAAGAATCCCATACCAGTTCCTCTCTCCATTTCCTCCCCTCACTTTTGGGGGTTTTCCTCTCTCCATCTTCTCACTTTTAGAATTACCCTCTCTCCATTTCAACCTCTCTCTTTGGGGATTTTCCTTTCTCCATTTCCTCCTCTCACTTTTGGGATTTTCCCCTCTTCATCCTCTCACTTTTGGGATTTTCCTCTCTCCATTTCCTCCCCTCTCTTGGTGGAATTCCCTCTCTCCATCCCCTCATCTCAGGGATTTCCCTCTCTCCGTCTTCTCAAGTTTGGGATTTTCATCTCTCCATTTCCTCCTCTCACTTTGGGGATTTTCCTCTCTCCATCCTCTCACTTTGAGGCTTTTCCTGTCTCCATCCTCTCACTTTGAAAGGCTTTTCCTCTCTCTGTCCTCTCACTATTGGGATTTCATTCTCTTCCTTTCTTCTCACTTTGAGGCTTTTCCTCTCTCCATTTTATCCTCTCACTTTGGGGATTTTCCCCTCTCCATCCTCTCACTTTGGGGATTTTCCTCTCTCCATCCTCTCACTTTGAGGGATTTCCCTCTCTCCATCCTCTCACTTTGAGGCTTTTCCTCTCTCCATCCCCTCACCCGGGGAATTCCCTCTCTCCCTTTCTGACTTTGGGGATAACCAGCAGGACTTGTGCTGAGCTGGGCGCTGTGACGCAGCCGCTGCTTTGTCCCGCAGCCGTGAAGCTGCAGTCCGACCACTGCCTGGACCCGGGGATCCCGGTCAACGGGCAGCGCCACGGCAACGATTTCTACGTGGGAGCGCTGGTGACCTTCAGCTGTGACCCCGGCTACACCCTGAGCGACAGCGAGGCCCTGGAGTGCGAGCCCAACTTCCAGTGGAGCCGGCCCCTGCCCAGCTGCGAGGGTGAGGAAACCTCTGCGCGCCCTTCCCGTGCGGATCCACTGCCCAGGCGGCGGCTGGAAAGCTCCCGGCGGCATTCCGTCCGTGCATCTGGGGAGATTTTGGCCAACAAAACCCAGTTTGGGTTGACTGGGTTTGGGTTGAGCAGTCTCTTTTGTTGGATTTTCCTCTCTTGGGTTTTGGTTTACCGTTTTCCTCCCATCTTGTGAAAGATCCTGGATTATTGAACTCTTCCTCTCCTTTTCACTGCCAAAACAGCAGCTGGAAAACTCCCAGAGGTTTTAGTTAATGTATTTTGATGGGTTTTGGTGGGTCAGTCCATGAATTTTGCCGGATTTTGACCCAGTTTGTGTTGAGCAGTCTCTTTTGTTGGATTTTCCTCTCTTGGGTTTTGGTTTTCCGTTTTCCTCCCATCTTGTGAAAGATCCTGGATTATTGAACTCTTCCTCTCCTTTTCATTACCAAAACAGCAGCTGGAAAACTCCCAGAGGTTTTAGTTAATGTGTTTTGATGGGTTTTGGTGGGTCAGTCCATGAATTTTGGTGGATTTTGGCCAACAAAACCCAGTTTGGGTTGACCCAGTTTGGGTTGATCAATCTCTTTTGTTGGATTTTCCTCTGTTGGGTTTTGGTTTTCCATTTTCTTCCCAGTTTGTGAAAGATCCTGGATTACTGAACTCTTCCTCTCCTTTTCACTGCCAAAGCAGCAGCTGGAAAACTCCCAGAGGTTTTAATTAATATATTTGGGCGGGTTTTGGTGAGTCAATCTATGAATTTTGCTGGATTTTGGCCAACAGAACCCAGTTTGGGTTGACTGGGTTTGGGTTGATCAATCTCTTTTGTTGGATTTTCCTGTGCTGGGTTTTGGTTTTCCGTTTTCCTTCCAGCTTGTGAAAGGCCCTGGATTACTGAACTCTTCCTCTCCTTTTTTTTTTTGTGTTTTTAGCGCTCTGTGGTGGCTACATCCGTGGCTCCAGTGGCACCATCCTCTCCCCGGGCTTCCCTGATTTTTATCCCAACAACCTGAACTGCACGTGGACGATAGAAACATCCCACGGGAAAGGTGAGAGCCCTTCGGGGCGCTCGGAGAGGACCGAGGGCAGTGGGAGAGAAACTTCTCCCTGTGGGATCCAGGAATGATGGAATTCCATTCTCCCTGGACAAGATCCAGAGGGTTTCGATGTCACCTCTTCATCCTTTTAGAGTGGAGAAGGGAAAATCCTCACCATCGAACGCTTGTGTCAGCTCCTGCTCCAGACCTTTGTGTCCCTATCCTGGAGGTCAGGATGTGGATGGATACACAGCCAGACATCCTGAAAATCATTCCCTGGTCCTGTCCCTGTCACAGAGAGGGATCTGCCCCTCCTGAGGGATTCGTGGAGGTGTTCAGCTCCTTCCCTCCGAGGTTTTTTTGGGAGCATCTCCCACGAGTCCTGGAATCGCCCCAGCTGCTCCAGCAGTTCTTGTCCTGTGACACTTTATGGACTCCCGGGCTGTACAAGGGGAGTTTAAAAGCAGCTTAATTTTAAACGTATTTAAATGCCCATTATTTTTAATCTCGCCGCTTCAAAGTGATTTCTTTCCCCTCTAATTCGTTTTGCTGTTTCTTCTGCAGAGAATTGAGGGGGAGGGAAAAAGAAAAAAAAAAAACTCAACCTTGCGTTTGCAGAGATGTTCTGTGCCACAGGAAATTGCGGAGCAGAGCAAGGGTTTAACTGGTCACAGATCCTTTAAAATGAGTTTGTAATTCGCCCTTTTTGCTACAGCTCCACAGCCATTCAGTGCTGGAGGAGACTCGTGCCCTCTGCTTGGAGTTTTTACCTCAAAAAAATTTGGAATTTGGGCGTGTTCTCCAGGATAACTGAATTATTCTTGCGCTGATTCCGGTGATGTTGTTTCTGCCTCTTAGGCTGGGTTTGCTAAAGCTGAGGTTATAAATTTGCTGTCAGGGGGAGAATTAAAGTCACTTTGCATTCCCCACATCCCAGTTTTCAGGTCAGATCTATTTCCGTTTTGTGCTTCTGGCAGGAATAACAAACATTTGGAAACTCTTGGAAGTTTCCTGCCTTTGTGGAATTTTGCAGGGGGGAAAGAGTGAGACTAAAAATGCTCTCCACAGAACGGATATAAAGAGGGAATTACAAGGTCAGTCCCAAGCTTTGGGTCATAAAAATCCTTCTGGGACACTGAAGGGCAAGGAGCTGCTGCAGAGGGATAAAGGTTGGGATGATCTCACAATTCCCTCATTCCCAATCCCATGGGAAAAGTTTCTTCTTGGTTTCACTCCTTGGGAGGGAAGAGCTCCATGTGAGCAGCAAACCTTCGGGAAGCACTCGGAGAGAGCCAGAGATAAATGGAGCATTCAGCTGGGATTTGATGCTGTGGGGTCGGATATTGGATCTCCAGAGCTTTCCCTGATCCCCAGAAATTCACAGCGAGGAGGAGGAGGATCTTCCTCTGGGCTTTGTCTGCAGCTTTCCTGCCGTTTCTCTGGGATGCTGTGTTTTGGGAAGGCCGGGATGCAGAGCCAGCCCTCGGGGTGCGAATTGTTGGGTTAAATGAAATAACCAGGTCAGGCCAAGCAGGGATCTCTCTCCCCAAGCCCAATTCCCATCCTTGGGTTTGGAGTCTGTGTCTCTCCAGAGGGGTTCTGAGCCGGATAAATCCCAGCCCCACACGAGCAGGGGCTCGGGAGCCTGCCCTGGCTGCTCTGAGAGCCGGGAGATGGGGATGGAAAAATCCATCTAAATGCAAAGAGGCTTTTCATTGCTCGGCATCTCCTTGCCTTGTTAAGTCGCTGTGACAGAGTTCCCGAGCTCAGATCCTGCCTGCCTCTGCTCTCTCACTGACATTATTTTTTTGTTGATTTCTTTTTTTTTTTTTTTTCTTTTTTTTTTTTCTTTTATTTCCATGCTGGAATTATTTTCTGGAGAATAAGTGTTTCTAATGGCGTTTGAATTCCGGCATGAAAAATTCACCTCGCTGGGGGCTCCTGCAGGAGCCTGAAGTGCTTCCCATTGTGTGTCTGGAGGTGTGAAGGGGACTTTAAGTAATCCATTACTCCTCTCTGACTCATTTACAGACACAGCAAGGTCACAGCCTTCTCCCCAAAATGTTTCAGATCGTTCAAATTGAATTTTGGGAGGAAGAGGCAAAAATAGTTTTTGCTGTGTTCGGCCGGGATTTCCGTGGCTGGAGCTGTTGTCGGGGTTTATTTTGGGCAAGGAGAGGGGAATAAAAGTAGGGTTTTTTCTTGGATCAAGCTGGTCGAGGGGAAGGTGTCCCTTCCCGTGGTCGGGGGATGGAATAAAACAATTTTTAAGGTCGTTCCCACCCAAATCATTCCATGATTCTCTGATTCAGCCCATCTTGGGAAGGTCCTTGCAGCTGCATCGCTGACACCCTTCTGGAAAAGCCTCCCTGACCCTGAGGCTGGGCTTAAATCCTGTTTTTCTAGGCAGGAATTCCTCTGGAACACGCTTGTTTTCGAGCCCTCTCAGCTCCAGCCTTGCTGCTCTCGCTCTCCATTTAAAATCCAACACCTGGATAACAAAAGGCTCCCCTGGGCTGCTCTCTCAGCCGCTGCTCTGTCCCTGGAGCAAGTTTGTGTCACCCCTGACAAGGACACAGGAATCCGGCATTTCCAGGGCCTGTCCCTGCTCTGGGCCTGGCACCGCACGCAGGCTTTAGGGGGTTTTATTTATTTCGTTTCTAACGTAACCAAATCCATGATTTCAGCGTGGTTTTCCCGCTGCCCTTGGTGGGAAGCAGGGGCTGGGCACCGGGATGACCCCTCCTGTGGTTTCCCCGCCTCTGCAGGTGTGTTCTTCACCTTCCACACGTTCCACCTGGAGAACGGCCACGATTACCTGCTGATCACCGAGAACTCCAGCTTTGCCCAGCCCCTGAAGCAGCTGACGGGGTCCCGGCTGCCGGCCCCGCTCAGCGCCGGGCTCTTCGGGAACTTCTCGGCCCAGATCCGCTTCATCTCCGACTTCTCCATGTCCTACGAGGGCTTCAACATCACCTTCTCAGGTGAGAACACTGCCCGAAGGCTTCCTTCTGTCCCTTCCTTCCTTTCACCCCTCCTTTCCTCCTTTCCCTTCCTCCCTCCTTTTCACTCCCTCCTTTCATTCCCTCCCTCCTTTCTGTCCCTTACTTCCTTCTTTCCCTTCCTTTTTCCCCTTCCTTCCTCCTTTCCCTCCTTCTTTTCCCTCCTTCCTTTCCCTCTTCCCTCTTCCCTCTTCCCTCTTCCCTCTTCCCTCTTCCCTCTTCCCTTTTCCCTTCCCACATCTTCCCTTCCCTTTTTTCTGTGAATGTTTTGGGTTGGGAGGGCCCTTAAAGCTCCTCCAGGCCCACTCCTGTCCAATCTTCCCCTACCCCAGGAACGATCTGGACTGTTTGGATAGGGAGCAGGGCAGGACTGGTCACTCCCGTTTTCTGGACTGTTTGGATAGGGAGCAGGGCAGGACTGGTCATTCCCGTTTTCTGGACTGTTTGGATAAGGGGCAGGGCAGGGCTGGTCACTCCCGTTTTCTGGACTGTTTGGATAAGGAGCAGGGCAGGGCTGGTCACTCCCGTTTTCTGGACTGTTTGGATAAGGGGCAGGGCAGGGCTGGTCACTCCCGTTTTCTGGACTGTTTGGATAGGGAGCAGGGCAGGGCTGGTCACTCCCGTTTTCTGGACTGTTTGGATAAGGAGCAGGGCAGGGCTGGTCACTCCCGTTTTCTGGTTGTTTGGATAGGGAGCAGGGCAGGGCTGGTCACTCCCGTTTTCTGGACTGTTTGGATAGGGAGCAGGGCAGGGCTGGTCACTCCCATTTTCTGGACTGTTTGGATAAGGGGCAGGGCAGGGCTGGTCACTCCCGTTTTCTGGACTGTTTGGATAAGGAGCAGGGCAGGGCTGGTCACTCCCGTTGTCCGGCTGCTCCCTCTTGTTGCCTTGGGCTCTTTGCTCCACTTGGATGCTCCTGCAGTGACCATCCTGTGCCTGCAGCCTGTCCTGGATGTGCCTCTGCTCTGGAGCCGGGCTGGCACAGCTGGGAATGTCCAGCCTGGGCAGGAGAAGGCTCCAGGGAGAGCTCCGAGCCCCTGGCAGGGTCTAAAGCTGCTCCAGGAGAGCTGCAGAGGGACTGGGGACAAGGCCTGGAGGGACAGGACACAGGGAATGGCTTCAGACTGGAGAAGTGGAGATCTGGGTGGGATACTGGGATGGAATTCCTCCCTGTGAGGGGGGGGAGTGGCTGGGAATTCCCAGAGCAGCTGTGGCTGCCCATGGATCCCTGGCAGTGCCCAAGGCCAGGCTGGACAGGGTTTGGAGCATCCTGGAACAGTGGGAAGTGTCCCATGGCTGGGGTGGCACTGGATGATTCCAGTCCCTTCCCACCCCGAACCATTCCAGGATTTTAACATGCACCTGGCGTATCCCAGGCTGTGTTTCCATGATCCCACTGGCACTTCCAGAGAGCTGGAAAATGCATTTTTCCCTGGCTGGGCTGGCTCCGTCGCTCTGCTGAGGCACCAGATGGAAGCCCCCTGCTGCTGCACCCAGCAGGGCTCTGAGGGGTCCAGGTTTGGAGGCTGAGGGAAACAATTCCTGCCTGGAGAAGTCCCAGCAATCCCGTGCTGAGCTGTGCTTGCTAAACCATCCCGGTGATGCAGGTGGGGTGACCCAAAATGCGGATCTGTCGAAGGAAATCCTGATTTTCCACCAGTTGCCGGTCAGAAGGAGCGTGGGGACTTGGAGAGGGACCCAAAAAAGGGACATGTGGCAGCGCAGGGCACCTCTGCTTGAAGGGCACGAGGTGTTTGACTCCTCCAAGCGACTCCCAAGTGCTCCCATTCCAGGGAACGTCAGCCTTTGCTGCCTGAGTGCCCCAGGATCCATTCCCTGACACAACCGGGGAAGGACAGGAGCTTTTCCGCACTGCTGCTGCTCTTGCCTCTGTCCCTGCGTCCTTCCCAGTCCCGAGCTGCCAGTTCAGTGCCCAGGGAAGGAGAGAAATTCCCATTTTCCCCCTGGAGCTTGGTCTGGCACCCTCCCTGACGGGCAGAGCTGTTGCCATAGATGCAGCTGAAACCTGGTTCCCAGTGCCTTTGTTCCTGGCCTCTGAAGCCAGGGATTTGAATGTGGAAACCAGTCAGAAAATTTCCAATTAACTCCCATTTTGATGAGGGGAAAATGGCTTTTTGCCTTTCAAAAGCTCGCCTCTAATTATAACTCTCATTTTCGGTGTATTTCAAGGCTTCTCTCCTATCTTGGAAAGCAAAAACGGGAGTCAGTTCTATTTTTAGCTTCCTTTACATATATATATGTTTATGTACAGGCTTTGGACTTGGAGATTTTTCCAGAAACTCCCTCAAAATAGTTTTCCTTCGAGCTGGTTTGGGGTCAGAGACGTGAGTTTGGCCGTTGGCCAAAATCCTACGTGACCTTTCTTGGAGCAGCAGCTTCAGTGTCCTCCTGCATTCCCTGAGCAGGATCATCCCTTTCCAGGATTAGAAATGGAGAGGCAGCAGAAATCCCACCTGGATCAGTCCATCCTCCCTGGGCTGCAGCAGAGGGACAATGACAAATTCCCATCCCCACCGGTGGCACTGTGACAGGAGCTGCTGCCTCTGGAGGTGGTCGGGATCCAGGTGCTGGGGGGGAGTTGTAGCTTGGGGGTGAAATCCAGGTGGGTTTTCCTGGCTTGGAATCCTCATGGATTGATCCATTGATCCATGGAGCTGGATCAAGCTCAGAGCTCCCTTGGTGTAAAGGTTTCAGCTTCTTTTCTGCTAAGGTATTAAAATCACAAATCCTGAGTTTCTAGGATTCCAGTACCTTGGATTCTTGTGTCCTCTCCAGAGAGCCCCTGAGTTTTAGGTTGGGGATGAAATCCAGGTGGGTTTTTGTGGCTCAAACAGGATTCCATCCTCATGGATTCACAGCAGCTGGATCAGGGCTCAGAGCTCCCTTGGACCCTCGTGTCCTCTCCAGGGAGGACAGAATCCCAAATCCCCCCGCTGCCATCCCATCAAATCCATTTCTCCCCTCCAGAGTACGACCTGGAGCCGTGTGACGAGCCAGAAGTGCCAGCCTACAGCATCAGGAAGGGGCTGCAGTTCGGAGTGGGGGACGTGCTGAGCTTCTCCTGCTTCCCGGGGTACCGGCTGGAGGGAGCGGCCCGGATCACCTGCCTGGGCGGGAGACGGCGTGTGTGGAGTTCGCCTCTGCCAAGGTGTGTTGGTAGGTGGTCATGTGCTTTCCTTCTGCTTGGCTGGTCCCGCTGTGCTGCACTGTTGAGGTGGGCAGGGATGGATGGGTGACATTCCCTGGGATGGACGGGTGACAGCCCTGGGGTGGGTGACAGCCCCTGGGATGGGAGACACCCTTGGGATGGATGGGAGAACCCTTGGGATGGATGGGAGAACCCTTGGGATGGATGGGTGATATCCCCTGGGATGGATGGGTGACGTGTCCTGGGGTGGGTGACAGCCCCTGGGATGGGAGACACCCTTGGGATGGATGGGTGATATCCCCTGGGATGGATGGGTGACGTGTCCTGGGGTGGGTGACAGCCCCTGGGATGGGAGACACCCCTGGGATGGATGGGAGAACCCTTGGGATGGATGGGTGATATCCCCTGGGATGGATGGGTGACATTCCCTGGGATGGATGGGAGCACCTCTGGAACGGGTGACATCACTGAGAGGGGTAGGTGACATTCCCTGGGGTGGATGGGTGACATTTCCTGGGATGGATGGGTGACATTCCTGGGACGGGTGACATCCCCAGGGTGGGATCTCGGGATGATCTGGAGCAGGGATGGGGGAGAGGCAGCTGGGAGGAGCTTCCAGCGCTGCACGAGGGCTCGGTGCCCTCCGCAGCTGGGCACAGGGGGTGGCATGTCCCCAGGAGGTGGCATGTCCCCAGGCGGTGACCCAGCCCCAGGAGGTGGCACGTCCCCACAAGCCCCGTGTGCCCCAGTGATTCCAGAGCTGCTCCCCCTTCCTGGGGCAGTTCCTGCAGCCAGCCCGGGTTTGAGGTGCTCCCCTTGGAATTCCAGAGCGCTGTGACCTCCACATCCAGGCAGATCCCATATTGTGGATGTGTCTGGGAAACCCCCCTGGCTTTGACCTCTCCCTTGTTCTCCACGTGTTTCTCTTACACCTTTCCCTTCCTGAGCACTGCAGGTCCATTTTCAGCCCCTCCAGCCGTTATTTGCACTGATAAATCAATAAATCAGTGAATGCAGGGGTAGAGCAGGGGAAGGATTGATCTGCAGCACGGAGATCAGTGGCTGCTGTTCCTGCTGCAGCTGGGGTGCAGAACTCTCCCCTGGCAGGGCTGGGGAGCGTGACAGAGCAGGGACACGAGTTTGGAAGGAAGGAGGATGCTCCAGGCCTTGGGAAAAAGATGGCACATGGGGTTTTTTGGTGTAGGATTTCAATAGGAAATCGTTCCCAGCTCTGCTCACCCAGAGCCCTGAGGGATTCCTCCAGATCTCACCTGGTGCCCAGACCTGCTCAGCAGATTGTCCTGAGCTCTGGGTGACCTTTGAGGGCCGCTGCAGGACAAAAGCTCCCCACCAGGGCCAGCTGCTGCCTCCTCCCAGCCCCTGGTGCTGGATTTCCCTGAGCCTCATCCCGCTGGGACAGGCAGCCTCTTGAGGGCAGGAATAACAATCAGGCTGCAGAAAAAGCTCATCAGGAGAATGAGAATCAAAACAAACAAAACAAAAAAATCATTTACAGAGCGTTAAACTCGAGCCTCGGACAGCAGCACTAAGTGGGCGCCCTGGCTGCTGTTCCTGGCTCGGAATTAACAGCTTGGGTTGATCAAAACAGGGCAAGCTCGGGGCTGATGGCGCAGAGCTCTGTGGCAGGGTGACAGCTCTGTCACAGTGTCCCCACCGCCCGCTCAGACCTGCCTGGGCAGGGATGGAGACGGGAGACGGGCTCATTAAGATCACAGGAGAGTTAATTGCTTTTCCAGACACTCCGTATTCAGCTCCTGCCCTGGAGACGGGCTGGGGAGAACCGAGAGTGGTTTTTGTTCCTTTGTCCAAGCCCTCTGGCCAGGACAGCTCCCTGAGACGTCCCCAGCATCATCCCTGGGGATTCTGTGCCAAAATCCCGCTTTTCATCCGTGGCGAGGGCAGAGGACAAAGTCACCTCCAAAGTGCCTCCTCTGGGTGCTTCTGCTGCTGCTCCTTCCTTAACCCTTCCCTGGAGGAGCCGCAGAGCCAGGAGCTGCCCTGGCATGGTTCCCTCAGCTCCAGGAGCTGTGGGGACTCGGGGACACGAGGCTGATCCCAAAAACTGCTCTGGGGGAGGACTTTGGAGTGCCTGTCCCCAGCCCTGCCTGTCCCCATCCCTGCCTGCACAGCCCCAGAGGAGCAGGCAGCTCGTGTTTGACAGCAGAAAATCTTCCAGGGTAAACAGGCTGGGAAAACAGTGACTCATGGCTCGCTCGTGTGGGAGCCCGGCAGGAGGAACAGAAAATCCCCAGCGTGGGGTTGTTCTGAGGCAGATCCACACAGATTTGTACAGATTTTACACAGATTTCCCACGAATCTATACAGATTTCCCACAGATCCCCACAGATTTCCCAGAGATGCACACAGATTTACATTTACACAGATTCACCCAGATTTCTACTGATTTTCCATAGATTCACAGATTTCTCATAGATTTCCCATAGATTTCCCACAGATTTTCCATAGATCCCCACAGATTTCACAGAGATTCCCAGATTCCCCCAGATTTAGATTCTCCAAAGATTCCCACAGAATTCCCCCAGATTCACCCCAGATCCCTCAAAATTCCCCGTGCTGAGGGGCTGTGGATGCGTGTGCTGGGATCAGGGATCTGTCCCAGGGTGTGGACGCCCCTGGCACACCCTGGGATTTCTGTTCCGGCCCGTGTCAGTCCCCGTGTGCTCGCTGTGACGCGTCCCCGTGAGCTGGGAGTGGAAATGCACGAGACAGAGCTGGTGTTTGCCAGCTCCGAGCTGTGAGCTCCTCACACCCAGGACGGGCTGAGCCTCCGGAGCTGCCGCCCTCTGCCTCCCCTCCCCAGCAGCCTTCTGCCAAAGTTTTGAGGCCCACGGATCTTCTGCCTTCAGGTTTGGCTGGAAGTCAAATGCTCGGAGTAGAGAAAGAGGCAGATCCACGCAGATCCACACGGAATCGCCGCAGCTTCCCACAGATTCCCCACAGATTCCCCACAGATTCACATTTAGGCAGGTTCTGAAGGAGGAGAGGAGCCTGGCTGGGGAAATGTGGTGGGAAAGGCGACAGTGTGCAGGGTGTGGTGATGCCTTGGGAAGGCTGAGCAGGAACAGAGACTGGACAGAGCTGGAGAGTAAAGCAGAGATTTATTGAAAGGGCTCTAGGATCCACCTTGGGCAAGACAAGAGCCTGGGCAGGGCTGCACCCAAGGTGGACACAAAATGGGAACAAAATGGATAAATGGTCACGAGGTCTCACACTTTTATAAGTTTTGTTCCATTTGCACATTGGGGTTTCATTGTCCAATTCCAGCTCCAGGTTCTGCAGTCCCATCCTTGTTCTCTCCCTCCAGCCACCGCTGTTTGTGCTTTGGGGCTGAACACTTGTCCCAGCTGTCCTTGGTGTGCAGCAGAAGCAGGATTTGTTTTGTGTCCCTGCTGTGTGCAGAGAGCTGAGTGACCCTGAGTGTGAGCTCAGAGCTGCACCTGGGCAGCGCAGAACCTGAAACACAGCAAAGATAAAACTTGAGGCATCAGCAGTGAATAACAAGAGGGAGAAGCCTCTTTCCTTGCTGCTGCAGGAGGGGCTGAGCAGCGGTGGCGTTCAGAGGAGTCACCTGCACGTGTGGCGCGGGCAGAAGGCGCCCGGGGTCACTGAAACGTGCGTCTGTGTCTCGGTGCAGCTGAGTGTGGCTCGTCCGTGACGGGGACCCAGGGAGTGCTGCTGTCCCCCAACTACCCCCTGAACTACAACAACAACCACGAGTGCATCTACTCCATCCAGAGCCAGCCAGGGAAAGGCATCCAGCTGAAAGCCAGGACCTTCGAGCTGGAGGCGGGAGACGTCCTCAAGGTAATTCTGGCTGGGGTTGTGGGGCTGCTCATCAGAGCAATGTTCTCTGAATGGTCTGAAATGTTAATGGGAATGGGTGGGAGTGACCTCTGGAAAAAGCTGTGTCAGCCCAGGAATGCTTCAGTGCCCTGGAGGGATTGCCAGGGCAGTTTGGAAGACAAGATTTCCCCCAGACCAGCTAAACTTCAGCTCTCAGGTGTGGAGTTGTAGAGGAAAAAAATTCCTCATGCATCAGACGTTTGAGGGTTTGAGCGTTATTTTAGTGCTTTGAAGAACCAAGGCTGGTTTGTCCCGGAAAGGGTCTGGTGGAAACGCAGAGCTCCAGACGCTTCTCAGATTATTCAAGCTCCAGGACTCCGTGGAGGAGGAGACAAATCCAGGCTGAGTTTTTTATTAGCCAAAGGAATGGTTTTGGAGGAGGCATTAATGTTACCAGGATGTGCTGAGGCGTCTTCCCAGGAATGCCTCTGTCCTCACTGAAGTGTCACACTCCAAGAGAGGCGTAATCCACGTTCCCAGCTCACAGATGACTGGAAAGGGAGAAAGATTTCCTGTTAATGCAAGGAACGTACTCCTTGTCAGAGGAATCTCGTTCTCTCAGCAGGTTTGTCATCAGCTGCTCATCTGAGGAAAAGTTCCTACCAGTCTCCACTGGTGAGGAACTGCTCTTGGTCCTCACTAAAGGAAGAAAAAATCCCATTTGTGAGGGTATTTTTAATCACAGCGAGTTCAAGGCTCATCTCTGAGTCAGTCTGGGGAGAAAAAATTGGGTTTTTTTCAGTAGCTGCTCCTTGGGAAGGAGAGTAGAGGAGATGCAGCCCTGTGTGCAGAGTCAGGGTGAGGAGGAGGGTGCAGATCCTCCAGGGTGCAAATCCTGCTCCTCAGCTGGCAGCACGGTGCAGTGTCATCGAGTCAGAGTTTTAGTTGAGATCCTTGGATCTCAGCTCACGCTGCCTAAAGGATTTGTCCCTGTTTGCACTCGAGGATCCAGGGATCTCTCCTGGATCACTTGTGGCACAAATCCTGAAGGGTTAGAGCTGCTTTTCCAGCCTGATGCTGGAATTCAGAGTGGGCTTGGTTGTTTCCTTCCCTTTTCCCTCCGGTACCTGGGATCAGCTCAGTGCCAGGAGAAAATATCTTGATCTGAGTGCAGGCCACCCCAAATCCGGAGCTGCTCCACCAAAAAAAGCCAAAGGACAGCCCAGGGTGTGGCTGTGAGCAGAGCAGGGACAAGGTGGGAGCGGGACGAGGGGGTGTGAGGTGTCTGAAGGGGTCTCAGCACGTTTTCTCTCCTCATTCTCATTTTGGAATAAATTTCTCAGCATTTCTCTGTTCTAGAGCTCAGTAAGACTGCAGAGAAGTCCTGGAATGGTTTGGGTGGGCAGGGACCTTAAGGATCATCCAGTGCCATGGGCAGAGACACTTTCCACTGTCCCAGGCTGCTCCAAGCCCCGTCCAGCGTGGCCTTGGGCACTTCCAGGGACCCAGGGGCATCCACAGCCTCTCTGGGCAGTGATGGTTTGATCCCCGGAATAGCACGGGAATGGCTTTTCCAGGCTGGATTCCTTGTTCCCCCCAGGTCTACGATGGCACCAACAGCTCTGCCCGGCTGCTGGGCACCTTCAGCCGCTCGGAGCTGCTGGGCACCAGCATCAACAGCACCTCCAGCTCCATGTGGCTGGAGTTCATCACCGACACCGCCAACACCAGCAAAGGCTTCGAGCTGCAGTTCTCCAGTGAGTCTCAATCCCGTGTGCGCTGGGAATCCCGCAAGGCCAAGCTGTATTCTGTGTATTCTGTGTATTCTGTGTCTGTTCTTGTGTTGCACACGAGCCAAGGGTCCTCTCTGTGGTGGTGCTGTACCCAAAGTGGAGTTGGAGAGTGGGAGAGCACGGAATCCGGGATTATTGAGGGTGGAAAAGGCCTCCAAGCCCATCAAGTCCAAGCTGTGCCCAATCCCTGCGTTGTCACTGAGTGCCACGCGCAGGAATTCCTTGGGCACCTCCAGGGATGGGCACTCCAAACCTCCCTGGGCAGTTCCAAACCCTTTCCACGGAGAAATTCCTCCTGATGTCCACCCTGACCCTCCCCTGGCGCAGCTCGAGGCCGTTCCCTCTCCTCCTGTCCCTGTCCCTGTTCCCTGGGATACCATCCAACCTTTCCTGTCGAGGCCGCAGCGACCCAGAAATTCAGATCACGACTCCAACATTAATTAAAACCCCCACTAATTTCCAACAAATGCCCCCTTTTGGTTCCCAACGAAGGACTGTGAGAAGAAAACACCGCCGGGGCTGTGCGTGAAACCCTCCTGGCTGTGACATTCCCGGCGCCGACAGCCGCCCTTCCTCCCTCTGCAGGCTTTGAGCTCATCAAGTGCGAGGACCCCGGCGTGCCCCAGTTTGGGTACAAGGTGCACGACGAGGGACACTTCGCCGGCAGCTCGGTGTCCTTCAGCTGCGACCCCGGCTACACCCTGAGAGGCGCCAGGGCCCTGGTGTGCCTGACCGGGGAGAGGAGAGCCTGGGACCAGCCCCTGCCGACCTGTGTGGGTGAGACCGCCCCTCCTCCTCCTCCTCCAGGGAGAGATTTCCTTGGATCCCACACCCTCGGTCCCCGCTTTGCTGGTCCGCTGATGATAACTCTGCTGTTAATTGCATCTGCGCTAATTTGAGTTGTGGTGAGGGTCCTCAAAATGGAGACAGCTCCTGCTCCTCCAACGCTCTCCAGGCTGGGATTTGCTTGGATACCCCACCCTGGCCAGTCTGTGTCCCTGCTTTGCTGATCCATTGAGATTAACTCTATTAATTAACCCCATTTGCGCTAATTAAGTTGTGGTGAGGATCTTCTGTGAGGCATCTCAAGACGGAGACGCCTCCTGCTCCTCCAAAACCTCCAGGAAATTATTTCCTTGTGGATTCCATGCCCTGACCTGCCTTTGTCCCTGCTTTGCTGATCCATTGACATTAACTCTGCTGTTAATTGCATCTGCACTGATTAAGCTGTGTGTGGCAAGGGTCCTTGGGATGGAGACACTTCCTCCTCCTCCTCTGCCAGAACTTCCAGGAAGTGATTTCCTTGGATCCCACACCCTGACCACCTTCTGTCCCTGCTTTGCTCATCCATGTGACATTAACTCTCATATTAATTGCACCTGCACTAATTAAGCTGTGGTGAGTGTGGTGAGGATCCTCTGTGAGGCATCTTGAGATGGAGACACCCTCTGCTCCTCCAAAACCTCCAGGCAGTGATCTCCTTGTGCATTCCCCACCCTGACCACCCTTGTCCCTGCTTTGCTGATCCATTGACATGAACTCTGCTATTAATTACCCACCTGCACTAATTACTGTGGTGAGGATCCTGCGTGAGACAGAGACCTGAAGCAGCTTTGGCGTGAAATACTCCGCCCTAAACACACATTTGACAAGGGGTTTTTGCTTCCTTGTGCTTTTCCAGCCCTTGTCCCTTTGCTCTGGATGTGTTGAGTGGCACCTCCTGAAAGTGACATCAATGGCATGTGACAGCTCAGAGCCAGGTTTATTTGAGAGCTGCCTGACATCTGATCCCATCCCCAGACATTTCAATTCCCTCCGTTCCCTCTCACCTGCGGCTCTTCCCGCTTGGAAAATTCTGATTTGGGGTTTTGCGTGTTAAATGAACGGGGCTGATTGCTGATTCCTGATTCCTGTCCTGCTGTGCCCAGGACATGGGGAAGTTGTCGGACACAGAGTCCCCTGGGAGATCTCCACACCCAGGGACGTGCTCAGCCCCTGGCACTCCGTGTTCTCTCTCCCAGGAGGCAGGACCATTCCTTGGCTGGAATTTTAGCCTCATTTATGGACGTAAAAAGATAAACTTCTGTCATTTGTGCGCCTTCTTAACCTTCACCCTGTTTGCTCTGCACGTGTTGGATATGAGGCCGTGCCTGAGTGTGTGGAAATTAAAAAGAAATGAAAGAAAACTCAAAGAAATGAAAATTACAGAATTCGAACGGATACGTTACGGAAATTATTCCAAATCCTCACGTTCTTTGCAGCTCATTTACAGCGACATTTACAAGTTCTTTGGCTTCTTATCCTTCATTTTCTGATGATTCAAAGCAGAGGAGCAGAGCTCCTTCACCCCCCACGCGTGGAGCAGGATCCTGGCAGGCTCTGCCTTTCCTCCTGGGGATTCGGGAGGGTGGAGGGAAGCTTTGCCAGGCTGTTCAGAACGAGCACAGAAATGCAGAATAATTCTGGTAGCTCAGCTGACTTCAGCGGTTCTCTTCATCTTTGTAAGCTTTTAGAATCCCTGGGAAAAGCCAGGAATAATCTCAGTTGCAGGGTGAGATCGTTGCCAAGCAGGAGCCACGGAAAGCCACGAATCTCCTCCCTAACCCCATAAATGTTTTTGTTCCAGCCGAGTGTGGAGGGACAATCAGAGGAGAGGCCTCGGGACGGATCCTTTCTCCGGGATATCCAACTCCCTATGACCACAACCTCAACTGCATCTGGACCATCGAGGCAGAGCCTGGATGCACCATCGGGTGAGCTGGGCCAGGGTCCTGTGCTTTGGCTTCTTTCCCACATGGAGCTGATTTTTCCAGGTCAAACAATTAAATAAAGCCAGGAGGGAGAGGCTCCTGTCACTCTGAGAGGGACAAGCAGGGAGAAGTCACTGCTTTGGTTCCAGAAGTGGGGAATGGTTTGGGCTGGGATTGAGGATTTGTGGGCAGGGACATTTCCCACCCGAGCTGCAGTGGCGTCGCTGCTCCTCTGTTTTCAGCCCTGTGTGTCCTCTGTGTGTCACAGCCCTGGGTGGTGACACCAGACCGTGTCCTGGCCCTGCCCGTGGTGTTCCTGTGCTCATCCCAGAGCTTTGGACAGCTTTCCACCATTCTCCTTAACGGGATGCATCCAGAATCAAACCTTTTTTTTTTTTTCCCCCCCCCCCACCAGATTAATGAGCAACTTCCCAAAAGCGCTTAGTGCCCACGTGATGCAATCCTGGGATGAGGGTGTTGTAGGGAATCACAGGGAACGGCCCAGGCAGTTGCTGATCCTTCACTTCTGCCCCACCACCCTGACAGGGATGTTTGCCCAGCCCTGCCAAGCCCTTCAGGGCTGTCCTGGCTGTTCGCAAAGATTCCAGGCTGGCCAAAGCCCCCAGAAAATTGGAATGTTTGGGCAAGCCAAGCTTTGACTGAGTGGTGGGATTTGAGGGAGAGAAATGCACCTTTAAAAGTTCTGAATAATTAATCATCATCATCATCATCTCCCAGCATCTCTCATAACAATAACAATAATAATAATAGTAATAATAATAATAATCCTCTCCCAGCACTCCCCAGTGCTCGCCGGCCATTCCTGGCTCATCCCAAGCCTGAATTCCTCCCCTCTCAATCCCATTTTCTCCTCCCTTGCTGCCTCAGCACCCATCACCTCCCCAGCACAGCCTGTCCCTGCGGGAGAGCTCCGTGCTGCTTTTAGCCCGTGGATTTCTGCTGGAGACAGCTTTGGTCCGGTGTTTTCATCTTTATTTAATGCAGAAATTCCCTCCATTAGCGCTGCCCTTCGGAATGGCTCAGTAATGGATGGGTTTGGGTGTGAGCAGAGGAGAAAAAGCACGGCCAAAGCAGCTAAATCTCTGCACAGGCAACTTCCACTTGAAATCCCCTCTATTTTTATTCTCCTGGAAAAGGTTTTTATAGGACAGAGTAGAGAGGCCCCCTTTTTTCCCCCCCATCCAAAGGCTGCTTCAGCAACTTTGCTCCGGTAATCCCTAAAAGCAGCCACGTGAGCAGATGTTTGGGATCAGCCAAAGGCTTGGAAAGGGCCAGGAGTGACAGGAAAAGGTTCCAGGAGGTATCAGAGCCACACACACCTGGTGGCCCTGCCTTTCCCAGGGATCAGAGCTCCCTCTCCCTGCCCCTCCATCTCCCAGCTCCAGCAGCACAGATGATCTCAGGGGAGCCGAGAGAGAGGCACGTTCCCAGCAACTTCATTTTTATGGTAATCCATTGGAAAAAATAATCCTCTTCACGCATGATACAATTGTGTAAAGCTCTCATTTATAACTTACATGAAAATTAATCACCAGGGCTTTTTGGAATGAAGCTGTATCTGCACAGCACGAGGGGAAGGGCAGGGGGGCGAGACAGGGAGAAAAATGAGTCTGCAGTTTAGGGCCAGGAAAGGGAACGGGCTGCTCTCGCAGAGGGGATTAATTTGGGACGTGGAGTGCCTTGGTTGAGCTGGGGGAGAGGAGGAAGGGGGAGGAAAAGGTGTGCTGGAAAATGGATGGGAATTCCTTGTGCAGCTGGGAGCAGGGGGCACAGAGACGTGGCAGAGGTGGGTCGTGGTCCAGCCCTGATCCCAGTGATGTTGGTAATTCATCCCACTCTCCTGGGTATTGACAGGTTCCACTTTCCAGAGTTTCACCTAAAAAGAGGAGTGAGAAAACACCCAGAGCTGGGAGGGACCCCCAAGGATCATCCAGTGCAGCTCCTGGCCCTGCCCAGACACCCCAAAACCCCACCCTGTGCATCCCAAATGCTCCTGCAGCTCCAGCAGCCTTGGGAATGTCACCACCTCCAGCATTTTGGGATATTCCACTTCCCAGGGACGGCTTTTGAGCTGGGGAAGCCTCTCTGGGGTGGAGGGAGGCAGTGGGCAGCCCCCAAACTGCTGCTGAGGTGACTTTGGTGGCACCTCTGTGCCAGGGAGGGTGCCAGCCTTGCACAGCAGAACTTCCCCTCTCTCACATTTATATTTATACAATCACCCCGGGTTCTAATCTGCTTCAATTTTTTTTTTTTTTAAATTCTTTTTTCTGTATTTCCATCCCTGTAATTGGGAAATTGGGATAGTCAGAGTGCGGGAGTAAAACTCCTTTCCCCTCAGGAATAAAACTCCTTTCCCCTCCGTTGTCTGCTGAAGCAGACCAGGCTCTGCCTGTTCTCCAGCACCAGGGAAAAGCTGAGTTGTGCCTGTGGAATAGATGGGTTTGCTCCAGAGAACTCCACATCTGATATCCCAGCGGATTCCAGGCACTGCACAGCCTGTGCCATGGATCACCTGGATCAAGGTTTTTTCTCCCCCTGAAGCTGTTTTTTTCTCCAATAACTGGGGGTGTTTTAGGCAGCCCCGCAGCTGCTGGTGGCAGTTCCAGGGTGTTCCCCCCTCCCCAGCTCAACCTCTCCCCGATCCCAAGGTCTCCAGGGATGAGTTTTTCCCAGCATTTCTGGCTCACTGGGCCCCGTGAAGGCTGGGAACAAACGTAATCACACCGAGGCAGCCGTGGAGAACAGCTCTGCACCATCCATCCTGATTTTCCTCAAGCCTGGCTTTATTTCTCTTTGCTCAAGGTCTTTGCTCAGGAGATTTATGATTCAGCTCTTTTGGTTTCTCCCAGCTTCTGTGGGCATCATTTTGTTGCTGAGGATTTTGCAGTGGGGCTTTTTTTTTTTTTTTTTTTTTTTTTTTTTTTTTTTTTCCCAATGGCTCTCCCTGATTTATTTATGTTTGCCCCAGATAAATGGGAAAACAGCCAAGTGAATTTTTCCCTGTTTGCCTCCGTGGGCTGGCAGGGATTTCAGCACAGCACCTGATGGGTGGTTTTTTACAGATTTTTTTTTTTCCCTGTTTCCAGGTTTCTGCCCCTGTTTCACACTGGGGTTGAGTTGCCCATGGTTGGCCTGATTTTGTTGTGCCAGAGGGAAAATGGGGCAGTGACAAACAGGGACAGGGAAATTCCTCCTCTCCAGGTGGGATTTGAGCGCAGGAGTGGAAGGGATCAGCTCCTGGGAGTGGTCACATTCCCAAGGCTGCCAGAGCTCTGGGAGGGTTTGGACAACACCCTCAAGGACAGGGTGGGATTTGGGGATGTCTGCAGGGCCTGGAATTGGGTTTGATGACCCCTGTGGCTCCATTCCCACTCAGGGCATTCCATGACTCAGAAACTGCAGCCCTCAGCTGGTGGCTCCCCCATAACCAGAGCAGGGTCTTGATCTTGGATGGTTCTTCTGACCTGGGAAGATCCCAAAGCTCTTGGAAAAGCCTGGATCCATCTGCTCCCCGTCCTCGCACAGCAGAGCTGGGCCTGGCGAGGAGCAGGGTGAGATCCCACCAGGGATGTGCTGGGATCTTGTTTGTCCTGTCCTGGAGTGCCACCAGCTCTCACCTGGGCACGGAGGAACCTCCTGCCTCTCCCATCCCTTGGGTCCATGACTGGCCCAGACTCCAATGGGAATTCCCTCCCCGTGAGGGAATTCTTCACCTGCAGCTTTCCCTGAGGAATTCCCTGTGGAACTGCCTTGGCTGAAGGCCTTGAACCCTCTCTCCAGGATAGACCCAGCTCTGAAATCCAGAGGAAGGGAATAAAATCTGCCTTCAGAGCATCAAAACAAACCCCTCAGTGTCAGCTCCGTGTCACCTTCTTATCTCCTGTTTTCCCTCCCTTCCCTTCCTGGTGTGGATTTTGGAGCTCTGGCTCCTGCTTCCTCCTTTTCTGCTCTCTGCTGAACTTCCTCTGTTTGCTGATCCAGACCCCATTCTGCCACATCCAGACCTTCGTAAAACACACCAGAATCCTGGAGGTGCTGAAATCCAGCATCAGCAGTGGCTGCCTGAACCTGGCACAAAGCACATTCCAGGCCTGAATTCTGGATGAGACAACACATTCCATGTGGGCCTGACTACCTGAACTTGGCACAAAGCACATTCCAGGTCTGATTTCCGGGTGTTTTTTTGGCCCTGCAGGCTCCATTTCTTGGTTTTCCACACGGAGGAGTTCCACGACGTGCTGCGGATCTGGGACGGGCCGGTGGAGAACGGGATCCTGCTGAAGGAGATGAGCGGCTCGGGGCTGCCTGGGGACATCCACAGCACCTTCAACTCCGTCATCCTGCAGTTCAACACCGACTTCTTCACCAGCAAGCAGGGCTTTGCCATCCAGTTCTCAGGTGGGATGTGCAGGGATTCCTCAAAAACCCGACCAAAGCCAGAGGGAAAAATCTGACCAAATCCAGAGGGAAAAATCTGACCAAAACCAGAGGGAAAAATCTGACCAAAACCAGAGGGGAGCCCCAACCAAAGCCAGAGGGAAAAATCTGACCAAAGCTAGAGGAGAACCCCAACCAAACCCAAAGGGAAAATCTGACCAAAGCCAGAGGGAAAATCTGACCAAAACCAGAGGGGAACCTCAACCAAACCAAGAAGGAAAATCTGACCAGTCAGAGGGAAAACCCAACCAAACCCACTGGGAAAACCTGACCAAAACGAGAGGGAAACCCCAACCAAACCAACAAGGAAACCCCAACCAAACCAACAAGGAAACCCCAAACAAACCCAGAGGGAAAATTTGACCAAACCCAAAGGAAAAACCCAAGCAAACCCAGCTTTGCTGGGCAGAAATTCCAGGTGTGTCCACAGGGTGAGCAGGTGACGCTGCAGTGGACACTTAGTCACTTTCATAATAAACAAACAGACAATTAACTCTGTTAGACCGTTCACTAATCACTTATTCACCACTTAATTCCATCCATTCGCTGTGTAATTTATTGCAAATATTACTTGCAGCGTTGCTGTGAAGATAAAAATTCACAAACCCTGAAGCAGGTTGATATTCATGAGAGCAAAATGCAGCATTCATGGGCTGCAGCCACTGAAATGAGCGTGATCCTGTAAAAAAAAAAAAAAAATGAGCCGCACATCCTGGGAGCTGGGAACCCCTCATTTCCTGGGCAGCACAAACATCAGTCTGCAGGAAATCATTATTTTACAGCTTTGCTGTAGCACGGTTTTTCTTCCCTGAGCTCCATCCTGTGAGGATCATTTGCTGGGCAGTTAAGAGGTTTGAAATCAGGATTGGGAAAGGAATTCTTTTCATCGCTTCCTGACCCGTGGCCTTCACAAGCCACTTCTCAGTTCTGTTTGCTCCCTTTGAGGGATCCCCTTGTTTCGTGGCTGGGTTTGAATTGGAAAATCAAAACTTGGTGTGAAAACATTGACTTGACGAATACACAAATTCCATTACTTTTGTGTCTCCCAGCCCTTTTTTGGGTGCAGACCCTGAAAATAGGGGGAAATCTCATGCATTTTGTCCTGGCAGTGAATTCTGTGCCCTCTCTGCCCTCAAGAGTGAGGAGCCTGGCAGTGAGACAAGGAGCAGAAAATGCTGGAACACACAAGAAGGAATTCCAGCAATTTTCCACCCCCAGGCCCCTCAGATTCACCCTGACAGCTTCCCCCAGGTGTCCTGGGAGGGGCTGTGGGCTCTGAAAGCCAAATCTGTTTAAAGATCCCCAAATTTGGTCCCTGGGATGCAGGGCACAAAAATCTCCATGGGCTGCCGGGCTCTGCCTGCTCCAGTCTGGCTTTCCTGAGTCCTGGCTGCTCTCACCTGAGCCTCAGCCCCGTGAACGCATTCATTTCAATTATTTAGGGTGATATACGCCAATATTTACAGAGAGTTCCAGGTCTGTGCAGTTGTTCTGGAGTGATAATAAACAGGGAGTGCTTGGGTGAGTGATGATGTGACTCTCCCTGGACTGAGACACATTGAAACATCTTCCCAAGTTGTTTTTTTGGGTTTTTTTTCCTGTAACTTTCTGTCCAGGGTGCCTTGCTTGGCTGGGGGAACAAGCCAGCATTTTGGGGAGGATTTCTGCTGGATTTCAGACCTTTGAGACGACCCAGACAGAGGCAGAGCTTTGTGTCACCCAGCACAGGGGTGCCATCCCGGGGGTTTTTTGCCAGATTTGTGTCTCATCCTGCCAGGAAGGACCAGCCTGGGCTGTTGACTTCCTTATCTCCACCTGCACAGAAAGAGAGGGATTTCCTCTGGCTCTTTCAAGAGCAGCTTTCCCTAAACTGCCTGGGTGTAACAGACTCTCATCAACTTAGCAGGAAATAAGCTCCTGATCTGGAGCTGGGCTTTATTGACTGCTCCAGCTCAAAGCCTTTGTTCAGCAGGTGTGACTAAGCAGCCAGACCTGAGCTCAGACCTGTCCACTTTGGGATCTTGGGAGCTTTAATGAGGTGGATAAGCTCACAAAACTCCTATTACTCCAGGATTTTCCCTGCTGGCAAATCCTTGTGGCGTTGGCAGACCTTGAGCTCAGGCGGCAACGAAGCTTCGCCTGTCTCCAGCTCAGGGGACATCTCAGACCTCAAAGAGAGGCAGCAACAAGTCTGGAAGGGAAACAAACACATTTCTGAAAGGTCAGGCTTGATGCTTCACAGATCTTGAGGCTAAATTTCCCTGCACTCAGGGGAAAGTGTGAAGGGCTGGTGGCTGAGTCGATTTTGCAGCATGTGCCTGGCACGGAACTCTCCAAAAACGCCGTGGAAGATCAGTGAGTGCCTGGCGTGATGGAGTAAAGAGCCATGTGCACAATTCTACATCAAAGCTGCTCCCTGGGTACTGCTCTTGAACTTGCTGGTCCCCAGAGCCTTTCCCAGCTGGAGTGGCAGATGCTCAGAGCAAAGGGAAAGGCGCTTTTTGTGTGGGGGGGAGCTTGATGGGATGCCGAGGGAGGAGGGATGGGAACAAGGCATGGCCTGGATGTCTGGGGGAGGACAGAGCCTCAGGACAGCCGGCCTGCCCTTAAATCAACACCAATATTCAAAATGTGCTTTTTAATTCCCGCAGTTTCCACGGCCACTTCCTGCAACGACCCAGGAATCCCCCAGAACGGGAGCCGGAGCGGGGACAGCAAGGAGGCCGGGGACTCCATCAGCTTCCAGTGCAACCCCGGCTACGCCCTGCAAGGAGCGGCGCAGATCACCTGTGTGCAGATCGAGAACAGGTTCTTCTGGCAGCCAGACCCGCCCACCTGCACGGGTACGGGCACGGGCACGCGTCCGGGAACACGGGCACACGTCCGGGAACACGGGCACGCGTCCAGGAACACGGGCACGCGTCCGGGAACACGGGCACAGGGACGTGACCTGGACACAGGGACATGGGTCTGTGATCAGGAACACGGGCACAGGGACATGACCTGGACACAGGGACACGGGTCTGTTATCGAGAACACAGGCGCAGGTCTGTGATCAGGAACATGGGCACGGATCTGTGGTCGGGAACAAGGACACAGGGACATGATCTGGGGACACAGACACGGGTCTGTGATCGGGGTACATGGACACGGATCTGTGACCTGGGAACACAGACATGGATCCGTGATCGAGGCACACGGACATGGATCCGTGACCTGGGAACATGGACATGGATCTGTGATCTGGGAGCGTGGACACGGATCTGTGATAAGGGAACATGGACATGGATCTGCGATCTGGGAACATGGACACGGATCCGTGATCTGGGAACATGGACACAAATCTGTGTCTTGAACCCATGGACACAGATCCATGTCCTCAATCCATGGATACAGATCCCTGTCCAGAATCTATGGACACAGATCCCTGTCCTGAGCACATGGACACAGATCCCTGTCCTGAGCACATGGACACAGAGCCCTGTCCCCGAATCCATGGACGCAGATCCCTGTGCTGAATCCATGGACGCAGATCCCTGTGCTGAATCCATGGACACAGATCCCTGTGCTGAATCCATGGGCACAGATCCATGTCCTGAATCCATGGACACAGATCCCTGAGCTGAATCCGTGGGCACAGATCCCTGTCCCGAATCCATGGACACAGATCCATGTCCTGTGCCCAGGGACACAGATCCATGCCCTGAACCCTGTTGTAAAATTTTACCCGCCACGTCTTAAAAAATTAAGAAATATCTTTAAAAAAAATATCCTTCAGGTGTCCAGAGCTGTGATAAAAAAATGCTGATTTTCCAATACTACAAATTGTGTTTAAAGTTTATTTTCCAGCCAGTCTTAATAAGGAGTGACAAAGGATTTTGGAGGAATAATCAGTGAAATATCAGTAACTGGGGAGAAGCAGCCTGGTTGGAGCTAAAGTGGGAAAATCCAGCGTTAAATTTCGGGCTGATTTGGGGTGTTTAGCATTTCAAATGTGTTTTCCCCTCTTTGTGGCACAACTGCTGAACAATCCGGGCTGGGAGAAGCCCGGGAGCTTTGGGCTGTTTGAAGTCTGCATCCCTCCCAATCCCAGGCAGCGCTGGCTGGGTCCAGCTCCTGCTTCAAATCCTTTGGAGACTCCGGGTGGGATTTTCAAAGGAATCTGAGGGTGTCGAGCACTTGTCTCCCTCAGGCTTTTCAAAAAGGAGTCCTTGGATTTCAGTTTCTTCGGAGTTTTCCCCTGATGTTCCAGCCTGGGAGGGGGGAAGCACCTTTGGGGTTAAAATCAGGGTGAATGGGCACAGAAGAGATGCTGTTGAGTTCTTCCAAGGCATTTCTGGGGGACTTTCAGCCAAATTTTCCATGTCTGTGCTGTGATTTCCTGCTGTGTCCCAGAGGGATGAAAGTTGTCCGTGCCTGAATCTGGACTTGGTTGGAGAAGTTGCTTTAAAGCTTTGGAGAAGGATCTGTAATCTCTATTTGGATATTTCTAGAGCAGCCCCACTGTGTTTTTCCTGATATTTTTCTTATCAAAGCCCACACAACAATCCTGTGTTCTCATTCCTTCATGGAAAATCCTTCCAAGATTTATCCCATCACTTCTGCCCCGTCCCAGCGTGTTTCCCACTCTGTAAGCTGCTGTCAGACCCCCCCACAAGCTGTGCTCTCCTTGCTCTCATCCCATCCCAAACATGGGAGGGTTGGTGGGTTCTTCCAAGGGATTTTTGAGTGATTTCCAGCCAAATTTTCCATATCTCTGCTGTGATTTCCTGGTGTGTCCCAGAAGGATGACATTTCTCTATTCTTGGACTTGGGGAAAGGTCTCTAATCTCTACTGTGACATTTCTAGACCAGGCCCACTGGGTTTTAATTGATATTTTTCTTGATTTTTTTTCATTATCAAAGCCCACGAGGCAATCCCACGTGCTCGCTCCTTCATGGAAAATCCTTCCAAGATTTCTCCCATCATTTTTGCCCCATCCCAGCTCGTTTCCCACTCTGGAGCTGCTGTCAGGACCCTCTTCCTCTCGCCTCATCCCAAATGCCTGAGGGTCGATCTGGAGGGTTGAGAAAAACTGCAGGAAAAAACTGACAGGAAGAATATCAGTCATGTTTTGCCACAGTGGGAAACACGAGCGGGCACTTTGAGCCTTTAAAAAGTAGTAATTGATTTTTCAATCAGCTTGGCATTTAATGTGCTGGGAAGTGGAGTAAACACGACCGAGCCGTTTAGGCCCGGACGCGTTTTTCACCTCGTTACAAATGAGCAGGCCTTGACAGGGAGTTCCATAAATACGGCAGAAAAGTGGAAGGTTCCCCTCTCTCCCCTCCTCACGGATTTTAGGGAGGTTGTGGTGGCGTCCAGAGCTCTGTTCGTGGTGTTTGTCCCCCGTGGAATGACGGAGCCCTCGCCCGGCAGAGCCGCCACAACCTCGCGTCGCTCGTGAGCCTCGGGGTCGCTTCCCGCTCAAATACCCCAGGATCCTGTCGCTGTCTTAAGCCCTCCCGTCTATCCGCACCTCCCTCTTTTTTCCATCCCTGCTTCCCTTTGGCTGCTTTTGCCTCCTCCCTGCTCCAAAGCCTCACCCTCGGCGGGTTTTCCTGCAGCTCCGTGTGGCGGGATCCTGACGGGCCCGGCGGGGGTGATCCTGTCCCCGCAGTACCCGGAGCCGTACCCCCCAGGGAAGGAGTGTGACTGGAAGCTGACGGTGTCCCCTGACTATGTCATTGCCCTGGTGTTCAACGTGTGAGTACCCGAGGGTTTGGTGCCGTGGCAGCGGGGAGGGGTGCTCGGGGTGTGGACGTCCTTCGCTCTGGGCAGGAGCCAACCCAAAGCTGCTGGAGCTGTCCCATGCCCCTGGATAATCTGTTCTGATGCTCTTCTTGTGAGGGGAGAGCCTCATATTCCAGCTGCAGCTCCTCTTTGATACTCAGAACAGGATCTGGGACAGCCCAGGAATCGCTGCAGCAGCTCTGGCTCAGGCTCTGACTCCTGACTCCATCCCCGCTCCTCCATTCCTCACACGTGGGATGGAGGCAGGAATGTCCCCTCTGCCTGGCAGGAATGTCCCCTCTGCCTGGCAGGATTCTGGAGCAGGAGCAGCTGGCAGGAACATCCTGCTCGGCAGAACTTTGGAGCAGGAGCAGTCAGTCCCTGCCCTGGGCTTCCACACCCCAGGACCTCGACGCAGAGCTCTCCTGGAGTGATGTGTCCCTACTCCGAGCTCTCCCCCTTCACTTTCGCAGCTTCAGCCTGGAGCCTGGCTACGATTTCCTGCACATCTACGACGGGCCTGACTCCCTGAGCCCCCTGATTGGGAGTTTTTACGGCTCCCAGCTCCCGGAGAGGATCGAGAGCAGCAGCAACAGCCTTTTCCTGGCGTTCCGGAGCGACGCCTCCGTCAGCAACGCCGGCTTTGTCATCGAGTACACAGGTGAGGGCTGAGGTGCCCCTGTGCTTGTTCCCAGGTCATTCCACCTTGTTGGAACGAGTGGGAGAGGCTCTGGATGCTGTGGGGAACTCCTTCCAGGGGGAATTCTGGTGTTTTGCCATGCCCAAAGCAGGGGGTGGGGAAAGGGAGTGAGTCCCTCTTGCCAGTGGGAGGAGAGAGGGAGGTGAAGAGGAATGGAGTGAAAGGGGAAAAGAGGGGAAAAGTGGTGCTCAAAGTGTCCACACTTTGTGCATCAAGACCCCACTGAGCCCAGGAGAACCCAGGATTTCAGGGTTTAAAGGTTGAGGATACAAATGTGTGATGGGCAGCGAGGGTTGATCAGTGCGTGGCTCCCAGAATCGGTGCTGGAACAAAAAAATTCCCATCCTTTTGTGCCCCATTCACTTGGATCATCTGGTGCAGCTGCTGTGGACAGGAAACCATGAGATGATCTGATTTTTCATGCAGAAAAGCAAAAGCAAGACCTGTGGGCTTCAGTTTCCTGTTCCTCCTCCCACACCTTCCCCAAAATCTGAGAGCCCCTGATTTAATGCTTAAGCACACTTGAATTGTTCCCAGAGCCACTGCTCTCAGAAAAGCCCTCATCTTTAATGAGCAATTTCCAAATGACAAAAGAGCAGGATTAATCAAAGCCTCTAATTATATTACAGGCAGGAAAAAAAAAATAAGAGAAAGAAAAAAAAAAAAAAAAAAAGGCAAGAAGAAGAAGAAAAAGAAGAAGGAAATAAATAACTTAAGTTCTGACAGCTCTGTAGTGTTCTCTGGAATTTTTATATGGAAATGGGATTTTGAACTCTGCAGGGCTTTTTTTCACTCTCTACCTGCCAGGAGGGTGGAGCAAGGTGGGGTTTGGCCTCTGGGAACAGGGCCAGGATGAGAGGGAGCAGCCTCGAGCTGTGCCAGGGGAGGCTCAGGTTGGACGTCAGCAGGAATTTCTGCATGGAAGGGGTGGAATCCCTTCCAAGGACATGGCACAAGGAATAGATAAAAGAATGCCAGACTGGTTTGGGCTGGAAAGGACCTTAAATAGACAGGGACACCTTCCACTATCCCAGGCTGCTCCAAGTTCCATCCAGCCTGGCCTTGGACACTCCCAGGGATGGGGAATCCACGATTTCTCCCCATCTCAAATATGATTTGTCCTCCTGGCACTCGGTGCTCCCGTGGCAAGGTGGGGATGGGTCACAGCTTGGCCTTGGTGATCCTGAAGGGATTTCCCAGCCTCAGCAATCCTGGGATTGTGTGAAATTGAAGTTCTGCATTCCTGCTGGGATTTTGGGTGCCTGTGTGGGAACTGGAGCCTCCCTTCTCCCAGTGCTGAGCGCCACAGGAGGATCTGGAGCAAGCAGAATCCAAACCAAATCCAAAATCCAGACCCTGCAAATGGTGCCGGTCCTTGTGAAAATACACCAAATTCCCAGATAAAAAAAAAAAAAGCCTAAAACTGCTCCCATTTCACTGATGAAAACAGCAGAGGAGCTGTGCCAGGGGAATAAAAACCCTGGGAATTCTTTCCCCGCAGAGAACCCCCGGGAGTCCTGCTTTGACCCGGGCTCCATCAGGAACGGCACCAGGGTGGGCACGGACCTGAAGCTGGGCTCCACCATCACCTTCTACTGTGACGGGGGCTACGACATCGAGGGGGGCCCCACCCTCACCTGTGTCATGGGAGGGGATGGAAAACCCACCTGGAACAAGCCTCGCCCCACCTGTACAGGTAAATCCCACGGGAAAGGGCTGGGGGAAGGATCTGCCCGGAGCCGGATCCCTCAGCGCGTCACTCTTGGAAAACTGGGTGGTCATTTACAGGGGTTTTCTCAGTTTTTACATGATTTTTTAGGGGTTTTAGCAGGAATTATTTGTTGTTTTCAGGGGTTTAACAGCTCTTCTTTTAATAAGAGCTGATTTCTGGGAGTTTTCTTGAGTTTTCTTTGGAGGTGGGCAGGACACTGGACACGGCTGATCCAGTGCCTGATGCATCCCGAGTGCCTGGCACAGGGAGGGAGTCAGGAATCCACTCAAACCCTGGCTAAACCTGACCCTTGCTAATCCAAACCCTCAGTCTTGGGCGTTCCTGAGCCGGGGCAGAGCTCAGTGACAAAACAAAAGGGTTTTTTTCTTAGAGTTTCTCTCGGGTTATTTTGTTTTCTTCTCTGACTTCATGGTTTGCAGTCAGACTCGAGCTAAGAAGGGAATCGAGAGGCAGCTGGTGGGTGGAAGGAATGAAATCCCTAATTTGGGAAGGCTCTGGCAGGGAGAACTGAGGGAAGGTGGGAAAAGGAGCTCATTCTGTGAGGTGAGGAACAGTGCAGATCCCACATTAATGGCGTGGTTTGATAATTCCACGTGGAGCCAGCACAAACTCGGGGTGGGATAAACCCGATTTTTCCAACGAGAACTTTCAGGGAGCAGCACCTGGAGCAGGGAATGGTGGCTGGGGACATTCCCAGGCTCCAGGAATGCTCCATGATCCTTTCCCTTGCAGCTCCCTGTGGAGGGCAGTACACGGGCTCAGATGGAGTCGTCCTGTCCCCAAATTATCCCCAAAACTACACCAGTGGCCAGGTGTGCCTGTACTCCATCGTCGTGCCCAAGGACTACGGTACCATGCTTGGAATTTTTATGGGATTCTCTCCTTGTAACTCTTATTTGCTGGGTTTTTAATGATAATTTTTTTAATAAGTGCATGCAGAACTGGAGATAAGGCAGATGGGAGGGCAGCGAGTGCTGCTGTTGGGTGTTCTTTGTGCTGGAGTCGGAGAAAATTCTGGATTTGTCCAGGTCTTGTCCGAAGCTCAACCCAATGGGAGCCAATTGCAGCTAATCAATAATTTTGTCCCTCTGTGGAATTCTGCACTTCTTGTTTCGTAGGCAGGGAAAGGGGATGAATCACAGAAAATTCCCACTGGGCTGGGAATCAGTGGGAAAACGTCGTGGCAATGAACCTGGGGGAGCCTGGTGCTGCCTCTGGAATTTGAGGATAAATAAAGGGCTCCCGTTTTTCCAGGCCTTCACTCAGGCCTCGTCCCTGCCTGGAATAAAGACAGCTGAAACACAGGACAAAAGTTGTGCTGGAGAAATGGATCCCAGTTTGGAATGCTGGGAATCCTGGGGGCTCCTGTGCAGGGCCAGGGGTTGGGCTCAGTGGTCCTCAGGGTCGGTTTCAGCTCAGGGGATTCCGTGAGTCCATGGAAATGCCGTGGCTGCGTGGCCTGGCTGTGTAGGGTGGCAGTGGGGATGGCAAGGGGATGGGAGTGGGATAACAATGGGATGGCAGTGAGGATGACAGTGGGGACAGCAGTGGGGATGAGAGTGTGATGATCATGAGGACAGCACTGTGGGGACAGCAGTGTGACACTGGTGACAACAGTGTGGTGACAACGGGGACAGCAATATGGGGACAGCAGTGTGGTGATGCTGGGGACAGCAGTGGGATGACACTGGTGACAGCAGTGGGATGACACTGGTGACAGCAGTGTGGTGACAGTGGTAACAGCAGTATGGTGATACTGGTGATAGCAGTGTGGTGACACTGGGGACAGCAGTGGGGGGACAGTGTGATGACAATGGGGACAGCAATATGGGAACAGCAGTGTGGTGATGCTGGGGACAGCAGTGGGATGACACTGGTGACAGCAGTGTGGTGACAATGGTAACAGCAGTATGGTGATACTGGTGATAGCAGTGTGGTGACACTGGGGACAGCAGTGGGGGGACAGTGTGATGACAATGGGGACAGCAATATGGGAACAGCAATATGGTGACGCTGGGGACAGCAGTGTGGTGATACTGGGGAGAGCAATGTAGTGACATTGGTGACACTGGGGACAGTGGTGCGGTGACACTGGGGACAGCAGTGTGGTGACAGTGGTGACAGCAATGTAGTGACAAAGGTGACAGCAGTGTGGTGACACTGGGGACGGCAGTGTGGTGACACTGGGGACAGCAGTGTGATGACATTGGTGACAGCAATGTAGTGACAATGGTGACAGCAGTGTGGTGACACTGGTGACAGCAGTGGCCGGTCCCAGCCCTGTCCCTGTCCCTGTCCCTGTCCCCGCAGTGCTCTTCGGGCAGTTTGCCTTTTTCCAGACGGCGCTCAATGACGTGGTGGAGGTGCACGATGGCCCCACGCAGCACTCGCGCCTGCTCAGCTCCCTCTCGGGCTCTCACTCAGGTAGGGAGCTGCTCCCTGTCCCTGTCCCTGTGTCCCGTGAGTGTAGCTCGTCCCTTCACCTCTGTCTCTCCTGTTTTCCCTCCTCCCCATCCAGGGGAATCTTTGCCGTTGGCCACCACCAACGAGATCCTCATCAAATTCAGCTCCAAGGGTCAATCCACAGCCAAAGGCTTTCATTTTGTCTACCAAGGTGAGTTCAGGTGTGTTCTGGAAGTGTCCTCGGGTTGCTCCCAGGGGTGTCCTGAGTGTCCTGAGCAGGGAATATCACAGGGAATTAGGATTCCTTCGGGAGCAGAGCTCTGGCAGGGCTGTCTGGCTGCTCTGGGTACTTCGTATTCCTCTCTTTGATTCCCACTCAGCCTGAACCCTGCACTTCCCAGGATTAGCATCAGCCCCATCCCGGCGTGGTGCCTGGAGTCACGCAGGGAATTTGGAGATTTATCCCGCAGCAATTCTTCCCAGTGGCGTTTTTAGCACTTTGCAGGGTGTAAGCAGCTGAAATCCCGTCTGGCAGCTCGGAAATCCTCCCTCTGTGCGTGTCACAGGCTCGGGGCTGTCACACTCCTGCCCCTTGATCCTCTCAGTAACAGCTTTGTGCTGCGCTGGGCGAGAACAGCTCAGGGATTTTATGGGGGTAAATAGTAAATGATGCACGGAACGGTGGGAAAGCAGAAGGGATTTCTCACCCACGTGCTCCCTGGAGTTATCTCTGGGAACATCCAGGCTTTTGCTGCAGAGAGGGGACAGACACCGGCATGACCCGAGCCTTCTCCAGGAGTGAAGCCAGGCATGGTTTGGATTTTGGAGTAGTTGGAGATCTGTTCTCTTGAGTTCCTGCCTAATGAGTGTGAAACAGCCTTGGTTGTGATTGCAATCTTCAAAGAGCTCGGCAGAGCAAAGGTTTTGATGAAACCAGGGAAGGTTTCCTCCTCCCTCCTGCAAGGGCTGCATGGGAAGCAAGAGGAAAAGGGTGAGCTGGCTCTGATTTGGATCTGCCTGGCCAGACTCTAATTAGCTAAACACTCACAAATTTAAAGCAACTCAGAGGAAAATATTAATTGAATTCTTCCTCGGTAATAGACCTGGTTTTTTTGATGAGTTTTCTCCTCACTTATCTGCCAGACTCATTCCTGTCTTTGACTGTAATTCCCACTACTCAACAGGAGTATCAACAATTTCAGCACCGTCACAACTTAAATCCCCCTTTTCTTGCTATTCCAAAGAAGATTTTTTTCCAGTTTCTGTTCCTTCATGGCCACGAGGCCCAGGGAGCTGAGGAACCCAAAGGGTTCTCCACGGAGGCTCCTGCATGGGGTGACAAAACAACCTTTTGGGAAGCCGCTGCTATCCTTTGGTTCCCCTGGGTAAAAAACAACCTTTTGATGTGGGGAAAGTTCTCTGGAGGGAGACAGCAGGGGAGGAAAAAGGAAAAAGGGTGGGAAAAAACCTCCAAGATCTTCAAGCCCAATGTTACTCCAAGTACCCCCATGTCCACCCAGCCGTGTCACCAAGTGTCACCTCCACTCTTGTCTGGCATGGAACCACTTGAATGGGGATCACTTGAGCTGGCAGAACTGGGATTGAAATTTTCCTTCTCTTTTCAGTGGTCGTGCTTGGATTCAGGCATTCTTTAGGATTTAGATACTTTGGAGTTTGGGAATAATCACTCAATGGTCATGCCTGGATTAAGCCAATCTTTAGGATTTAGGTATAATCAGTCAAAAGGCACGATTGAATTCAACCAGTTTTTGGAATTGAGGTACAATCAATCAATGGTCACGCCTAGATTAAGCCAGTCTTTGGGATTTAGAGATAATCAGTCATGTTTCAACTGGTCATGTTTGGATTCAGCTCTTCTCTGTGGTTTACTTTGGGGGTTAGGAGTGAACAGGTAATGGTCATATTTGGGTTCAGCCCCTCTTTGGGATTTAGATACCTTGGGGTTCAGATATAATCAGTCAGTGGTCAAGTTTGGATTCAGCCCTGATACTTTAGGCTTTTAAATACAATCAATGTTAAAATTTGCATTCAACACCTCCTCGGGGTTTAAATACTTCGGGATTTAAGCACAATCAGTCAATGGTCAAGTTTGGATTCAGCCCCAATATTTTAGGGTTTTAGGTATATCAGTGGTAAAGTTTGCATTCAACACCTCCTCGGGGTTTCGATACTTTGGGGTTTAGGTATAAACGGTCAATGGTCATGCTTGGATTCAGCTCCAGTGTTTTAGCTAAAATCAATCAATGGTTTTACATTCAGCACTTCCTTAGGGTTTAGATGTAATCGGTCAATGATCAGGTTTGGATTCAGCCCCAATATTTTAGGGTTTTGGGTACATCAATGAAGTTTGCATTCAACACCTCCTTGGGGTTTCAATACTTTGGGGTTTAGGTATAATCAGTCAGTGGTCATGCTTGGATTCAGCTCTGATGTTTTAGGTAAAATCAATCAATGGTTTTACATTCAACACCTCCTTAGGGTTTGGATATAAGCGGTCAATGATCAAGTTTGGATTCGGCCCCGGTATTTTAGGGTTTTAGGTGCAGTCAACGATCAAGTTTGCATTCAACACCTCCTCGGGGTTTCGAAACTTTGGGGTTTATACCTAATGGTCATACCTAATGGTCAATGGTCATGTTTGGATTCAGCTCCGATATTTTAGGTAAAATCAATCAATGGTTTTACATTCAACACCTCCTTAGGGTTTGGATATAATCGGTCAATGATCAGGTTTGGATTCAGCCCCGGTATTTTAGGGTTCTAGGGTACAGTCAGAGATCAAGTTTGCATTCAACACCTCCTCGGGGTTTCGATACTTTGGGATTTCGGTGTAAAACCGACGGCTCTTTCCTCCAGCAGCCAACGCTCCCCGAATTAACGCTGTTCTGTCTCCGTCCCCCCCGCCCCCTGGCAGCCGTGCCCCGCACCAGCGCCACGCAGTGCAGCTCGGTGCCGGAGCCGCGGCACGGGCGGCGCCTGGGCAGCGACTTCGCCGTGGGCGCCGTGGTGCGCTTCGAGTGCAGCCCCGGCTACGGCCTGCGCGGCTCCCCCGCCATCCAGTGCCTGGCCATGCCCGGGGCCCTGGCGCAGTGGAACTCCTCCGTCCCCACCTGCGTGGGTAGGTGGCACCCGGGGGGCCGCGGGGAGGTGGGAATGGGGTGGATGGGGGAAAAAAAAAAACAAAACGGCTGGGAAAACCAGCGGGGTCTCGTTGGGAGCGGCGCCGCTCCGCCGCGGGTTGTCCTGGAAAGGGGTGGGTGTTGGTGGTGTTGGTGGGTGTCTTCCAGGCTCCGGGGTGTTCTGTGGGGGAAAATCAGCAGCGAAACAAAGGCAGGAAAATAAAGTAAGAGAAAGGGAAAAAAAAAAAAAAAGGGAGAAAGAAAAGAAAAAAAAAAAAAAGCTGTTAGAAGATGAAAAAGAAGAAGGAAAGAAATATCTGAGTCCTGATTTAGGATGCTAGCGGATACACTAACGAAGTGTGAAAAACTTCTTTTAAAAGCCTTTTGCAGTTCTGCCCGGAGAGGCTGTGGCTGCCCCATCCCTGGAAGTGTCCAAGGCCAGGTTGGACAGGGATTGGAACAACCTGGAATAGCGGGAGGTGTCTGGGTGAAGGGATTTGCTGATCTTTAAGGTCCCTTCCCACCCAAACCATTCCATGATTGTCTAATAACAGTACAAAGCCCAGCCTGGCTCTGCATAAGAACAGTTTAACTCCAAATTCGAGGGAATTGACATTTTGATCCAATATTCATTGGATCTGGGACAGCATCTCAAATAAATCAGATCTGGCTGAAAGCTGCTTTCACCTCCTCTGAAGGAGAGCAGCTCCTGGAGATCATCCTCACGTGTTCCCCAGACCCAAGGAATGTACCCCAAAAGCTGCACCAAAAAAAAAACCAACAAAACAACCCTACTTGAAAAAGGATTATTCCTCCAAACCTCATCCCGAAATCACAACCAGTTCTTGATTTCTTGTCATTTTAACCACGTTTTTAGCACAAAGCCAATTCCTTCTGCTTTCCTCGCTGCAGTGCCCTGCGGGGGGAACCTGACGGAGAGGAAAGGAACCATCCTGTCCCCGGGCTTCCCCGAGCCCTACCTGAACAGCCTCAACTGCGTGTGGAAGATCACAGTGCCCGAGGGAGCAGGGATTCAGGTACGGGATTCAGGACGGTGTCCTGCTTTGGAAGGACAGGTGTCTGCTAAGGAAGGCAGGAGCCTCCCTTGGGATGGAGATCGGAAACCCCCTTACTCTGGCACAAAAAAGGGGAAATTTGGGTTAAATATTAGGGAGAAGTTTTTTTATTATGATTGTCCAGAGAGGCTGTGGATGCTCCAACCCTGGAAGTGTCCAAGGCCTGGTTGGACAGGGCTTGGAGCAATCTGGGAGGTGTCTCTGCCCACGGCAGAGGTCTGGGGACGAGATGAGCTTTAAAGTCCATTCCCAAACCTTTAAAATGCTTTGATCCCCTGTCTCTGGCCTCCCACCAGTGCTGAGGTCTCCACTTCCCTGTGGCACCGGGATCTGTTGTCACCTCCTCACGACCCATCAGCTTCCCTGGGACATCCAGGGGAGAAAAACAAAGCCTTGGAGAACGATTTTGGCCCCCAGGACCTGAAAAAGCTGCAGGGAAGGGTCCCAGGGCAGCCCCCAGGGAGGGAATAACCACGGGGCTGGAGCTGGATCCAACCTGGCTCCGCTTCCTTTGGCTTCTCCGTTTTTAGATCCTAATCCCAGCATCGCTTTACCCTCTTCTTGCACTACAATTAAAGGTTAAACAGCTGTAAACCAGGGGAGGAGGTGAAACTGGAGCTTTCTTGGTAGCGGCACTCAGGAGCAGGATTTTTATGTAATCAGGGTAGGAGCTGGCACTTCTGCCATGAATTATTCATTCCCGGAGCAAACCTTCCTGAGTGAATTAATTTATACACGTGGCAGTAAATAGATGCAGATCCCTTGTGAATCCACATGTCAGACTAGAATTAGGACCTTAAAAATGTTTATTCCGTTAAGCTGGAGGAGGTGGGGGGGAGAAGAGAGGAGAATAAATAATTTAGGCGTCGAAAGAGCAAACAAAACGCTCATTCTCACTCCACTTCCAATAATGTAAATCACAATGGGGGTGTAATGAGGCAGGAAAAAAGGGAAAAAAGGGTCAGTGGGAGCAGTGATGGCTCCGTGGGGGTCACTGCGATTCCTGCTGGATGAACTCCGCTCATTTTCTGCTAAAAAAAAATACTTGGGAGGAACTTTACAGCCGGTTTTATGATCCGGAGTAAATCAAGGAAGGAAATGGGTTTAAATGGCTGAAGTGGAGGGATTTTTGTTATTTTTTTGAGTTATTTTGATTTCAAACGAAGGGTTTTGATTTGATATTCGGCAAGGCAGAGGTAAGCGGGGGATTGGGGTGGGTGAGGAAATCAGGGAATAAGATTTGGGGGGAAAGGGAGGGGGCTCACACGTGTGTAGTCAAAGTTTGAGGGCAGTGAACACTCCTCACTGCTCATTTTTCCCGATTTTCCAGCACTCTCCTTGTTTGGAGCCAAGTTGTCCAACTCATTTATGCTCCTGGTTTAGATTCCTCTTGGGGCTTTATTTCCCTGCCAATTTAATTTGAGATACCCGGTGTTGGAAAATCTCATCCAGACCTTACAGAATAAATCTAGATTTTTTTTTTTTTTTTTTTCCCCAAAGCCGGTGGGTTTTGCTCAGATTTTCTGCCTCACTCTCACCCCGTTCACCAAACTTTGGTTTTTTAATGGGGCGCTGGAGGCTTTGAACCGCCAGCATTTAGGATTTAGGCAAAATCCCTGTTAATGGTAAAGCCGGCAAACAAAGCTGTGCAATTCCGTGCTTGCTCAAGCACGAGCTGCTTTTCGGTGTAAATGCAGATTTCTCAACTCTGCTTTTCGGTGTAAATGCAGATTTCTCAGCTCTGCTTTTCGGTGTAAATGCAGATTTCTCAGCTCTGCTTTTCGGTGTAAATGCAGATTTCTCAACTCTGCTTTTCGGTGTAAATGCAGATTTCTCAACTCTGCTTTTTGGTGTAAATGCAGATTTCTCAACTCTGCTTTTTCGGAGTAAATGCAGATTTCTCAGCTCTGTTTTCTCGGTGTAAACGCAGATTTCTCAGCTCTGTTTTCTCGGTGTAAATGCAGATTTCTCAGCTCTCCGGATGTTTCTCATCCGAGGATTCGTGTTGATGTTCCGAGTAATGGAGTCAAGCGACTTCCTAAAGCATCCAAACCTTACAGGGCGTGGCAGGGAAAGGTGAAATCTGAAAACACAGCTCGGGTGGCTCCACTAAAAGCTGAGGGACAAGGCAGGAACTTGACTGGATTTTGAAAATCATGTTGGTTAATGTGAGGGGGGTTTGGGGTTTTATTTTAGCTCCAGGTTGTTTGAAAGGACTCAGAGTCTTTGGGGATTTCTCCAAACAGGGACAAAAAAGGGGATGGGATTCTAAATCAGCTGGGCAGCTCCAGGAGCTCTGGAGCAGCAGCAGAAAACAGAATTCCTGCTTGGAAGTTTGGTGGAAAATAGCTGGAAAATCCCAGTGGGAATGGCCAAAGGCAGAAGTCTCCGAGTTTTGCCCGTGCTGGACTCCCGGAGTGTGTAAACTCAATTAGTGACCCTTTAATTGCTATGAATTTGATTTATTACCATTCTTTCAGAAAGTGTGCTGTTAATTTGTTGGTGTTTTTTTTCTTTGTCTTGTTTCTCTCTGCAGATCCAGGTGATCAGTTTTGTCACGGAGCAGAACTGGGATTCCCTGGAAGTGTTTGATGGAGGGGACAACACAGCCACCATGCTGGGGAGCTTCTCTGGTAGGTGGCAGCTCAGCTCCTGCCTCCCTTCATTCATTCACCTCACAAAACCAAACTTAACTGCATCAAAAACTCGGAATGGTTTTTAAATAGAATCTAATAGGGATTAAAATAGAATTTAAATAGAATGTAAATAGAATTTAAATGGAATTTAAAGGGAACCGTGTGCTCTGTTGGATTGGGAATTTCGACTCCGCCTGCCTGTGGGAAAGGTTGAGAGGGAGCTTTAAACACAAAAGCAGCGCGGTTTTATTCCTGGAAACGGGAATTCCCTCAGTTTTGCTGGGCTGTGAGGCCACCACACCTGGCAGGGTGACCTGGCCTGCCTGATGAGCCCCAGAACGGGTGAAGGGCTCCAAAATAAACTGTATTTTCCTTTGGACGCTGGGGAATTGTGGCTTTTAGCAGGGCAGGGAGGAGCCAGGCTCCAGGAGCTTTGAAAAGGCATTCAAATGCAGCGCCACTGGCAGAACCGCGCCCCAAAATCCCGTTTATTTAACACATGTGCCCGAAGTGCTCCGAGCTTGAGGGTCTGGGGTGGAACTTCCTTGTCCTGCTGCTGCAGCAGCTTAAGGGAAGGAAGGAATCCCGAATTTTCCCTGCGCTCCACCCACGCTGTTTCCCATCCCTTGAGACTTTTTTTGCTGAAATCCTGGAGCAGCCCCTGGAAGGGCTCTGGGTATTTCTCAATTGGCCTCATTAGGGCCTGATCAAAACCAAGAGGAGCTCGTGGAGTTGAGAGAACTTTGCGTTCTCAGCCTCTCCCGCCGCAAAAATCCCCGAGGAGGAGGCGAGAGCTGCTCCGCACTGCCTTTTGTGCACCTCTTGTTTTGCCAGGAACCACGGTGCCTGCGCTGCTCAACAGCACTTCAAACCAGCTCTATCTGCATTTCTATTCCGACATCAGCGTCTCCGCTGCCGGCTTTCACCTGGAATACAAAAGTAAGAGCGGCTCCCAGCCTTGATCCCGCAGCTCCCGGGAGATGGGGAGGTGCCGCGGAGAAGTGGGAGAAGGAAGGAGATGCTGCGGCTCCCTGCTCCCGGGGAGGGAGGGATGGATCGGGGAGAGACGGAGCAGAGGGGCGGGGTGACCCTCATCGTGCTCTTGGTGGCGCAAAGGGATGGAAAAAAGCCAGGGGTGCAGGGCTGGGATCTGGGGGTTAGGAAAATTAATCCACAAACACCAGAGGTTTGTGTCCAAAAAGGAGACAGAGGAGTCCTTTTACTTTATTCCAATAAAGGGAGAGGCCATGGGGCATTTCCCCTGGGGTCTCTCAGATTTTGGAGGATGCAGCCTCCTTTTTATCCCAATTTCCCGGCCACATTTCCCTCTCTCTTTCCCCATTGGCTGAGGGACTTGAGAGGCACAGACTTCCTGAAATGCCTCAGATTCCCCTTTTAATGTATAACCCCCCCTAATTTTTAATTCTTATGGGATCTATGGGTTTTCCCCATTGCTGCTTTCATCTTTCGATAATCCAATTTCATTTATAAACAAACCTACAGTTCGTTAGTAAAGGCAAATTTCTTCTTTTCCATCCATCAATCAGTGGAATCCTTCCCGTTGTTTCTCTCATCTCTCAGCGCTGGTTTTATCTACCAGCAGACCCGGGGCTCGTTTGTAGAGACAAATCTTGTCATTCCTCTCATGGGCTTGGGAAGTGCTCCTGCAGCTCCCTGGCTCATCCCAGGCGTGCAGAGCAGGGAATGCTGAGCTGCAGAGACACGTGGGGACAGCTCTGTCTGTGTCCCCAGTCCCCCTCGGAGCACTGCAGGATTGGTTCCTGCTGGACACTGGGCTCATAACTGGTTCTGAGCACGGCTCAGGTCTCTGGAGCCCAGCCACATTCTGCCGCTTTGGGTTTCTTCCAAGGCTGCAAATGGATTTTTGGACGGTGCAGTTCATTCTGTAAAGTGGCCACAGGAATGCTGCCCGAGGAGCTGTGGCTGCCACATCCTTGGAAGTGTCCAAGGCCAGCTCGGAGCAGCCTGGGATGGTGGGAGGGGGGAATTGGATGATTAAGGACCCTTCCCACCCAAAGCAGCGTGAGGATCTCTGCAATGGCATGGCCGGGACTGTGCTTCAGAGCCAACCAGCGCTAAACCTTCCAGGATTTGCTGCCTTTACACACTGAAACCTTGTCCATTATTGAATCCAGCAGGGTTACAGCCACCACGGGACTGAGAGAGGAAAAAATGTGCCCGGCCTGTGCTCTGGGAGCTGCAGGAGTCCTCTCGCTGTGGCTCTGCTCCTGCTCCACCTCCATTCCAATCAATAAATCCTTTGAGCACCTTCCTGCAGAAATCATGGCCAGGTTTTTTTCATGAGCCTGGGGATTATCAGCCCTTGGCTGAGGAAATTAATAGGTGTTGATTTTCAGGGCAGCTGGAAATAATGTGATTTCTGCTCTGTTTGTACAATTGGAATCTCCCAGCCCTGAGCCCCAGGTGTTTTTTTTTTTTTTTTCCGTGTTCCTTCTGGGAGGAAGTTGGGAGAGATGAGCTAAAACAGAGGAGGAAAACTCTGCTTTCTCCCTCGCTGCGTTACTCAGGCTGAGCTCTTACCTCTGCCTGCTCCAAAGCCAGGAACAATTTGGGAGTGAGTGAAAGGCACTGATGTGAAGGGGAAGTTATTTAAAGCCGTTTTCCCTCCTGCCTCTCTGAAGGTCAAGCAGCACATCCAGGAGTGGGGAGGGAACGCGCTGGGAAGCGTGACCGGGCTGCAGGAGGAGGCTCAGCCTCTCCTGCTCCTTCTCTCCTTTGTTTTCCCGCCGCCGGCGGCTCTGGGGGGCTGGAGCAGAGCGGGAGCCGTTGCAGGGATGCAGGAGGTCGCGGTGGAGTGGCAGCTGCCAGCACAGGGAGGGTGGTGCAGGGTTCCTTCTATCTCCCTGGGGTGTGCAGAGGGGAGAGGGAGAGGTGGGAGAGAGGAGAGGGAGTTTTCGATAAAGAGGGAGATGTGGGAAGGAAAGGGAGATGGGGAAAGGAGAGGGGAGATGGATGGAGAGGAGAGAAAGGAAAAAGGGAAAGGAAAAAGGGAAAGGAAAAAGGGAAAGGAAAAAGGGAAAGGAAAGGGAAAGGGAAAGGAAAGGAAAGGAAAGGAAAGGAAAGGAAAGGAAAGAAAATGAAAAGGAAAGGAAAGGAAAGGAAAGGAAAGGAAAGGAAAGGAAAGGAAAGGACAGGAATGGAAAGGAAAGGAAAGGAAAGGATAGAAAGGAAAGGAAAGGAAAGGAAAGGGAGATGTGAGAAGGAGAGCCCATCACCCCACACGAGATGTCGCAGGCTGTTAATCGGGTTTGCAGCAGGATATTCCCAGCTGTAACTGTGGGAATGGACACGGGCTGCCCTTGGAGAACCCAAAGGAAGGGGAATTTCCCCACCCGGAGCCTGTGGTGGCGGCTGGTAAAACGAAAAGCGTGTTCCCATCCCTGCAGCCCTCAGCAGGGCCCCGTCCCCACCCCTGAGCTCCCACCTGCCTTCCCTCCACAGCCGTGGGCCTCTCCAGCTGCCCGGAGCCGCCGGTTCCTGGGAACGGGCTGAAGATGGGCGAGCGCTACCTGGTGAACGACGTGGTGTCCTTCCAGTGCGAGCCGGGCTACGCCCTGCAGGTACGGCGCTGCCGGGGACACCTGCGGCTCCAGCTCGCACAGCTTCCAGATTCTGCCCCGTGCAGCGTGTAACTCTGCACTCCACCCAGAACAGGAGCGGGTTCTCCTCACGGCTCAGTCAGAACAATCCTTTTCCTGCCCCCATTGCAGCTTCAGGCCAAAAAAAGCGCAAACAGCAGCGAATTGAGGGGAGAAATCTGGGAGGATGGGACTGCATCACCTGGAGCTGGAATTGGACAATTAACCCCAGTGTGGGAACGGACCAAAACTTATAAAAGTGTGAAAACTCCTGATTTGGGTCCATCTTGTGCAGAACCACAGCCAGGCTCTTGTCCTGCCCAAGGTGCATCCTTTGAGGTCCTTTTAAAAAATCCCTATTTTATTCTTTAACTCTGTCCAGCCTCTGTTCCAGGCCGCCTCTTTAGGCATCACCAGAAGGATTCCTGCCTTTCTGTGTTCTCTGTGTTCTTTGCACAACTATTTGTACCTCTGTTGTTGTGTCTGTGGCCAGTCCCAGGACTTTTCCCTGCCTTCTCCCGCGGCAGAAGGACAAAACACATTCCAGAGCTCCAGGCTGGGGCTCCGAGGTTCCTCTCTTGGTTCTTCCTGGGAAACAAGGGTGAAACCAGCTCTTGGAGACACATTTCCATCTGCAGAGTTTAGTCCCTGTCTGAGGGGGAGGATTCAGAGGTGGCTGAATTACCTCACCGTTTATGCCTCTAATTGGTCATTTCTGTCGATTATGCCAATTTGCTAAATTTGTAGAACTGTATTCACCCCCATTGCAGGGGTGGGCATTTTATGGACGTTTTTTTTCCATATCTTCCCTTGGAATCCTCCAATAAAGACCAGCCTTTAGACTGCCTCCTACACTAATCTCCAAAAGCATCTCCAAAGTGTGTTGTTTTATTCCTAAATTCTTTCTCTAGCACCCCAGATGGGACGGGGATCTGGGAGACTCCCTTTGGATCAGCTCGGATCCGTCTTGGAAGGAATTTTTTCCTGGCAAGACAGGGACGAGGACGGGCTCCCCCTGTTCGTTTTCCATCCACCCCACAAACCCTTTGTCCTGTTTTCCGTCCCTGCAGGGTCACTCCCACATCTCCTGCATGCCGGGCACGGTGCGCCGCTGGAATTACCCTCCGCCCCTCTGCATCGGTAGGACTCGACTTCTTTCCGCCTGGCTGATGTTTGTAACACTTCCCTCAAAAAAAAAAAAAAGAAAAAAACACAAAGATAAAGAGCTGATTTGGAGAAATTCAGGTCGGTTCTGCAAGCGTGAGAGAGCGTGGGGGGGGAAAAAAAAAAAAAATCTTCGTTTGTTGCCAGGGAAATTGGTGCCGAGAAGTCCCCGTGGGCCGCCCGGAGCGCTTTGTTTTGGACGGTGGGGATGTGGCTGCAGCACAAAACGTGACACGCACAATTATCCCCCCTCAACACAAAACCGCTCGAAAGGCAAGGCCTAAAATTCCCTCCTGCTGGAAGCGGGTTGGTTTTATGGGCTGAGGATTTTTTTTGCTCCCCCCCCTGTCTGAAGCATGGTTTGTTTTTTATGGAATGAGTTTGGTACCACCAGAGCTGCTTCTTTCACTGGGGCCTGGTGTGTCCCAGGATCCCAACTCGCTGTGTCCACTCTGATGTCCAGCAGGTGACCACAGGTCACTTGTCCAGGGGGCTGTTTGCCCTCAGATCTGTTCAGAAAGGACTGGACATTCCATTTTCCCCGTGGAAGATCCCGAGGACAACAGGCCTGGAGGCGAAGGGAACTTGCAGGAGCTGGGTTTGGTTTTTTTTTTTTTTTCTTAATTATTTTCAGTCATTTGCTTTTAGCGAATGTAGATGTTTAATATTCATATTGCACATTTTGCAGCTCTGAGAGAGACATTTATGCATTTAATAGCTTTAGTTAACAGTTATTTCGGGCTCCTGCTGTTCCAGCTTACATCATTTGGCTTTAAAGTAATTATAAGAGCCAACAGTTCTTTTATCTGATGATCTGTGGGCCGAGAATAAATAGAGAGACATTTCCAGGAGGGTGACTGAGCTAAAGGACCCCTTCCCTCGGGAGCTGCTCTGAATGGAAGCAGAATCCCTTGGGCTCAGCTGGGAGATCCCAGAGATGGAGAAAGATCCCCAAACCTGGCAAAACGGCAAGTTTGGTTCTTTGAGTCAGCACCAGCCTCCCAGTGCAGCAGGATTGTGGCTGCCTGGGCTGTGCCTGTCTTCCCACATCCCTGGGGAAGGTCAGGCAGCTGCAGAGAGGCAGGAGCACGTCTGGGGCCAGGAGTGACCGTCACCCTGGTGCCTGTGACCGTCCTGGGGCTCTCTGTCCCGTGCCCGCCACAGCTCCTGCTCCAGGCACAGTTTGCGACTGTGCTCATTTTCTCCTGGTCTGCTTCCCCCAGCTGCTGGGGCTTCTAAATATTTCAGGATCAGTCCTGGTAAAGAGCCATTAGGAGGAAAAAGAAAGAGAAATCTTCTGGGAGAACCCTCGTTAGGAGCAAGTCCGGGGTAATGAATTATTGGACAAAGAGCCTGTGCCCGGCTGTCACAGCGTGTTAGGAGAGCTGGATCTGGCTGGGTGGTGCTGCTGGCACCGGCTGGAGGTCATCCAGATAAGCGTGAGAAGGTGCTGTCAGTGTTTAAATTCCCCGCAGTGCCTTTTGCAAACGCATTTTTGGGCCGTCCTGGCTGGCAGTCGGCTGCAGGCGGCGAGCAAACGCTCCGTGCTGGGTTTATCAGTGACAGACTGCCCAGGGATGGGCAGGAAAAAGGAAGAGGCTGCAGCTGGAGTCAAAACAGGATCACTCAGCTCCTTCACAGTCGTTTTTTTGAGGTGGTTAAGGATTCAGGCGAGTGCTGGTGCCTGATTTGATGTCTGTGGGCAGAGGTGTCCGTCCCCTCTCCCAGTGCTCAGATCTGGCTCTCCCTCTGGGATGGCCCAAACTGGATCCCAAACTGGATCCCAAACTGGATCCCTGGGCTCAGTCTTCATCCCCAAAGGCCAGGAGAAAGGCACATCCATGCCCGATGTGGCCCTGCGGTGCCTGGAAACTCGGTGCTGGCTCCTTTTTCTCAGCTGAGTCTTTAATTCCTTGATTTCTCATGGTCCTCAGGGATCCTGGAAGGGATCCTGTGGCTGGATCCTGACCATGAACCCTGTCGTTTTCCCAGCCCAGTGTGGAGGAACAGCAGAAGAGATGGAAGGAGTGCTCCTGAGCCCGGGATTCCCAGGGAATTATCCCAGCAACCTGGACTGCACCTGGAGGATCCTGCTGCCAGTGGGGTTTGGTGAGAGCTGGGTTTGGGTTGGTGCTATCACAGGAGAGGGGGCGAAAAATCAGGGAATCCCTGCCTGAGTTGGGTTGGGAGGAACCTCAAAGATCATCTCATTCCACTCCCTGCCAGGGGAAACTATCCCAGGCTGCTCCCAGCCCCATCCAGCCTGGTCTGGGACATTCCCAGGGATCCAGGGGCAGCCACAGCTGCTCGGGGACACCTCACCCTGACGGGAAGAATGCATTCCTGATCTCCACTCCAGAGCTCCTCGGTGCCACTGTGAAAGCTCTCTGTGTCCCCAGGGCAGTTAAAGTCCTGCAGAGTGCCCAGGTGCTGGGCTCTGCTGGGACTGGAGCTGGGGTTGGAGCTGGGGTTGGAGCTGAGATTGGAGCTGGGACTGGAGCTGGGACTGGAGCTGGGACTGGTGCTGGGGTTGGTGCTGAGATTGGAGCTGGGACTGGAGCTGGGACTGGAGCTGGGGTTTTGGTGGTAATGGAGCTGATGTTGGTGCTGATGTTGGTGCTGCGATTGGTGCTGGAGTTTTGGTGTTGATGTGCTTATGTTGATGTTGGAGCTGATGTTGCTGCTGATGCTGATGTTGGTGTTGATGTCAATGCTGATGTTGGAGCTGCTGTGGGTGCTGATGTTAATGTTGGTGCTGATTTGGTGCTGATGTTGGAGCTGATGTTGCTGTTGATGCTGATGTTGGTGTTGATGTCGATGCTGATGTTGGAGCTGCTGTGGGTGCTGGTGTTGCCACTGGTGCTGGTCCAAAAGCTCAGCTGCACTTTTAGACCCAAGCTCCTCCTTCCTTCCCCCCTCCCCAGGTGCCCACATCCAGTTCCTGAACTTCTCCACGGAGCCCAACCACGACTTTGTGGAGATCCGGAACGGGCCCTACGACACCAGCAGCGTCATCGGGCGCTTCAGCGGCGCCGAGCTGCCCGGCTCCCTCCTGTCCACCTCCCACGAAACCACCGTCTACTTCCACAGCGACCACTCCCAGAACAAACCCGGCTTCAAGCTGGAATACCAAGGTGAGGAGGGACAATCCCGCCCTCGGGGTGGTGGCAGGGAGGGTCGTGGTTGTGGAGTTAATTCCGTGAGGGTTTGATCCGAATGAGTGGAGAGGTGTGAGAGGAAAACCGTGTTTAATCCCAGTAACTGGGATCTGCTCCCCCTGAGGGCAAGGAACAAATGATCCCAGAGTGTCCTGTGATGCCCTGGAATTTGTTCCAGCCAGGAGGAGCCCTCGGAGTTTGCTTTGGAGTGTTGGAGCTGCTTTTCCCTCTCAGCTGAAGTCCAGGCACGTCCTGAGCTCAGCCTGGCACGGGGTTGGGTAAATAATGGAGCAGCCAAATTACAGAGCAGGGCTGGGGTGAAAGGAGAGAAAGTTGTTGTTAAAATGAAGTTTTAATCCTCGGTTTTGGGGCTGATGGGGGATGGAGGTGCGTTTTCCCCAGCTGAAGTCCTCGAGCACGTGTGGGTGAACAGAATCCCAGGATCACTGAGGCTGGAAAAGCTCTCCGAGGTGACAGAGCCCAGCCTGTGGCCACACCCAGCCCTTCCTTGGACACTTCCAGGAGCGGGGACTCCAAACCTCCCTGGGCAGCCCCTTCCCAACCCTTTCCATGGAGAAATTCCCCCTGATGTCCATCCTGCCCCTCCCCTGGCGCGGCTCGAGGCCGTTCCCTCTTATCCCGTCCCTTTTTCCCTGGGAAACAAAACACAAAACGTTCCTGCTTGTGTTTCCCCAGCCTACGAGCTGCAGGAGTGCCCCGACCCGGAGCCCTTTGCCAACGGCGTGGTCCGAGGCGCTGGCTACAACGTGGGCCAGTCCATCTCCTTCGAGTGCCTGCCCGGCTACCAGCTGATCGGCCACCCCGTGCTCACCTGCCAGCACGGCACCAACAGGAACTGGGACCACCCCCTGCCCAGGTGTGAAGGTACGGCCTGGGCTCACCTGGGCACATCTGGGCACGGCCCGGGTACATCCTGGGCACATCTGGGCTCACCTGGGCACAGCCTGGGTTCATCTGAGCTCACCTGGGCATGGCCTGGGCTTACCTGGGCTCACCTGGGTTATGGCTTGGGCTCACTTGGGCACGGCCTGGGCTCACCTGGGCACATCTGGGCATGGCCTGGGTACATCCTGGGCTCACTTGGGCACGGCCTGGGCTCACCTGGGCACATCTGGGCATGGCCTGGGTACATCCTGGACTCACCTGGGCTTACCTGAGTATGGCTTGGGCTCACCTGGGCTCACCTGGGTTATGGCCTGGGCTCACCTGGGCACATCTGGACTCACCTGGGCACAGCCTGGGTTCATCTGAGCTCACCTGGGCATGCCCTGGGCATGGCTTGGGCTCACCTGGGCACAGCCTGGGTTATGGCTTGGGCTCACCTGGGCATGGCCTGGACTTATGTGTGCTCATTTGGGCATGGCCTGTGTTTACCTGGGCTCACCTGGGCACAGCCTGGGCTCACCTGGGCTGGCCTGAGCTCACCTGGGCACATCCTGAGCTCATCTGTGCTCACCTGGGCTCACCTGGGCACAGCAGCTCAGCTCCTTGCCTCGGAGCGGGGCTGTCTGACGGTTTTACCTTTGCTGAATTTTGTTTACGACATTTAGCGCAGTGGGGTTTTGGGTGTCCACCCCTCTCCCCCTCCTGGCTGGTTCAGCCTTTCACCCCTCAGGCTGGTGGCCGGAATTCTGTGGGATTTACTTCCAGAAGGGTTCCGGATGAACCTTTAAGAAGTTCAGACCTGCTTGTTGAAGACTTCCCGGCCCATTTCCCGGGAGCACTGACCTTTATCCCAGCCCTGGCTCCGCAGGAGCTGTGGAAGGAGGGAGGGAGGTGATATTTGCCCTCTGCTAAATCCTCGAACCCCAGAGGGGCACAAAGAGCTGAATCCTCAGCTGCTCTCTCAGTGCAGGCTCAGGTGAGCCTGTCCCGTGCCCGGCTGGATACTGGGGGATACTGGGGGATACTGGGAGCGGGATTAAACCCTCCCCTCCCTCAGGCATCGGCTCTGCCAGCTGCAAACAACCACTCCTGCCCCGCTTTTGTGGTTTTAAGAGGCTTTGTGGCTCTGCAAATAGCAGAGGAAGGTTCTGGTCCGTTTGCTGCTGGTCTCTGAGCACATCTGGGCTCTTCCTGCCGCTAAAGTAACGTTGGAATCGCCTTTTCCTGCTTTTTTTTTTCCCCCAAAAAATTGTCCCTTGTGCCCGGCAGCGGGCAGGGAGAGCGTGCTGCCTCACCTGGCCCTCGCAGGTCAGCGCTGACAGCTCCTTTAATTAAAGAGAAGCTGTAATTGCGCAATCAAGGCACAGGCGCTCAGCTTTTCCACATTCCCAGGGAGCTTTCCCAGGGATCAGCAGCCTGGCAGGGCAGGGAGGGGCTTGGCCCCTCCGGATCTTTTGGGGAGCAGAGCCAGGCTGGGGGGAGCTCCAGCCTCACGCCCGGATCCTCAGGGAGGGATTTGTGGGCTGTAGGGATGTTTGAGGGGATTTTTCCTCACCGGGTCTGTGTTTCTGCTCCCCTGCAGTGCCTTGTGGCGGCAATGTCACCGCCCAGAACGGGACAGTTTACTCTCCTGGCTTCCCCAACCAGTACCCGAATTCCCAGGATTGCACCTGGCTCCTGACGGTGCCCGTGGGATACGGGATCCACCTGAACTTCACCCTGCTGCAGACAGAGCCCTACAACGACTTCATCACCGTCTGGTGGGTGCAGAGGGTCGGGAATTCATCCAAAGGCTCATTTTGGGAATTAACTCCTGGCTTGGAAACAGCAGCAGCTGGGAACGGGACCACCAGCTTCCTGGTGTTTTGGAGGAGGGAAAAGAAGTTAGGATTTTTTTTTTGAGCCTTGGTTTGATGTGAATTAATAAAAATATTGTTTGTGCATCATAATGGAGATTAGCGACTTCAGGCAGCCGGGGGAACTCTGGTTAAAGAGTTGGGGATCAAATTTTGAGCTCGTGGCACTCAGTGTCTGACCTTCAGAGTATCCCCGTGTCTGCTGCGCAAACAGGGAGGGGAATTCCTTAGGGAAGCAGATCCTAATTCCTCGGTTTCTGAGGTTAAATGCGGAATTCGTGTTTCTGGTTGCCAGGAGCGGCTGTAGGGGTTAAACTGGAGCAGGGGTCTGAGACGTGGGAAAGAGAGGGTGAGGAAGGGAGGAGGGCGTGCAGGAGGTCGGCTTAAACCCTCGGAAAAACCCTTTTTCCTTGTGCTCCTGCCACCAGGGACGGGCCCCAGCAAATGGCCCCGCAGCTGGGGGTGTTCACGGGCAACTCGGCCAAGAAATCCGCCCAGAGCTCCTCCAACCAGGTCCTGCTGAAATTCCACAGCGACGCCGCCAACGGGGGCCTCTTCGCCATTTACTTCTACGGTCTGCGCTGCTGCATTGCTGGGATGGGGGAAATGTGCGGAATACTGGGGAGTAGTTACGGGAAAATGCAAAAAAAACCCCAAGAAAACAAAAAAAACCCAAAAAAACAAAAAAACACAAACAAAAACAAAATAAGACCAACAAAAAAACAAACAAACACACAAACAAACAAACAAAACAACACCTTTTACCCCAAGTTTTCAGCCCAGTTTTTTTTTCCAATGAAAATTTATGAAATAGGTGCTAATTGCTCCGTTTCTGAGATTAAAACTGGAATTTGTTCCAGTGAATTTTTTCAGGCCAGGTTTTCCCAGAAGTTTTTCAGCTTTGATTTTTTCCCACATGGTTTTCAAACCAGTTTTGTTTTGTTTTGGTTTTTTTCCAAGAAGTTTTCCGGCCTGGTTTCTTCCAGGAAGTTTTTCAGCCTGGGTTTCCCGTGAAGATTTCCAGACCAGTTTTTTTCCAAAAATTTTTTCCCACAAAGTTTTGCGAATTTAGCCCTTTTTCACCTTCCTTGAGCGCTGACTTGGACCTTGCTCAGGTAACTCTGAGAACTCCAAGGGTTTACAGCTGGAAACGCTCTCCCTCCTGGAATTCTTTGTGGAAGAAATCACTTATTCCAGGTTAAAAAAAAAAAAAAAAAATCAGTGAGTTTTTTGAGGGATGGAATTCCCTGGATAATTATTTTCATTTTTGCGGTGCTGGAGCAGCCAGAGACTCTCCCTGCTGGGTGGGTGACTGAATCCCACCGAGGGCACCAAGATCCTTTCCTGGCATCCCAAAAAACACTGGTGACATTCCCAAAGGAAAAACTGTCTGGGAATGTCCCAAACTCTTCCTGTTGGGGTGAGAGAAACGTCAAGGATGCAAATCCCTGCCTTTGTCCCTGTAGGATTTGTGGGGGGAAAAACCCTGGTTGGGTTTTGCCAATTCCGTTTCCTGGTGGAGGGGGAGGATTTTCCTGGTGGAGGGGGAGGATTTTTCCTTGTGGAAGGGGAGGAATTTCCCTGATTCTGCCTTCAGGACGTGCTGCTCTTCCCTTGCCTTTCCCAGCTTTCCAGCTTTTCCGCTGCCAGCCTCCCACCATCGTTCCCAACGCCGAGATCGTCACGGAGAACGAGGAGTTCAACATCGGTAAAACCTTCCCTCGTCCTCCTCATCCTCATCCCCACCTCTCCAGCTCCTGGGAATTGCCCTTATCCCCTCCAAATCCAGGCTTCCAGGAGCGTTTTCCATGGGAGCTCGACGTCAAACGCAGCGTCCGGGTGTTCCCGTTGTTCCCAGCCTTTTCCTCCGTGGAAAAACGGCTTTTGGGAGAGACTTGAGCCTGTTTGGACTCTTTGGGAATGGTGGCATTTCTCGGGTGTTGCACACAAAGCTTTGGAGCCTTTAATTTGCTTTTTGGGGATCTTTCAGGAGGTGGTTTTTTTTGGTTTTGTGAGGGTTTTTTGTCATTTTTGTTCTGGGGTGGTTTTTTTGTTTGTTTTGGGGTTTTTTGTTTGGTTTTTTGGGGGTTGGTTTTTTTTGTCCTCCACATTTTTAAGTGGCTGCAGCCAGCATTTTTCTTGGAGCAGCTTCTCACCCTGGCTGCTCTCTTTGAGGGGAGTCTGCACCTGGAATAATTTCCCAAAATCTGGTGTGGTGACAGGACTTTATCCCAGGGTGTCTCCAGCATGGCTTTCCTAGCCTTTTATTTCTGATTTACACCTTTTATCCCTGCATTTACCCCTTTTATCTGCATTTCCCCCTTTTATTCCCATATTTATCTCTTTATTCTGCATTTCCCCCTTTTCTTCCTCTATTTCCCCCTTTTCTCCCTCTATTTCCCCCTTTTATCCCCATATTTCCCCTTTTATCCCTGTATTTCCCCTTTTATCCCTGTTTCCCCCTTTCTTCCCTCTCTTTCCCCTTTTCTCCCTGTTTCCCCTTGTATCCCTCTATTTCCCCTTTTATCTCTGCAATTCCCCCTTTTATTCCTCTATTCCACCTTTTATTCCATAATTTCCTCTTTCATTCCTGCATTTCCTGCTTTTATCCTTACATTTCCCCATTTTATCCCTCCATTTCCCCATTTTATCCCTCCATTTCCCCATTTTATCCCTCCATTTCCCCCTTTCACCCCTCTATCCCCCCTTTCACCTCTGCAATTCCCCCTTTTATCCCGTAATTCCCCCTTTTTCTGTGCGTTTCCCCCCTCCCATCCCTGTTTTCCGTCCCTTTCCCAGGTGACATCGTCAGGTACCGGTGCCTTCCCGGCTTCACGCTGATCGGGAACGAAATCCTCACCTGCAAACTGGGCACCCACCTGCAGTTCGAGGGCCCCCCGCCCACCTGTGAAGGTAAAGCTTCCCTAAATCCCAGATTTCCCTGCTCAGGGAAGGAGCTGGGGGAGGTTTTCCAGCTCAGTTTTCATCCTCGGGGTTAATTTTCCCATCTCCAGGAGCGCGGGATTTTGGGAGGAGGGGGTGAGACCCCGCCCCGAGCAGGAATTGTTGTGTCCTGGTTGGTAATTCCATTGGATGAGCTGTAATTCCAGCCTTTGTTCTAACAAAGTTTCCGGGGATTCCTGGCTTTTGTGCCTCTGGTTTTGGTGCTGCTTGTTTTGGGAACGGTTCCTTGGCTTTTTGCTGCTTTTTGGCTCCTTTCTTTAAGTGCGACGGTTGTTTGGGATTTGTGGGATTTGGGGATTCTCCGGGGATCAAAGGAGTGCGGGGGTCGTGCGCTGGCTTGTGCTTCCAATCCTTCCTCTGAAAAAAAACGGGAATGTTCATTTCCATTCCCAGTGCACTGCCCCATGAACCAGCTGATGACGGATTCCAGCGGCGTGATCCTAAGCCAGAGCTTCCTGGGAAGTTACCCCCACTTCCAGACGTGCTCCTGGGTGGTGCAGGTGGAGCCGGGGTACAACGTCTCGCTCACCATCGAGTACTTCCTCAGCGAGAAGCAGTTCGATGAGTTTGAAATCTTCGATGGTAAGAGATCCACCCCTCCCGTCCCAAACCTTCCTGGCATTCCGTGATCCCGTCGAGGGGGAAGGAGCGTTCCAGGGCCAGCTTCCCACCTGGAGCCTCCTGCTGGCCTTCCAGAAAGCTCCTCACTGATTCCTCGCGTCAGGAAACAGCTGTAATTTTATTTTTTTTTTTTTTTTTTGGATGGATCAGAAGGATTTTTCCAAGGGGCAGGAGTCGGGAAACTCCTGGGAGAAGGATGGCAGCAGAGATTGCTGCAAGGGATGAGCTGGGAAAGTGGGAATCCTCATCCCTGAAGGCCACAGGGAGCAGATTCTCCAAGCCCAGGAATTTTTGGGAATGAGGAGGGAATTCTCAGAGTGAACCAGCGCAGACCGTGAGGGCGGTGCTGGTGCTCCTGGGATCACCATGGGCACCTGAGCTCCTGCCTGGAGCAAATCCTGGCTTTCCTGGATTCCCAGGAGCAGGATGTGAGCCCCGGAACTCCTGCCCGCAGGGAGCCGCCTTTCCTCAGGGAAAACTCTCCCTGTTCCCGTTCCTCCTGCAGGGACACCGAGCTCCGCCAGTGGCTCCGTGGCTGCTGTGACTTTTCCCTTTTTCCAGGTCCCTCAGGGCAGAGTCCCCTGCTGCTGTGACTTTTCCCTTTTCCCTGTCCCCTCCGTTTTTCCAGGTCCCTCAGGGCAGAGTCCCCTGCTGCTGTCCCTCAGTGGGAATTACTCGGCGCCTCTGACGGTCTCCAGCAGCGGGAACAGCGTCTTCCTGCGCTGGTCCTCCGACCACGCCTACAACAGGAAAGGCTTCAAAATCCGCTACTCCGGTGAGTCCCGGCTGCCTCTGCCAGGAGCAGCTCCGCAGCCAGGAGAATCCGTGGAATTCCTGTGGAGATCCGGCTGGGAGGGCAGGAGAGGGAGATGCAAAGCCGGGCGCGTTCCAAGCTGGGGAGGTTGGGAAAGGCAGGGTCTGTCCAGGAGAAATCTTGGAGCTTTGGCTCCTGTCTCATCCACTCCGTAACAGTCAGGATTGTGGGATTCCTGTTGAGAAATTCCAGGAGAAACCTTGGAGCTTTGCTCCTGTCTCAACCACTCTCTAACAGTCAGGACTGTGGGATTCCTGGTGAGAAATTCCAGGGAGAAACCTTGGAGCTTTGGCTCGTGTCTCAACCACTCCATAACAATCAGGACCAGGATTGTGGGATCACAATCAGGAGAAATTCCATGGAGAAACCTTGGAGCTTTGGCTCCTTTCCCAACCACTCTTCAGAATCAGAAGCCCGATGTGGAGAGTCACGGATGCCAGGGGCTGGATGGATACGGGCAAAGCTTTCTGGATGAGGGGCTGGAAAAGTCTGTCCAGACTTTGCTCAGCAAACGAATTAAGGAATATCTAATTATCAGCAATTATCCTCATTCCTGGAGCTGGGCGAGGCTCAGACCAGAGCCCCGCTCTCCGTCCCCGCTTCCACTCCGCGTTTATCCCCGGCCAATTCCCCATTTTTGGGGCAGCTCGGCGCAATTCCCGGGGGTGGGAAGGGCGGGACCCTGACTCCGCTCACCCCGTGACTGCTTCGGTTTTCCTTTCCCTGCCAGCTCCCTACTGCAGCCTCCCGCAGCCGCCGGCTCACGGGATGATCCTGAGCCACTCCGGGCTGCGCCCCGGCAGCTCCGTGCGCTTCGGCTGCGACGCCGGATACCGCCTGGTGGGACACAGCACGGCCACCTGCGCCCAGCACCCCCAGGGACACTTCCACTGGAGGGAAGCCATCCCCCTGTGCCAAGGTGAGAGCAGGGACGGCGTCGGGATCCGCTTCCAGGGGTCCCTGGGAAAGGAGGTGGGGGATGAAAGCCCCAGTGTTGGAAATCTGGGAATTCCGTGTGGAGGGGTTGCAGTGCCTGTGGGTTGAGCATTGGAAATGGGTTTGTTGCCACCCCGAAGGTCTTTCTGTAAAGAAAAACTTAATATTGGTTTTAAGTTGGCAGAGAGCAGGTTTAGATTAAGGATTGGGAAGAAATTCCTCCCTGTGAGGGTGGGGAGGGCTGGAATGGGTTTTCCAGGGAAGCTGTGGCTGCTCCATCCCTGGCAGTGCCCAAGGCCGGGTTGGACAGGGCTTGGAGCACCCTGGGACAGTGGAAGGTGTCCCCATGACAGGGAGTGGGATGGGATTTAAACTCCTTTCCATCCCAAACCATTCCATGGAATGAAGGCAGGAGGCAGCTCAGCCCCGCTGGCTTGGAGTTCTTGTCCCTCCCTGTGCCTCAGTTTCCCAGGGATAAATAAAAGGGACGCTTTTTTTAGGAAGCATTAAGGGGATGAAAAGCAGAAAGGAGCAGGCTTTGATGGGGATGGGAAGGGCTCGGCTTCCCCCTGCTCTCCAGGAAAAAGGAATAGCAGAGGTATCAGGGAAAAGGTTGGAATTTCCAGGTGCCCTCTTTTCCCTGGGTGATCCATTGGTATTCAGCCTGGCAGCCTGTCTAGACACCCGGCCTCGGAGAGGGATTGGCCAGCCTGGGCTCGCTGCAGTGCCACTGCTGTCACCAGCAGTGCTGCCAGGGCCTGATCCTGCCCCTGGAATTGCTCACACCCATCAGAATTCCAGCAGCTGCTCTGGCATCCTGCTCCGTGCCGGGGCAGGGGTGGGATAAAAGCTGGGACTTGAGCAGGGAGAGACCCAGGGCTGTGCTGCTGCTGCTGCACACACAAAGTTTGGGTTCCGTGTCACCCAAAAGTCACTTCTGCTGCTTTTCCAGCCCTGTTCTTGTGCACAGGGAACAGCAGGGATGTGTTGGAGTTGCTCTGGAGCTGAGCCGGGGCTGCTGCAGGAGGGAGTGGGTTTGTCTGGAAGCACAGGCAGATATTGAGATCAGGGGTTAGGGCTGTGTCTCCTGGCAGGTTCTGCTCCTCTCCCAACCCCACAGCGCCTTCAGGAGCTTCCCAGTGGAGCTTCCCAGGTCCTGGCTGCTCTTCCCTTGGCACTCCACCCTGTCCAGACAGGAGAGATGTGTGTCTCCCTCTTCCCCAGAGCCAGGCTTGGAGAGGGATGGGAACCACAGGGTGGGTTTGGAGTCAGGTCTGGATTTACTTTCCCTCCTCCTCGTGCTGCTGGAGAAGCAGATTTGGGGACATTTCCCAGGGCTGCCATTCCCAGGGTTGGGATAAAAGGGTAGCAGCATAAATGGCCGTGATTCTTGGTGTGGTTTTTGGCTGTCACCTGCCTGTCCCCTCCCTGTGCCCTCAGAGCCGAGGATTCCAGGGGGAATGGTGCAGATCCTCCCCTCCGGAGCGCTGCTGGCACCACACCTGCTCCTCCATTTCCCCCTGAATTCCCCCCTGCACCTCCTCAGCCGTGAGGTTAAATTTAGCCTCCCTTCTGCCACAGCACAATTGCACAATTTGCTGCCTTTACGTGATGCAGAAGTGCTCCTGGAGAGGGCTTTGGGGTCGGTGCTGCTGTGGGGAGCAAACACAGAGCGTTCCCGCTCTCGGATCCTTGATCTCCGCCTGGAAACTCGGGAGCGCTCCGCTGATGCATCCCATGGTGCAGATGTTATGGGAAGTGTGAGCCACAGCCTCATCCAGGAGAAACTGGGATTCAGGGATGGCTTTGCTGATCCTTTAGGAAGGATCCCTGCAGCGTTTGCCAGTAGGGAGGTTCGGGATTTTGGTTTGGGTAAAAACCAGCAGCTCCTTGATTCCTTTTTTAATTACTATTTTTTGGTGCTTTTTTCCTTCCTCCCAGCTCTCTCCTGTGGGGTTCCCAGAGCCCCGAGGAACGGGGTTGTCTTTGGGAAGGAGTACACGGTGGGCACCAAGGCCGTGTACCAGTGCAACCAGGGCTTCCAGCTGCAGGCGGGCGCCCGGCCCAGCGCCGAGTGCCTGCAGGAGGGAGTCTGGAGCAACGGGAACCAGCCCCCTCTCTGCGTGGGTGAGCGGGGATTTGGGGTGTCCAGACAGCTCTGGTGCCTCCTGGGGCTACCTAAAAACAGAGGTCAGACAGAATTTCGGGGATAAAAAGCAGTTGTGTTTGTTGAAGGGCTTTGAGGTGCATTTCGGGCAGACAAAGCCCCCCCCTCCAGGGGCTGCACCCAAAAATGGACAGTGGGTCACACTTTTCACACTTTTTTCCACACTTTTATCAGTTTGGTCCATTTGCGTGTTGGGGGTTAATCCTCCAATTACAGCCTCAGCTAATGAAGTCATTCACCCCAGGTTTGCTGCCCGCAGCTCACTTTTGTCCCCATTTCTCCGCAGTATATAGGACGTTAGCCCCACCGAATACAGGGCGTTAGATTATTTTGTTTGCCTTCAGCTCTGCAAATCCGAATCTCTTTTGATTCTCTCAAAAATTCTCCTCTACATTCCTCCCTAAGAATAGGAAGACGAGGGCCCACTGCCACTAAAGATCCCACGGCCTTGTGCTTTGTTTGGGGTTCTAAATCTCCTGACACGATGCACGCACCGCTTGTGCCAGTGCAGCTCTGCGATTCCAGCAATTCCCACACTTTTTGCCTTGACACAAACCCCAGGGCTCACAGTTCTTGCACGTGGGACAGGAGGTGTCTGCCATCAGCTGCAGCCTCTCTGCACTTCACCCTGTGTTCTTGCGGTTTTCAGAGCTTCTGTGCCTGATGTGGCTTCAGGTTCTCTGCTGGGTCCTGGACCTGCATGTGAAAAACGCCAATCGCTCGTTTTTAAATTTTTGAAAGTTTAATAGTAAATAAGATGGTTATAAAATTAGGATTAGAGTTAAAAAATTGAACAATTAGGGTTAGGACAATAAGAGACAATAAAAACAAAGTTACAGACGTCTGGGTGCCTCCCTGAGCAAAAAAAGCTCCAGAGAAGGACCCCCGTTAACAAAGGATTCTCTCTTAAAAGCAATTGCCTGTTGAATATTCATACATTTCATACATGATGCATAAATTCCATTCAAACAAAGAATTGTCTCTGGTTAGTATCACTTTTTTTTTTCCTTTAATCTCTATGGCATCTTCAGGGCTGAGCAAGGCAGGAGGAGTTGGTCTCTCCTGATAAGGAAGTAGTAAATTCTTTTTTTTCTCTGAAAGATTTACGTTTTCCTGTGGTTGGTATATAAAAACTACATTTTATATATAAACTTTTTTTAACTACAAAACTACATTTACCATACTATCGAAATATTAATACATTAACAATCAATACAACATAATACATATAGTAAATAATCTTGCGTAGAGCCGTATAATATGCACTTTTCACATGCAGAAGCACAAGCAGGCGCTTTGCCCCGTGGTTAAATCAGAAAGTTTGTCCCGACTCTGGATTTCTGATCAGAACCGAAGGATTTTCTTTAATTTTCCTTTACGTGTGCACCGATGTGAAACTTGAGGATGGATCCAGCGGCAGTTTTGCGTTCCTCCAAAGCCGAAGGGTGTTTGGTGGGAGCTGCTCGCTGTAATTGCAAGCTCTGCAGTCCTCGTGGGTCGGACGCAGGAGGCTGCACCAGCTGGCAGACCGGGCACGTATTCGTGCTTCAGCCTGATCCCTGGAAACGTGAAACTTTGCATGAGTGCACAGGTACCCTGGTGAGAAAAAACTCTTATTAAGAGCTGAAAGCAATCAGGAAAAAAATAAAAAACACTCAGGTACAAAAATTAAGGGCGTTTCAGACATTCCCCTCATTAAAAACCCACCTCACCTGGAATTTTTTTGTTGTTGTTTGGGGGTTTTTTGTTATTCTATTTTTTGATTTTGGGGTTTTTTTGTTGTTGTTTTGTCTTTTGTTTTGGGGATTTTTTTTTGTTGTTTTGTCTTTTGTTTTGGGGGTTTCTTTTTGTTGTTTTGTCTTTTGTTGGGGGGGTTGTTGTTTTTTGTTTTGGGGGGGTTTTTTGTTGTTTTGTCTTTTGTTTTGGGGGGGTTTGTTGTTTTGTCTTTTGGTTTTGGGGTTCTTTTTGTCTTTTGTTTTGGGGTTTTTTTGTTTGGTTGGTTTTTGTTTGGGGGGGTTTTTTGTTGTTTTGTCTTTTGGGGGGCATTGTTTTTTGTTTTGGGGTTTTTTTTGTTGTTTTCTCTTGTTTTGGAGGTTTTTTTGTTGTTTTGCATTTTGGTTTTGGGTGGTTTTTTTGTTGTTTTCTCTTTTGTTTTGGGGGTTCTTTTTGTTGTTTTGTCTTTCGTTTTGGGGTTTTGTTTTTTTTTGTTGTTTTGTCTTTTGTTTTTGGGGGTGTTTTTTTTTTTTTGTGTTCGGTTTTTTTTTTCTGTTGGAAGAGGATGGGGCTTGAAGCCTCAGTTAACCTCAGTTAACCGACTCTCCGCGTCGTCTCCTGCGTCCCAGCTGTGACGTGCCCCGACGTGGGCAGCATCGCGGTGGAGCACGGCCGCTGGCGCCTCACCTACGAGGTGCAGTACCACTACAACGCCCAGCTGATGCTCATCTGCGACCCCGGCTACTACTACACGGGCCAGAGGGTCATCAGCTGCCAGGCCAACGGCACCTGGAGCATCGGGGAGCCCGCGCCCACCTGTAAAAGTAAGAGCCAGGTGACGCCGGCCGTTGGGTTTTGGCGTTTGGGGTCGGCGGATGGCGGGGTTCCCCCCCGCCGGGGGAGGGTTTGGGGGTTTCTGATGTCTGCTGATTTGATTTTCTGGTGTTAAAGCGGCGAGGTTGGGAGTGTGAGGAGCTGTTGGACGTGGCTGGTGGCGTGAGGGGAGGGGTTGGTGGGAGCCGAAGCCGGCGAGGGGGGATAAACCAGGAGGTGAAATGCGCTGAGAGAAAGTGGATCGTGGGGTGAAGAACGCCAGGAGGTAACGAAAAAATGGGGCTGGCTTGCAGACGGCTGTGGTGGTGTCACAGATCAAGGCCGAAATAACCAAATGAGCGTGTAAAATCTGGGGGAAAAAATAGCGGGGAAGCAGCAAAGTGTGCATGAATTCCTTGTTTGGGAGGGGGGAAAAGAGGGATGGAAAAGGAATGTGAGGTGAGCCAAAGGAATGCAAGTTTTGGTGGTCAGCCCTGTACCTGGTGGGTGACTGTGGATCACCAAGGAGGTGGTGGCCTGAGGCGGGGGACATCCCGAGTTCTGGTCAGAAGCTGGATTTATTGAGCATACAAGGTATTTATGTGGGTTTATGTGGGTTTATATGGGTTTATGTGGGTTTATATGGGTTTATGTGGGTTTATATAGGTTTATGTGGGTTTATGTGGGTTTATATAGGTTTATGTGGGTTTATATGGGTTTATGTGGGTTTATATGGGTTTATATGGGTTTATGTGGGTTTATATAGGTTTATGTGGGTTTATATGGGTTTATGTGGGTTTATATGGGTTTATATGTGTTTATATGGGTTTATATGGGGTTTCTCCTGTATGGCACTTCTGTAGGGTTCTATTTTTGGTGACAATTTCTCATTGGTTTATCCGTTCTTTATGACATCAGTTACTTGGTAATCATTACGAAGCCTCAGAGCAGGTTTTTTGATCACTTGTACCCCAGGGAGCTTTTCTCCGTGTCTGTGTCTCTCGTGGTCTCTGCTCCATCAGCCCTGAGATCCCAGGCTCCTTTATCAGTCCCATTACACCCCCTGTTTCAATCCCCACATCTGGGTGCAGGATGGGATGGTCTGCTGCAGATTTTGGGAGGAAATCCTCCCCTGTGAGGGCAGGGAGGGGCTGGGATGGGTTTCCCAGGGAAGCTGTGGCTGCTCCATCCCTGGAAGTGTCCCAGTTCAGGTTGGAGCAACCTGGGATAATGGAATGTGTCCCTGCTGTTGGGTGGGACTTAATTACTCCTGGCAGCAGCTGAGGTGGAGACAGCAGAGCTGCTGGAGGAGAGCTGGGCTGCAGGGAAACCTCTGGATCTGATTCCTGGGTTAATCCCATCGCTTCTCTGGGATCTCCAGCCCTTCAGCTCGGCTGTTGCTGCGGGGTCCCAGCAGCTTCGCCGTCACAGCTGCTCTGAAGTCGGGGCTTTTGAGGAGGGGAAACAAAGAATTCTGCTCACACCAACAGCGCCTTTACAAGGGTAACGGCGTCACCTGCAAACCAGACCCAACGGGGCGCAGCAGCGGCAGCTCTCAGTTGTTCTGACGCCGCTGCTGCGCTTCCATCTCTCCTTTTGTCGGAGGCGGAGGGCTTTTCTCTCCAAGTGCAGGCAGAGACAGCAAAATCTCTCCCTCCCTGCTGCCTGCCTTTGTTTGTGGAGCTGTGGCTGCCGGCCTGGGTGACAGATGTACTTTTCCCCCTGCCAGCTCTTCCTCTGGGTCTGGGAGCAGGAGCCTGACCTCCTTTTGTTCCCTCAGCTTTATTGCCACCTAAATCCAAGTGACAGGATCTTGGCAGTGCCCCGAGGTCAGGAGCACCCAGCGGGAGCTCCGGAGGGTTTGCAGAGCTTGGAGGCAGAGAAAATGAAGATAAAATGGAGAGCTGGAGCTCTGAGGGGGAGGTGGGTTTGCAGGGGCTCCTGCAGCCCACAAACCCAGCTGGGATCTGCAGATCTCGGAATTTCAGCTTGTGAGGGGGAAGCTGGGTGTCACTTTTAATTGGAAACTTTGTGCCGTTCTGAGGTCAGGTTGGACAGGGCTTGGAGCAGCCTGGGCTAGTGGGAGACGGCCCCACTCGTGGCCTTTAAGGTCCCTTCCAACCCACCCCATTCCATGATTCCATGGGTTTTCTGGGAATCTGGCTTCCTGCTGCATCCAGCAATGGGTCACTGGCAGAAAAATACTCCTGTGTGAGAAAGTCCTGGTGTGGAAAACGCCTTTGGTTCCTTCCCAGCCTGTCTTTAGTGCTTCCCTCATGCCCTGAAGCATAAATATTGACAGCTCTTTTTTTTTTTTTTTTTTTCACCTCATCTAACCTGGCTCTGGAATCATTACAATTCCTGGAATTACTTAATGAACTCTCCCACTCCAGCAATAACTCCTGGTGCTGCGCCTGGCTGCATTCCTGCAAAACCCACCCCTCCCAGCCTGTCCTCTCACTGTCCTTTGGGATCTGTCCTAGTTATCTCCTGTGGGGACCTGCCCACCCCTCCCAACGGGAACAAGATCGGGACCCTCACCAGTTACGGGGCCACTGCCATCTTCTCCTGCAACACTGGCTACACCCTGGTGGGCTCCCGGGTGCGGGAGTGCATGGCCAACGGGCTCTGGAGCGGGGCTGAGGTCCGGTGCCTGGGTAGGTATCCCTTGGGAATCTCCTGCTGGCACCCCCGGGGCGTGGGGAGGGCTCCTCGGGGGTTTTTAGGGGCTGAGCAGAGGAGGATTCCACGCTGCAGGGCTTTGAGGGGATGTAAAAGGGAAGCAGGGTTTGATTCCGGCCCCCTCAGTAAAGGTGGGAGGTGTTAGGAGAGCTTTGGGATGGGGATGTTTGTTTGTGGTAGCAGAGTCCTGAGGCGACGGCCTGGCGCTGACAGGAGGGGTTTGGGTTGGGTGTTGGGGTGGAATTCTTCCCTGTAAACAACGGGCATGGATTGCCCAGAGGAGCTGTGGCTGCCCCTTCCCTGGAAGTGTCCAAGGAGAGGTTGGACGGGGCTTGGAGCACCCTGGGATGGTGGATGGTGTCTCTTTGGACAATCCTTGCATTCCCTTCCATCCCAACTCAGTCTGGGCGTCTCCAAACCCCATCCATGCCCAGAGAAGCTGTGGCTGCCCCATCCCTGGAACTGTCCAAGGAGAGGTTGGACAGGGCTTGGAAGTTGTCACTTTGGACAATCCTTACATTCCCTTCTGACCCAGCCCAGTCTGGGCGTCTCCAAACCCCATCCATGCCCGGAGGAGCTGTGTACGCCATCCCTGGAAGTGTCCAAGGAGAGCTTGGGCACGGTTTGGAAGCTGCCCCTTTGGACAATCCTTGCATTCCTTTCCATCCCAACTCAGTCTGGGCGTCTCCAAACCCTGTCCATGCTTGGAGAAGCTGTGTACGCCATCCCTGGAAGTGTCCAAGGAGAGCTTGGGCAGGGTTTGGAAGTCATCCCTTTGGACAATCCTTGCATTCCCTTCCAACCCAGCCCAGTCCGGGCCTCTCCTCTCCCCAACCCCGCAGAGATCCGCGGTCGGGCGATGCCCTTTGGGGACGCCTTGGCTGGGCTCTCCGGGTGATCCCTGCTGTTGTCCCCTCTCCAGCGGGGCACTGCGGCGTGCCCAGCCCCATCGTCAACGGGCAGATCAACGGGGAGAACTACAACTACCGGGGCAGCGTGGTGTACCAGTGCCAGCCCGGCTTCCGCCTCATTGGCATGTCCGTGCGCATCTGCCAGCAGGACCACCGCTGGTCCGGGAAGACGCCAGTCTGTGTGCGTAAGTACTTGTCATTCCTTCAGCCCTGCCGGGGGGAAATTCCAGCCGGGAGGGTGTGGAAGGGGTTGTGGAAGGGGTTGTGGAAGAAGGGGCTGGGCAGAGCTCGCACCGCCAGGGCCGTGCGCGCGCGTTCCGGGTTGGTTTTTTTTGCAGGATTGTTTCTGGGTGGTTTTTTTACAGGATCGTTTCTGGGTGTCTCCAAGAAAAAATCCTTAGCTGGCTCAAAAATTACACCCAGTTTCTCCTTCCCAAGCCCAGCTGAAGGTGTGGGATCAGAGGAGAGGAGACTTTTGGGGTGGGAGGGTGTTCAAGGCAGGCACGGCCCTACAAGCGCATCCTGGAGCCGCGCTCCATGTCCGTGGAAAATCAGGATCTCTCCTCTGCTCTCCCCCCACCCAAAAATCACCTTGTCCAACCTCCTCGTTTATCTTCCCAGGAAATAACCCAATTAACCAACTCCCTGCAGCTCTCAGGTGTTGATAAGTTGAAGCATCTTCTTATCAACGGGCAGCACAATCCGTGGATTTCGTATCGTGGTGCTCCAGTTGTTTGTTCCCATCTCTCCTGTCTGGTCTGGAGCTTTCTGTGCTGGGGCACAACAAGAACAAGACGGGAAGGAGGGAATGACCTGGCAGAATCCAGCCTGAAAACGAAGAAAAATCAGGATTAAGTGGGCAAAGTTAGCAGTGACTCCAAAATTGAGGGGGGTGTCTGAGACCCTGCTGGAGATTTTTGGGAAAAGAATGGTTGGAAAGGGTGGAATTTACTCCCATGCCCATGGCAGGGGCTGGAATGGGATGGGCTTTGAACTCCATTCCATCCCAAACCATTCTGGAATTCTGAGTTATTGCACACCATGGGGGTAGCAGAAATTTGGGATTGTCGATCCGAGCTCTGGTGAGCTCTGCAGTGAGGCCCCTCAGGGTTTTATCCACCCTACCCAGGGCTCAGCACCATTCCCTGCTCTCCTGGTATTTCCCCTCCCAACCTGCTGCTGTCTCCTCCTCTGTTTCATCCATGGAACTGTGGGAAGCCTGGGGGTTTTTTTCCCTAGGGACAGAATCCCTCCCATTTCCAAAGACGATATCCCAAACCTGGCCCCGCTTCCTGCAGCACTCCGTATTTATTTCTCATTCATCCCAGCTCGGGTCAGGAATAAATCCCCATCCCCGTGCTCCAGCCCAGCCTGGCCACTCGGATTTGTTACGGATTTTTTGTGGGAATTTCACTTCCCTTCAATCTCCTGGTGCTGGCAGCTGTCCAGGAAAACCGGATTTGTCCTGAGGGACGTTCCGTGTGACAATGATCAACAAAGCTTTGTCCTCAGCTGTCCCAGGATGTCACGTTCCTTAGGCAGCCCAGAGTCTCCTGCTGGCTCATCCCGAGTTTCCTTTTGTGCCATGGAACTGGCTGGAATCAAAGGCTGTGCCGGCAGCGGGGCTGTGCCCTCCCTGTGTCACCTGCTGAGGTGACAGCAGAGTGTTCCAGCCGCTTCCCAGAGGTGTTTGGGATGCTGGAATTGGCTTTGCTTCCCTGGGAGTTGCCAGGGCAGCTCCTGTGCCCTTCACCTCATCCCGAGCCAAAAACAACCGCAGGGAAAAAAAAAACAAAAACTCCAGAAAAATCTTCACTTCAGGGATTCGGAAGTAAAATTTTCCCACAAAGTTTCTCCCACTTGGGGCAGGTTTCATCTCGTTGGGCCCTGTGCTGGAATTCTGATTTTTCTCCTCTTTTCCCTGTTTTCCCTTTGCTTCCAGGTGTAACTTTTCCCTGCAGGGAGCAGCCAGGACTGGCACGGGGGAGAGAGGGAAGGAGCTGCAGAGTTCGGGATGCCCAGGGTGGTGTGGGATTAAGAGCAGGAGCTGGGATTTTTGGAGAGGGATATATGGTGTAAATCAGTGGGATCCAGGAGAGGGATGCAGGGAATTCCTGCACGCAGGGAATTCCTGGTGCCAGAAAAACCTCCAAAAATCCTGTTCCCTCAACAGAGCGGGCCCCAAATCTTTGGTGCTTCGGGATTGACGTGGGGGCTTCTAACGCTCTCCTCCTCCAGAACTTTTTCCCGATGGATAACCCCCTTTTTTCGCCCCGGGAATAAACCAAGCTGACATTTGTGTTCTGTGCTGGCAGCCATCACCTGTGGCCACCCTGGAAATCCTCCCAACGGCCTCACCCAGGGCTCCCAGTTCAACCTCAACGACGTGGCCAAATTCCAGTGCAACCCCGGCTTCCGCCTGGAGGGAGCTTCCCAATCCCAGTGCCTGGCCAACGGCCAGTGGAGCAGCACCCTGCCCTCCTGCCGAGGTCAGTCCGGGATTTCTCCGGGGTTTCTCCGCGTTCCCAAGCCGGAAATCCCTGGAAACCGCCCAGGGGGTGTTGGAGATCCCAGGGCTCAAACCTTGGGGTTTTCTCGCCTCGCTGCGTCCTCCGAGGTGTTGGAAGTGGGGGGAACACGAGGGGATTTGGGATCAGACCCCCTGGAACAGCTTTTCCTCCACGGCTTTGTGCAGAGCCCTCTTCCCTTTCTGCCATGGGATCAGCACTCAGGTTCACTTCCCAAATCCCATCCCCTCCCTGCACTCCCTCCCTCTGCATCCCCCTAATCCAGGATCTCTGGCCATGCTGGATTATCCCCTGCTGGATGTTGGAAATCCCGGTTTGGGATCGGTTATTCCCAGCTGGATAACCTAAATCCCAATTTGGGGCTGGAGATCCAGGCTCTGCTGCTGGGTGAGAACCTGCAGGATTGCCCGGACTCCCTTTCCTCCCCCTTTTCACGAGGAATTTTTTCCACTCCCACCCTCAAAAAACCTCAGGAGGGGAGGGGGCAGAAAAAAAAAAACACCCAACAAAACTTAAACCACAGCATAAAACCTTCAATTTCCCACCCTTTTCCCTGATTTTTTTTTTATTTTTTTTTCCTGAGAACGCCACGTTTTCTTCCCCGCCCTTCGCTCCCCGTTATTTTCCCGTTATTTTCCCGTTATTTTCCCGTTGTTTTCCCGTTGTTTTCCCGTTGTTTCCCGTTATTTTGGGGGGGGGGGGCCTGTTGTTCTGTTGTCTGTTTGCAGTTGTGAACTGTTCTGACCCCGGGCACCTGGAAAACAGCGTCCGGCAAGTGCAGCCGAGCGGCCCCCACAGGTTCAGCTTCGGCACCACCGTGTCCTATCAGTGCATCCACGGATTTTATCTGTTGGGAACGCACGTCCTGACGTGCCAGGGCGATGGCACGTGGGACAGAGCCCTGCCCCAGTGCCTTTGTAAGTGCCCATCACCCTCCCCAGTCCGGCCCAGCCGCTCGTCCCGCGGGGTTTAGCGGGATCGGCGAGGGAAAAGTCCCACCCTTCCCAAAAAACACCCCGAAACGGGAGTGGGAATGATGCCGGTGGTTTCAGGAGCTTCCCAGGGAAGGGGGTTTGGGGGTTTGAGGAGAGGGATCCTGCTGGGGGTGGTTCTCTGTGTAGGGACAGGCAGATCCCAATTTGGGATTTGGAGGGTTCCAGGTGGAATCTCAGTGGATTTTGGGGTTTGAGGAGAGGGATTCTGCTGGAGGGATGTTCTCTGTGTAGGGACAGGTGGATCCAGATGGATTTGGGGGATTCTGGGTGGAATCCCGATGGATTTGGGGGTTTGAGGAGAGGATCCATCTGGGATGTTCTCTGTGTAGGGACAAGCAGATCCCGATTTGGGATCTGGGGTGTTCCAGATCCTGCTGGGGGTGTTCTCTGTATAGGGACAGGTGGATCCCAGTTTGGGATTTGGAGGGTTCCAGGTGGAATCTCGATGGATTTGGGGGATTCTGGGTGGAACCCTGACAGATTTTGGGTTTGAGGAGAGGATCCTGCTGGGGGTGTTCTCTGTATAGGGACAGCCAGATCCCAAATTGGGATCTGGGGTGTTCCAGGTGGAATCCCAATGGATTTTGGGGTTTGGGGAGAAGGATCCTGCTGGAGGGGGTTCTCTGTATAGGGACAGGTGGATCCAGATGGATTTGGGGGATTCTGGGTGGATCCCAATGGATTTGGGGGTTTTAGGAGAGGATCCATCTGGGATGTTCTCTGTGTAGGGACAAGCGGATCCCGATTTGGGATATGGGGTGTTCCAGGTGGAATCCCAATGGATTTTGGGGTTTGAGGAGAGGATCCTGCTGGATGGGGTTCTCTGTATAGGGACAGGTGGATCCTGATGGATTTGGGGGATTCCGGGTGGAATCCCAATGGATTTGGGGTTTGAGGAGGGGTTCCAGCTGGGATGGTGCAGGTGGAGAGGGCACCTGAGTGAGGACACACCTGAGTGAGTCCCGGTCTTATTCTGGGAATTTGGGCTCCCGAGTGGATTTTAGCTGCCTTAGGGAGGTGCAGGCAGGAGCAGCCCCACCCCAGTTTGTCCCTTTGGGCACTAAACCAGCTGCAATCCCATTCCCTGCCCTCGGGAATGGCCTCGGAACTCCGGAAATTCCAATTGGCTTGAGCTGTTTCCAAAGCTGGGATTGTTCCGTTTGTTTTTTCCACGTTTATCCCTCCACACCAAATCCCACCAAGCAGTTTTGGGCACATTTTCCGTTCCTTTTTGTCCTGTCCTCACCCCTTGCATGGATCCTGGGGAACTGGCGAGTGATGATCCATGTTCCCACAGCCGGGAGGGAATTCCTGTTAAATTCCTGTTAAAATCCTGATCCCAGGCTCCCTCAGCCCTCTTGAGTTCAAGGGATCTCCTTCCTTAAAAATGTTGGGATTCAGGGGATTTGTGGTGGTTTGGAAACCCAGGTCAGTTCTACCACTGATTCCGTGGATTCCTGGGGTTAAAAGTTAAAACAAAGAAAGGAAATTTTCCCATGTTTTTCTTTCCCATGTGTTGAACTTCCCTGTGAGGGTGGGGAGGCCAAAGAAGCTGGAAGTGTCCCCATCCCTGGACGTGTCCAAGGCCAGGCCGGACAGGGCTTGGAGCACCCTGGCAGAGGGAAAAGCGTCCCAGCCCGTGGAAAGGGTTGGAATTAGCTGGTGTTCAAGGCGCCCCCCATGCCGGCATTCCGGAATTCCTGGGGGCTGAAGCCGGTGCCTCTCTTGCAGTGGTGTCGTGTGGCCACCCCGGGTCCCCCCCGCACGCGCAGCTCTCGGGGGACAAGCACACGGTGGGCTCGGTGGTCAGGTACAGCTGCCTGGGCAGGCGCACGCTGGTCGGCAATTCCACGCGGATGTGCCAGCTGGACGGGCGCTGGAGCGGCTCCCTGCCGCACTGCTCGGGTGAGGGGCTCGGGAAGGGGGCACTGAGGGGTCACCGGGCCGTGGTCATCGCCTCCCACCCACCATCAACCACTCCTTGTGCCTTAAGGGGGCTCCTGGTGCCTTCCCTTCCCTTCCCTTCCCTAAACTTCCCTTCCCTTCCCTTCCCTTCCCTTCCCTTCCCTTCCCTTCCCTTCCCTTCCCTTCCCTTCCCTTCCCTTCCCTTCCCTTCCCTTCCCTTCCCTTCCCTTCCCTTCCCTTCCCTTCCCTTCCCTTCCCTTCCCTAAACTTCCCTTCCCTAAACTTCCCTTCCCTTCCCTTCCCTTCCCTTCCCTTCCCTTCCCTTCCCTTCCCTTCCCTTCCCTTCCCTTCCCTTCCCTTCCCTAAACTTCCCTAAACTTCCCTAAACTTCCCTAAACTTCCCTTCCCTAAACTTCCCTTCCCTAAACTTCCCTTCCCTTCCCTTCCCGCACCTCCCCGCACCTTCCCACACCTTCCCAAACTTCCCTTCCCTAAACTTCCCTTCCCTAAACTTCCCTTCCAGCACCTTCCCTAAACTTCCCTTCCCTTCCCTAAACTTCCCTAAACTTCCCTGAGCTTTCCTTCCCATCCCTGAACTTCCCCAACCCTTCTTTCCCCTTTCCCCATTTTTCCCCTTCCTCCCACGCTCCAATCCCTCCTTGTTCCCTGAGTACCACGGGAGCAGTGGGAATTCCTCCGTGGAGGGGAAACATCCCTGGGACTGAGCTGGAGGCTCTTGGCACTCGAAGCCCGGGAGCTCCTGGGAATGTTTTAACCTGGAATTCCGCTGCTCTGCTGGGGGTGGCATTCCCGGTGAGGGTGACACGGGACGCTGCGGCGGTGACGGTGCTCTGTCCCCGCGCAGGGGGCAGCCAGGGCGTGTGCGGCGATCCCGGGATCCCTTCCCACGGGATCGGCCTGGGCGACGCCTTCGACGCGGGCAGCGTGGTCAGGTTCAGCTGCGAGCCCGGCTACACCCTGCGGGGCTCCTCCGAGAGGATCTGCCACTCCAACGGCTCCTGGAGCGGGACGCAGCCCGAGTGCGAAGGTACGGCCTGTGCCACGCGTCCCAGGGCTGCCCCGGTGTCCCCAGAGCTGCCCCGGTGTCCCCAGAGCTGCCTCGGTGTCCCCAGAGCTGCCCCAGTGTCCCCAGAGCTGCCCCGGTGTCCCCAGGGCTGCCTCGGTGTCCCCAGAGCTGCCTCGGTGTCCCCAGGGCTGCCTCAGTGTCCCCAGAGCTGTCCCAGTGTCCCCAGAGCGGCCTCAGTGTCCCCAGAGCTGCCTCGGTGTCCCCAGGGCTGCCCCGGTGTCACCAGAGCTGCCTTGGTGTCCCCAGGGCTGCCCCGGTGTCCCCAGGACTGTCCCAGTGTCCCCAGAGCTGCCCCGGTGTCCCCAGAGCTGCCCCGGTGTCTCCAGAGGTGTTCTGGTGTCCCCAGAACCATCCCAGTGTCTCCAGAACTCCTCTGGTGTCCCCAGAACTGTCCCGAGGTCCCCAGAGGTGTTACGGTGTCCCCCGGACTGCCCTGGTGTCCCCAGAATGGTTCTGGTGTCCCCAGAACTCCTCTGACATTCCCAGGACTGCCCCGGTGTCCCCAGAGGTGTTCTTTTGTCCCCAGAGCTGCCCTGGTGTCCCCAGAGGTGCCCTGGTGTCCCCAGAAATGTTCTCATGTCCCCAGGACTGTTCTGGTGTCCCCAAGACTGCCTCAGTGTCCCCAGAAGTGTTCTCATGTCCCCAGACCTTGTCTTTACCGAGGACAGACAATGCAGGAGGAAACCCTTGCAGCTCCGGGGACGTTTCTTTGTTCCTTTGTCGTTTTGTTTTTCCCGCGGTTTATTTGAATTCCACCTCCTTATCCTTCCCAGTGATTTCCTGCGGGAATCCCGGCACGCCCAGCAATGCCAGGGTGATCTTCAACGACGGCCTGGTGTTCTCCAGCTCCATCATCTACCAGTGCAGGGAGGGGTTTTATTCCACGGGGGTGCTGAGCAGGCACTGCACCGTCAACGGCACCTGGACTGGGACCAGCCCCGAGTGCACTGGTGAGCGCTGGGACGGGATCCCGGCGCCGGGAGAGGGGAAGGGTCAGCTGCCAGGGCCCGGGCTGTGCCCACACCATGCCTTTTGGGGCTTCCTAAAAACAGCCTGGACAAAATTTAGGGGATAAAAAGCGGTTGTGTTTATGGAAGGGTTTTCAGGTGCACCCAGGGCAGACCAAACCCATCCAAAAATGGCTCACGGGTTTTTATACATTTATAATTCTGGTCCATTTGCACGTTGGGGGTTAATCCTCCAGTTACAGCCTCAGGTAATGAAGTCATTCACCCCAATTTGCTGCCCCCAACTCACTTTTGTTCCCATCTCTCAGGCCTGAGGCAGTGAGGTGTCCTTGATCCCCAGCCTGGAGAGGAATTGTTGTGTGTGAGCGAAATGGGGAAGCAGCAGCTCACACTGTGTGTGGAGTTTGGAGTTACACACTAAACAACTGCAGGGTTACAAATAGATAAAAAATATATAAAAGCTAAAATCCTAACGCACCGACACACGAGTGCCACCCTGAGAAACTGCTAAACCCCGGCACCAGCAGCAGCTCAGCCTGGGAATTCTGCTGGGATCCAAGAGGAGAATCCTGCTCTGGGGTTGTCTTTTTCCAGCTGGATGGAGGCAGCTCTGGAATGATTTTGGGAGTGGATGTTGGCCGAGCTGGAGGAGCTCCCCAGGGCTGCTCCAGGGTGTGACACTGTGGGGACAGGGATGTGTGAGCTCAGGCCCGGGGTGGGGACAGAGGTGGATTTATTTACACCGGAGGCAAGAACAGGGCTGAGTGGGGAGTGCTGGGGGCAAACTGCCTTCCCTTCACCCGGCTGTGACCCCAGCTCGCTTTAATGTTTAATGACTGTTAATCCAGCTCCTTGCAAGGCCTTAATGAGCCATTGAGCTCAGCCCGACCCACATCTGCCCTGCCACAAACCTGCTCCACATTTCAGTGGTTAAATCCTGCCTGGAAAAATGCGCAGGACACAAACCTCCTCTGCATTTCACTGCTTAAACCCCACCTGGAAAAATGCGCAGGACACAAACCTGCTCCATTTCACTGCTTGAATCCTGCCTGGAAAAATGCGCAGGACACAAACCTGCTCCATTTCACTGCTTGAATCCTGCCTGGAAAAATGTGCAGGACACAAACCTCCTCTATATTTCACTGCTTAAATCCCACCTCAGGAAAAACACTCAGGACCACAAACCTGCTCCACGTTTCACTGCTTAAATCCCACATGGAAAAATGTGCAGGACACAAACCTCCTCTGAATTTTTCTGCTTAAATCCCACCTGGAAAAACTCAGGACCACAAACCTGCTCCATGCTTAAATCCCACCTAGATAAATGCTCCGGGCCACAAACCTGCTCCACGTTTCAGTGGTTAAATCCTACCTGGAAAAATGCACAGGACAGAAACCTGCTCCACATTTCAGTGGTTAAATCCTACCTGGAAAAACACTCAGGGCCACAAACCTCTGTATTTCAGTGGTTAAATCCCGCCTGGAAAAATGTGCAGGACCACAAACCTCCTCCACATTTCACTGCTTAAACCCCGCCTGAAAAAACCCCTCAGGACTGTCACAGGCGTGGTTTCAGCTGCTGGAAATTCTCTTTTTTCCCTCCTTTTTTTTTTCTTTTTTTTCTTTTGGCAGTGATCAACTGTGGAGACCCCGGCGTGCCGGCCAACGGGCTCCGGCTGGGCAGCGACTTCACCTACAACAAATCCGTGGTGTTCCAGTGCACTCCCGGCTTCACGATGGAGTCAGACAGGGCAGCTGCCCTCACCTGCACCAAAGACCGCACCTGGAACGGCACCAAACCCGTCTGCAAGGGTAGGAGTCCCGGAAACGTTGCGGGAGACGAGTTTTGCAAAAGTTTCCCTGGAAGCCTGGCCGGGCGTTCCTCGTCTCCCTCGTTTCCATCCAAAGTTTGTTTTTTCAGGCAGCAGCAACACTTTGCTGAATTCGGGGCTGTCGGTCTGTGCCTGGCTGGGAGGGAGGGAGGGAGCTGTTCGTCTCCCTGTGCTGGAGAAGGAGCAAAGCCCAGGGAGTAAAGTGATTTTGCACAAAAACTCAGATGAAACTGGGATGAAATACGGTGTTTTTCCAGCAGACCCTTTGCTGGAATCACCCAGGAACATCTGAAAAATGTTCCCTGCCAAGTCTTTTCATTATTCTGGGGTGGCTCCTGTGGTTCAGAGATAGAAAAGGGAGGTAAGAAAGCTGTGGCTGGGCAGGCTGGGTCTCCTTTGCTCGCACCCCAGTGCAGATGAGGTGTGTGGCAGCATCTCTGCGCTCCTTTAAAAATGTGGAAAATGCACTTGTCACGGCGCTGATGTAAACACAGGGCCACATAAAAACTCTCAAATGCACTCCAGCTCCTTCAGAAGCTGTAAAGAGCAATTCTCCCTCTCCTTTTTCATTCTCTGCACCGAGCAAATGCTGCAGGAATGATCCAGAAGGTGGCAAAGAGCCTCATTTGGAGGCGCAGGTTTTAGCTCCTCTCAGCTGAAAAGCAGAGTGCTGCAAAAATGTCACCTCAAAAGAGCCCGGAGTGGGTGAAAACCCGACAGGTTGTGGCTTCAGCTGCTCGTCTGAGCCTCAGCCAGGTTGTCCAAAATGCGCGAATCTTTGGGGAAATCTGGGATGAGTTTTCACGCCATGTCAGGACGGGTTTTTACCTTCAGCTGAGAGCGAGCGTTGACTCCGAAATGGGATTTGTAGAGATGTTGTAGGGAAAAGTTCTTCCCCCAGAGGGTGCTGGGGCACTGGAAAGGCTCCCTAGGGAACGGGATCTCAAGGAATATTTGGACAGCGCTCTCAGGGATGCACAAGGTGGGATTTTGGGGTGTCTGCGCAGGGCCTGGGGTTGGACTGGATGATCCTCATGGATCCCTTCCCACAGGATGTTTTATGATCTGGGATTTAACTCCAGACTTCAAAGGGTTTGACCCCACTCGTGCCAATCCGGGGAGGTGCTCTTGGAGAGCAGGAGGTGACGTTGCTCCTGCGTGGAATTTGCTTGTTAATGGAAATAACTAAGAAGTGGAGAGACCTGACCCTGCTTTCCCTTTCCCTTTC